>NC_090357.1:33398212-33741200 GCF_035084215.1 Heptranchias perlo | reverse complement strand
TCCCCCTCTCTCCTCGCCCTCACACTCTCACTCCCCCTTTCTCCTCCCCTCATACTCTCACTCCTCCCCCTCTCACTCACACTCCCCATCACTCCTTCCCATCTCTCCTCCTCCTCATACTCTCACTCCCCCTCACTCCTCCTGCCTCAATCCCCTCACACTCTCACTCCCCCTCAATCCTCCTCACACTCTCACTCCCCCTCTCTCCCACTCGCTCCTCCCCCTCACACTCCCCCTTTCTGCTCCTCACGTTCACTCCCCCTCACACTCTCACTCCCCCTCACTCCCCCTCGCACTCGCAATCCCCCTCACTCCTCCCCCTCACTCCTCCCCCTCACTCCCCTCACACTCTCACTCCCCCTCACATCTCCTCTTTCCACCCCCACACTCCCCCTCTCTACTCCTCACACTCACTCCCCCTCACATTCTCCCTCCCCTCACACTCTCACTCTCCCCTCACTCCATCTCACACTCTGACTCCCCCTCACACTCATTCCCCTCACACTCACTCCTCCCCCTCACTCCCCTCACACTCTCACTTCCCCTCTCTCCTCACCCTCACTTTCTCATTCCCCATTTCTCCTCCCCCTCACACTCTCACTCCTCCCCCTCACACTCCCCCTCTCGCCTCCCCCTCACACTCTCACTCCCCCTCTCTCCTCCCTCTCAAACTCTCACTCCCCCTCACTCCTACCCCCTCACTCCCCCTCACACTCTCACTCCCCCTCACACCTCCCCCTCACACTCTCACTCCCCCTCTCTCCTCACCCCTCACTCCGCCTCACACTCTCACTCCTCCTCACTCCTCCCCCTCACACTCTCACTCCCCGTCTCTCCTCCCCCTCACTGCTCCCTCTCACTCCCCCTCACTCTCACTCCATCTGACTCCTCCCCCTCACACTCTCACTCCACCTCACTCCTCCCCCTCACACTCTCACTCCCCCTTTCTCTTCCCCCTCACAATCTCACTCCCCATCACTCCTCCTCCTCACTCGCCCTCGTACTCTCACTCCCCCTATCTCCTCCCCCTCACACTCTCACTCCGCCCCCCACACTCTAACTCCCCCTCTCTCCTCCCTCTGACACTCTCACTCCCCCTCACTCCTCCAACTGACTCCCCCTCAAACTCTCACTCACCCTCTCTCCTCCCCCTCACACTCTCACTCCCCCTCTCTCCTCCCCGTCACACTCTCACTCCCCCTCACTCCTCCCCATCACTCCCCCTCAAACTCTCACTCCCCCTTTCTCCTCCCCCTCACAGTCTCACTCCGCCCCCCACACTCTCACTCCCCCTCTCTCCTCCCTCTCACACTCTCACTCCCCCTCACTCCTACCCCATCACTCCCCCTCACACTCTCACTCCCCCTTTCTCCTCCCCTCACAGTCTCACTCCGCCCCCCACACTCTCACTCCCCCTCTCTCCTCCCTCTCACACTCTCACTCCCCCTCACTCCTACCCCCTCACTCCCCCTCACACTCTCACTCCCCCTCACACCTCCACCTCACACTCTCACTCCCCCTCTCTCCTCACCCCTCACTCCGCCTCACACTCTCACTCCTCCTCACTCCTCCCCCTCACACTCTCACTCCCCGTCTCTCCTCCCCTCACTCCTCCCTCTCACTCCCCCTCACTCTCATTCCCTCTGACTCCTCCCCCTCACACTCTCACTCCACCTCACTCCTCCCCCTCACACTCTCACTCCCCCTTTCACTTCCCCCTCACAATCTCACTCCCCCTCACTCCTCCTCCTAACTCGCCCTCGTACTCTCACTCCCCCTCTCTCCTCCCCCTCACATTCTCACTCCCCCTCTCTCCTGCCCCGCACACTCTCACTCCCCCTCACTCCTCCCCATCACTCCCCCTCACACTCTCACTCCCGCTTTCTCCTCCCCCTCACACTCTCACTCCTCCCCCTCACACTCTCACTCCCCCTCTCTCCTCACTCTCACACTCTCTCTCCCCCTCACTTCTCCCCCTCACTCCCCCTCACATTCTCACTCCCCCTCTCTCCTCCCCCTCACACTCTCACTCACCCTCACTCCTCCCCATCACTCCCCCTCACATTCTCACTCCCCCTTTCTCCTCCCTCTCAAACTCTCACTCCCCCTCACTCCTATCCCCTCACTCCCCCTCATAATCTCACTCCCCGTCACTCCACCCCCTCACACTCTCACTCCACGTCTCTCCTCCCCCTCATTCCTCCCCCTCACTCCCCCTCACTCTCACTCCCTCTGACTCCTCCCCCTCACACTCTCACTCCGCCTCACTCCTCCCCCTCACACTCTCACTCCCCCTTTCTCTTCCCACTCACAATCTCACTCCCCCTCATCCTCCCCCCTCACTCCCCCTCATACTCTCACTCCACCTCTCTCCTCCCTCTCACACTCTCACTCCACCTCACTCCTCCCCCTCACACTCTCACTCCCCCTTTCACTTCCCCCTCACAATCTCACTCCTCCTCTCTCCTCCCTCTCACACTCTCACTCCCCCTCACTCACCCTCACACTCTCACTCCCCCTCTCTCCTCCCCCTCACACTCTCACTCACCCTCTCTCCTCCCCCTCACATTCTCACTCCCACTCTCTCCTCCCCCTCACACTCTCACTCACACTCACTCCTCCCCATCACTCCCCCTCACACTCTCACTCCCCCTTTCTTCTCCCTCTCAAACTCTCACTCAACCTCACTCCTAACCCTCACACCCCCTCACAATCTCACTCCCCCTCACTCCTCCCCCTCACACTCTCACTCCCCGTCTCTCCTCCCCCTCACTCCTCCCCCTCACTCCCCCTCACTCTCAATCCCTCTGACTCCTCCCCCTCACACTCTCACTCCGCCTCACTCCTCCCCCTCAGACTCTCAC
The DNA here is from genome assembly GCF_035084215.1 of Heptranchias perlo. Classification (NCBI taxonomy): domain Eukaryota; kingdom Metazoa; phylum Chordata; class Chondrichthyes; order Hexanchiformes; family Hexanchidae; genus Heptranchias; species Heptranchias perlo. The sequence goes on along the minus strand of NC_090357.1, from coordinate 33,738,336 downwards.
TCCCCCTTTCTCTTCCCACTCACAATCTCACTCCCCCTCATCCTCCCCCTCACTCCCCCTCATACTCTCACTCCCCCTCTCTCCTCCCTCTCACACTCTCACTCCCCCTCACTCCTCCACCCTCACTCCCCCTCACACTCTCACTCCCCCTCTCTCCTCCCTCTCACACTCTCACTCCCCCTCACTCCTCCACCCTCACTCCCCCTCACACTCTCACTCCCCCTCTCTCCTCCCCTCACACTCTCACTCCTCCTCACTCCCCCTCACACTCTCACTCCCCCTCTCTCCTCCCCCTCACATTCTCACTCCCACTCTCTCCTCCCCCTCGCACTCTCACTTCCCCTCTCTCCTCCCCCTCACACTCTCACTCCCCCTCCCCCTCACTCCCCCTCACACTCTCACTCCCCCTCACACCACCTCACACTCTCACTCCCCCTCACATCTCCCCCTCACACTCTCACTCCCCCTCTCTCCTCCCCCTCACACTCTGACTCCTGGCCCCGCACTCCTCCCCCCTCACTCTCAGTCCACCTCACGCCTCCCCCTCACACTCTCTCGCCCTCACTCCTCCCCTCACACTCACTCGCCCTCACTCCTCCCCCTCACACTCTAACTCCCCCTCACTCCTCCCCCTCACACTCTCACTCCCCCTCACTCCCCCCTCACACTCTCACTCCCCCTAACTCCTACCCCTCTCTCTCACTCGCCCTCACTCTCCCCTCTCACTCCCCCTCACTCCTCCCCCTCCCCCTCACACTCCCTTCCCATCTCTCCCCTCCCATCTCGCCCCACCGCACCACTCCCTCCTCTCTCAAAATCCGTCCCCCCTCCCTCAGACCACCTCCCCTTCCTGGGGGGGGGGATGAGCGGGGAGATGGGAGGGAAGGGGCGACATGGGAGGGGGAGGGGGAGATTGGAGGGGAGCGGAGGCGGGAGATGGGAGGGGAGGGGTGAGGGGAGATGGGAGGGGAGGGGTGTGGGGTGGGGGGAGAGAGAGAGATAGAGAAACACTGGGGGAGAGAGAGAGAAACACTGGGGGGAGGGAGAGAGAAACATTGGGGGGAGGGCGAGAAAAACTGGGGGGAGAGAGAGAGAAACACTGGTCAAGAGAGAGAGAAACACTGGGGGGAGGGAGAGAGAAACACTGGGGGGAGGGAGAGAGAAACAGTGGGGGGAGGGAGAGAAACACATGGGGGGAGGGAGAGAGAAACACTGGGGAGAGAGAGAGAAAGACTCGGGGGGGGAGAGAGAGAAACACTGGGGGGAGAGAGAGAGAAACATTGGGGGGAGAGAGAGAGAAACACTGGGGAGAGAGAGAGAGAAACACTGGGGGAGAGACAGAGAGAGAAACACTGGGGAGAGAGAGAGAGGGAGAAACACTGGGGGAAGTTAGAGAGAGACACACACGGGAGGGACAGAGAGAGAGTAACACTGGGGGGAGAGAGCGAGACACTGGGGAGAGAGAAAGAGAGACAGAAACACTGGGGAGAGAGAGAGAAGCACTGGGGGTTCAGAGAGAGAGAAAGAGAAACACTGCGGGGAGAGAGAGAAACACTGGGGGGGAGAAAGAGAGAGAAACACTGGGGGAAGAGAGAGAGAAGCACTGGGGAGAGAGAGAGAGAGAAACACTGGGGGGAGAGAGAAAGAAACAATGGGGGGAGAGAGAGAGAGAAACTCTGGGGGAGATAGAGAAACACTGGGGGGAGAGAGAGATAAACACTGGGGGGTGGGAGAGAGAAATACTGGGGGAGAGAGAGAGAGAGTGACACTGGGGGGAGAGAGAGAAAGGGAAACACTGGGGGGAGAGAGAGAGAGCAACACTGGGGGTGAGAGAAAGAAATACTGGGGGGAGAGAGAGAGAAACACTGGGAGGAGAGACAGAGAGAGAAACACTGGGGAGAGAGAGAGAGAGAAACACTGGGGGGAGATGGAGAAACACTGGGGGAGAGAGAGAGAGAAAAATTGCGGGGAGAGAGAGAGACAGAAACACTGGGGGGGGGAGAGAGAGAGAGAAACACTGGGGGGGAGAGAGAGAGAAGCACTGGGTGGAGAGAGAGAGAAACACTGGGGGGAGAGAGAGAAACACTCGGGGAGAGAGATAGAAACACTGAGGAGAGAGAAAGAGAAACACTGGGGGAGGAGAGAGAGAAACACTGGGGAGAGAGAGAGAGAAACACTGGTGGAGAGCGAGAAACACTGGGGGGGGGAGATAGAAACAATGGGGAGAGAGAGAGTTCGAGAAACACTGGGGTGAGATTCAGAAACACTGGGGAGAGAGAGAGAGCGAGGAAACTCTGGCGGAGAGAGAGAGGGAGAAACACTGGGGAGAGAGACAGAGAGAGAGAGAGAGAGAATGGTGGAGGAGAGAGAAACACTGGGCAGAGAGAGAGAGAAAAACACTGGGGGTAGAGAGAGAAACACTGGTGGGAGGAGAGAGAAAGAAACACGGGGGGTGAGAGAGAGAGAAACACTTGGGGGAGAGAGAGAAACAATTGGGGGGAAGAGAGAAACACTGGGGGGATTGAGAGAGAAACACTTGGGGGGAGAGAGAGAGAGAGAAACACTGGGGGGAGAGAGAGAGTAACACTGGAGGAGGAGAGAGAGAATCACTGGGTGGACAGAGAGAGAAACACTGGGGGGAGCGGAGAGAGAGAAACTCTGAGGGGAGAGAGAGGGAGAAACACTGGGGGGAGAGAGAGATCGAAACACTGGGGGTAGAGAGAGAGATACACTGTGGGGAGAGCGAGAAACACTGGGGAGAGAGATAAACACTGGGGAGAGAGAGAGAGAAACACAGGGGGGAGAGAGAGAGAGTGAGAAACACTGGGGGGTGAGGGAGAAACACTAGGGAGAGAGAGAAAGAAACACTGTGGGGAGAGAGCGAAACACTGGGGTGAGAGAGAAACATTGGGGAGAGCGAGAGAGAGAGAAACAGGGGGGAGAGTGAGAGAAACACTGGGGAGAGAGAGAGAGTGAGAAACACTGGGGGGTGAGGGAGAAACACTAGGGAGAGAGAGAAAGAAACACTGTGGGGAGAGAGCGAAACACTGGGGTGAGAGAGAAACATTGGGGAGAGCGAGAGAGAGAGAAACAGGGGGGAGAGTGAGAGAAACACTGGGGAGAGAGAGAGAGTGAGAAACACTGGGGGGAGAGAGAGAGAAACACTGGGGGAAAGAGAGAAACACTGGGGGGAGAGAGAGAGAGAGAGAAACACTGGGGGGGGGGGGAGAGAGAGAGAAACACTGGGGGGGAGAGAGAGAGAAGCACTGGGTGGAGAGAGAGAGAAACACTTGGGGGGAGAGAGAGAAACACTCGGGGAGAGAGATAGAAACACTGAGGAGAGAGAAAGAGAAACACTGGGGGAGGAGAGAGAGAAACACTGGGGAGAGAGAGAGAGAAACACTGGTGGAGAGCGAGAAACACTGGGGGGGGAGATAGAAACAATGGGGAGAGAGAGAGTTCGAGAAACACTGGGGTGAGATTCAGAAACACTGGGGAGAGAGAGAGAGCGAGGAAACTCTGGCGGAGAGAGAGAGGGAGAAACACTGGGGAGAGAGACAGAGAGAGAGAGAGAGAGAATGGTGGAGGAGAGAGAAACACTGGGCAGAGAGAGAGAGAAAAACACTGGGGGTAGAGAGAGAAACACTGGTGGGAGGAGAGAGAGAGAAACACGGGGGGTGAGAGAGAGAGAAACACTTGGGGGAGAGAGAGAAACAATTGGGGGGAAGAGAGAAACACTGGGGGGATTGAGAGAGAAACACTTGGGGGGAGAGAGAGAGAGAAACACTGGGGGGAGAGAGAGAGAGAGAGAGAGAATGGTGGAGGAGAGAGAAACACTGGGCAGAGAGAGAGAGAAAAACACTGGGGGTAGAGAGAGAAACACTGGTGGGAGGAGAGAGAGAGAAACACGGGGGGTGAGAGAGAGAGAAACACTTGGGGGAGAGAGAGAAACAATTGGGGGGAAGAGAGAAACACTGGGGGGATTGAGAGAGAAACACTTGGGGGGAGAGAGAGAGAGAAACACTTGGGGGGAGAGAGAGAGAGAAACACTGGGGGGATTGAGAGAGAAACACTTGGGGGGAGAGAGAGAGAGAAACACTTGGGGGGAGAGAGAGAGAGAAACACTTGGGGGGAGAGAGAGACAGAAACACTGGGGGGAGAGAGAGTAACACTGGAGGAGGAGAGAGAGAATCACTGGGTGGACAGAGAGAGAAACACTGGGGGGAGGGGAGAGAGAGAAACTCTGAGGGGAGAGAGAGGGAGAAACACTGGGGGGAGAGAGAGATCGAAACACTGGGGGTAGAGAGAGAGATACACTGTGGGGAGAGCGAGAAACACTGGGGAGAGAGATAAACACTGGGGAGAGAGAGAGAGAAACACAGGGGGGAGAGAGAGAGAGAAACATTGGGGAGAGCGAGAGAGACAAAAACAATGGCGGGAGAGGGAGAGAGAGAGAGTGAGAAACACTGGGGGGAGAGAGAGAGAGAGAGAAACACTGGGGGGTGAGGGAGAAACACTAGGGAGAGAGAGAAAGAAACACTGTGGGGAGAGAGCGAAACACTGGGGTGAGAGAGAAACATTGGGGAGAGCGAGAGAGAGAGAAACAGGGGGGAGAGTGAGAGAAACACTGGGGAGAGAGAGAGAGTGAGAAACACTGGGGGGAGAGAGAGAGAAACACTGGGGGAAAGAGAGAAACACTGGGGGGAGGGAGAAACACCTGGGGGGGAGAGAGAAACACTGGGGAGGAGAGAGAAACACTGGGGGGGAGAGAGAAACACTGGCGGGGGGGAGAGTGAAATACTGGGGGGAGAGAGAGGCAAACACTGGGGGGAGATAGAGAGAAACACTGGGGGAAAGAGAGAAACACTGGGGGCGAGGGAGAAACTTCTGCGGGGTAGAGGGAAACACTGGGGAGGAGAGAGATACACTGGGGGGGAGAGAGAAATACTGGGGGGAGAGAGAGGCAAACACTGGGGGTCGAGAGAGAGACACTGGGGAGAGAGAGAGACACTGGGGGAGAGAGAGAAACACTGGGGGGAGAGAGAGAAACACTGGGGGGAGAGAGAAACACTGGGGGAGAGAGAGAGAGAAACACTGGGTGGGTGAGAGAGAAACTATGGGGGGAGAGAGAGCGAAACACTGGGGGAGGAGAGAGAGAGAGAAACACTGGGGGGAGAGAGAGAGAGAAACACTGGGGGGGATAGAGCGAGAAACACTGGGGGAGAGAGAGAGGGAAACACTGGGGGGAGAGAGCGAGAAACACTGGGGGAGAGAGAGAAACACTGGCGAGGGGAGAGAGAGAGAAACACTGGGGGAGGGAGAGAGAGAAAGTATTAATTGGAAGTATTATTAAAGGTACTAATCAGGAAATAGTCAGGGCATATAATAAGGGAACAGCTATAATTATGGGGGATTTTAACTATCATATTAACTGGACAAATCAAATTGGCAGGGCAGCCTTGAGGAAGAGTTTATTGTGTGTATTAGGGATGGATTTCTTGAGCAGTGTGTAACAAGAGGGAAAGCAACCTTGGACCTGGTCCTGTGTAATGAGCCAGGGTTAATTAATAATGTCCTTTTTAAGGATCCCCTTGGAATGAGTGACCATAACATGGTTACATTCCATATCCAATTAGAGGGTGAGAAGTTTGGTTCTCAAACAAGCGTACTGAGCTTGAATATAAGAGACTATGATGGTATGAGAGCAGAATTGATTAAAGTGGACTGGGAAAATAGATTAAAGGGTGAGACGGTACATGAGCAGTGGTGTTCATTCAAGGAGTTATTTTACAACTTTCAAAAAATATATATTCCACTGAGGAAAAAAGGGTGTGAAAGAAATGACAGCCATCCGTGGCTCAGTAAAGAAATTAAGGACAGTATCCAACTAAAAACAAGGACATATAAGGTAGCCAAACTTAGTGGGAGGATAGAAGTTTGGGAAGTCTTCAAAAGACAGCAAAAAGTAACGAAAGGATTGATTAAGAAAGGGAAGACAGATTATGAAAATAAATTAGCAAAAAATATAAAAACAGATAGCAAGAGTTTCTACAGTTATATAAAAAGAAAAAGGGTGGCTAAGGCAAACGTAGGTCCCTTAGAGGATGAGACTGGGAAATTAATGGTGGGAAACATGGAAATGGCAAAAATGCTGAACAAATATTTTGTTTCAGTCTTTACGGTAGAGGACACTAACAATATCCTAACACTGGACAAACAGGGGCTCGAGGGGGGGAGGAGCTAAATACGATTAAAATCACTAAGGAATTGGTACTCAGTAAATTAATGGGACCCAAGGCGAATAAATCCCCTGGACCTGATGGCTTACATCCGAGCGTCTTGAGGGAAGTGGCAGTAGGGATTGTGGATGCTTTGGTAATAATTTTCCAAATTTCTCTGGACTCGGCAAAGGTCCCGGCAGATTGGAAAACTGCCAATGTAAAACTCTTATTTAAAAAGGGTAGTAGGCAGAAGGCTGAAAATTATAGACCAGTTCGCCTAACATCTGTGGTGGGTAAAATTTTGGAATCTATTATCAAGGAGACAGTAGCGGAACATTTGGATAAACATAATTTCATAGGACAAAGTCAGCATGGCTTTACGAAGGGGAAGTCATGTCTGACAAATTTGCTTGAGTTCTTTGAGGACATAACGTGCAAGGTGGATAAAGGAGAACCAGTGGACGTAGTGTATTTGGACTTCCAGAAGGCATTCGACAAGGTGCCACATAAAAGATTATTACTCAAGATAAAGAATCACTGGATTGGGGGTAATATTCTGCCATGGGTGGAGGATTGGTTATCTAACAGGAAGCAGAGAGTTGGTACAAACGGTTCATTCTCGGACTGGCAACCAGTAACCAGTGGTGTTCCACAGGGGTCGGTGCTGGGTCCCCAAATCTTTACAATCTAAATTAACGATTTGGAGGAGGGGAACAAGTGTAACATATCAAAGTTTGCAGATGATACAAAGATGGGAGGGAAAGTGGAGAGTGAGGAGGACATTAAAAACCTACAGGGGATAGAGACAGGCTGGGTGAGTGGGCGGAGATTTGGCAGATGCAAAACAATATTGGAAAATGTGAGGTTATGCACTTTGGCAGGAAAAATCAGAGAGCAAGTTATTATCTTAAAGGTGAGAAACTGGAAAGTACTGCAGTACAAAGGGATCTGGGGGTCCTAGTGCAAGAAGATCAAAAAGTTAGTGTGCAGGTGCAGCAGGTGATCAAGAAGGCCAACGGAATGTTGGCTTTTATTGCTAGGGGGATAGAATATAAAAACAGAGCGGTATTGCTGCAGTTATACAAGGAATTGGTGAGACCGCACCTGGAATACTGCATACAGTTTTGGTCTCCATACTTAAGAAAAGACATACTTGCTCTCGAGGCAGCACAAAGAAGGTTCACTCGGTTAATCCCGGGGATGAGGGGGCGGACATATGAGGAGAGGTTGAGTAGATTGGGACTCTACTCATTGGAGTTCAGAAGAATGAGAGGCGATCTTTTTGAAACATATAAGATTGTGAAGGGGCTTGATCGGGTGGATGCAGTAAGGATGTTCCCACGTCATGGAGTCATAGAGTCATAGAGTTATACAGCACAGATAGTGGCCATTCGGCCCATCGTGTCTGCGCCGGCCATGAAGCCCTGTCTAATCTAATCCCATATTCCAGCATTTGGTCCGTAGCCTTGTATGCTATGGCATTTCAAGTGCTCATCCAAATGCTTCTTGAATGTTGTGAGTGTTGCTGCCTCCACAACCCTTTCAGGCAGTGAGTTCCAGACTCCAACCACCCTCTGGGTGAAAAAGTTCTTTCTCAAATCCCCTCTAAACCTCCCGCCTTTTACCTTGAATCTATGCCCACTTGTTATAGAACCATCAACGAAGGGAAAAAGCTCCTTAGTATCCATCCTATCTGTGCCCCTCATAATTTTGTACACCTCAATCATGTCCCCCCTCAGCCTCCTCTGCTCCAAGGAAAACAAACCTAATCTTCCCAGTCTCTCTTCATAGCTGAAGCGCTCCAGCCCTGGTAACATCCTGGTGAATCTCCTCTGCACCCTCTCCAAAGCGATCACATCCTTCCTGTAGTGTGGCGACCAGAACTGCACACAGTACTCCAGCTGTGGCCTAACCAGTGTTTTATACAGCTCCATCAAAACCTCCTTGCTCTTATATTCTATGCCTAGGCTAATAAAGTCAAGTATCCCATATGCCTTCTTTACCACCTTATGTACCTGTTCCGCCGCCTTCAGTGATCTGTGAACTTGCACACCAAGATCCCTCTGACCCTCTGTCTTGCCGAGGGTCCTCCCATTCATTGTGTATTCCCTTGCCTTGTTAGTCCCTCCAAAGTGCATCACCTCGCACTTTTCCGGGTTAAATACCATTTGCCACTGTTCCGCCCATCTGACCAACCCATCTATATCGTCCTGCAGACTGAGGCTATCCTCCTCGCTATTTGCCACCCGACCAATTTTTGTATCATCGGCGAACTTACTGATCATACCTTTTACATTCATATCCAAGTCGTTAATGTAGACCACAAACAGCAAGGGACCCAGCATCGATCCCTGTGGTACCCCACTGGCCACTGGCTTCCAGTTACAAAAACAACCTTCGACCATTACCCTCTGCCTTCTGCCACTGAGCCAGTTTTGTATCCAAAGTGCCAAGGCACCTGGATTCCATGGGCTCGTACCTTCTTGACCAGTCTCCTGTGCGGGACTTTATCGAAAGCCTTACTGAAATCCATGTATACCACATCCACTGCGTTACCCTCATCCACACGCCTAGTCACCCCCTCAAAAAATTCAATCAAATTAGTCAGACATGATCTTCCCTTGACAAAGCCATGTTGACTATCCCTGATTAATCCTTGCTTCTCCAAGTGGAGACTAATTTTGTCCTTCAGAATTTTTTCCAATAATTTTCCTACCACTGATGTTAGGCTCACTGGCCTGTAGTTCCCTGGTTTTTCCCTACTCCCCTTCTTGAATAATGGTACTACATTAGCGGTTCTCCAGTCATCTGGCACATCCCCTGTGGCCAGAGAGGTTCTGAATATATGTGTTAGAGCCCCCGCAATCTCCTCCTTTGCCTCACACAGTAGCCTGGGATACATTTCGTCCGGGCCTGGGGATTTATCCATTTTTAGGCCTGCTAAAACCGCCAATACCTCCTCCCGCTCGATGTTAATATGTTCGAGTATATCACAGTCCCCCTGCCGTATTTCTATGTCTACATCGTCCTTCTCCATAGTGAAAACAGATGCAAAAAATTCATGGGTGAAACTAGAAGTAGGGGGCATAATCTTTGAACAAGGGGCTGCTCTTTCAAAACTGAGATGAGAAGAAATTTTTTCACTCAGAGGGTAGTAAGTCTGTAGAATTTGCTGCCCCAGTAAGCTGTGGAAGCTACATCATTATATAAATTTAAAACGGAAATCGACAGTTTCCTAGAAGTAAAGGGAATTAAGGGTTACGGGGAGCGGGCAGGAAATTGAGCATGAATTTAGATTTGAGGTTAGGATCAGTTCAGCCATGATCTTATTGAATGGCGGAGCAGGCTCGAGGGGCCGATTGGCCTACTCCTGCTCCAATTTCTTATGTTCTTATGTTCTTAAACACTGGGGAGAGAGAGAGAGAGAGAGAGAAACACTGGGGGGAGAGAGAGAGAGAGAAACACTGAGGGGAGAGAGAGAGAAACACCTTGGGGAGGAGAGAGAGAGAGAGAAACACTGGGCGGAGAGAGAGAGAGAGAGAAACACTAGGGGGAGAGAGAAACACTGGGCGGAGTTGGGAGAGAGAAACACTGGGGGGAGAGAGAGAGAAAAAATAGGGGGTGTAGAGAGAGAGAGAAACACTGGGGGGAGGGAGAGAAGCATCTGGGAAGAGAGAGAGAAACACTGGGGGGAGAGGGAGAGATACACTGGAGGGAGAGATACTGAGAGAAACACTGGGGAGAGAGAGAGAGAGAAACATTGGGGGAGGATTGAGAGAAAAAAACAATGGGCTGAGAGAGAGAGAGAAACACTGGGGAGAGAGAGAGAAAAACTGGATGGAGGAGAGAGAGAGAAAAACACTGGGCAGAGAGAGAAAGAGAAACACTGGGGGGAGAGAGAGAGAGAAACACTGGGGAGAGAGAGAGGGAAAAACTGGGGAGAGAGAGAGAGAGAGAAACAGTGAGGGGAGAGAGAGAGAGAGAAACACTGTGCAGAGAGAGAGAGAAATAATGGGGGGAGAGAGAGAGAAACACGGGGAGAGAGAGAGAGAAACACTGTAGGAGGAGAGAGAGAGAAACATTGGGGGAGAGAGAGAATCACTGGGGGGAGAGAGAGAGAGAGAGAAAAACTGGGGGGAGTGAGTGAGCGAAACACTGTGGGAGAGAGAGAGAAGCACTGGGGGGAGAGAGAGAAACACTGGGGAGAGAGAGAGAGAGAGAGAAACACTGGGGGGAGAGAGGGAGAGAAACACTGGGGTGAGAGAGAGAGAGAACCACTGGGGAGAGAGAGCGAGAAACACTATGGGGAGAGAGAGAGAGATAGAAACTCAGTGGGGACAGAGAGAGAAGCACTGGGGGCAGAGAGGGAGAAACACTGGGGAGAGAGAGAGAGAGAGAAACACTGGGGCGTGAGAGAGAGAAACACTGGGGGAGAGAGAGAGAGAAACACTGGGGGCAGAGAGGGAGAAACACTGGGGAGAGAGAGAGAGAGAGAAACACTGGGGGAGAGAGAGAGAGAAACACTGGGGGGAGAGTGAGAATCACTGGGGGGAGGAGAGAGAGAAAAACTTGGGGTGAGAGAGGGAGAAAAACACTGTGGGGAGAGAGAGAAACACTGGGGAGAGAGAGGAACACTGGGGAGAGAGAGAGAAACACTGGGGTGAGAGAGAGAGAGAAACACTGGGGAGAGAGAGAGAGAAAAACACTGAGGGGAGAGAGAGAGAGAAACACTGGGGAGAGAGAGGAACACTGGGGAGAGAGAGAGAGAGAGAGAGAAACACTGGGGTGAGAGAGAGAGAGAAACACTGGGGAGAGAGAGAGAGAAAAACACTGGGGGGAGAGAGAGAGAGAAACACTGTGGGGACAGAGAGAGAGAAAAACACTGGGGGGAGAGAGAGAGAGAAGCACTGGGGGAGAGAGAGAAACACTGGGGGGAGAGAGAGAAACACTGGGGGGAGAGAGAGAGAAACACTCGGGGTAGAGAGCGAGAAACACTGGGGGGAGAGAGAGAAACAATGGAGGGAGAGAGAGATATAAACGCTGGGTGGAGAGAGATATAAACGCCTCGTCACCCCCTCAAAAAATTCAATCAAATTAGTCAGACATGATCTTCCCTTGACAAAGCCATGTTGACTATCCCTGATTAATCCTTGTTTCTCCAAGTGGAGACTAATTTTGTCCTTCAGAATTTTTTCCAATAATTTTCCTACCACTGATGTTAGGCTCACTGGCCTGTAGTTCCCCGGTTTTTCCCTACTCCCCTTCTTGAATAATGGTATTACATTAGCGGTTCTCCAGTCCTCTGGCACATCCCCTGTGGCCAGAGAGGTTCTGAATATATGTGTCAGAGCCCCCGCAATCTCCTCCTTTGCCTCACACAGTAGCCTGGGATACATTTCGTCCGGGCCTGGGGATTTATCCATTTTTAGGCCTGCTAAAACCGCCAATACCTCCTCCCGCTCGATGTTAATATGTTCGAGTATATCACAGTCCCCCTGCCGTATTTCTATGTCTACATCGTCCTTCTCCATAGTGAAAACAGATGCAAAAAATTCATTTAGAACCCCTCCTACATCTGCCGGCTCCACACACAGATTGCCATTTTTGTCCCTAATGGGCCCTATTTTTTTACCTAGTCATCCGCTTACCCTTAATATACTTATAAAACATTTTAGGATTTTCCTTTATTTTGCTCGCCACTGTTATTTCATGGCCCCTCCTTGATCTCCTAATTTCTTTTTTAAGTATCCCCCTGCACTTTTTGTACTCCTCTAGGGCTTCCTCCGTCTTTAGCCTTTTGTATCTGCCAAACGCCTTCCTTTTTTTCCTAATCCATTCTCGTATATCCCCTGACGTCCAAGGTTCCCTGGAGTTCTTGGAACCACCCTTGACCTTTACGGGAACATGTTGCCATTGTATGGTCTCAATCTCCCTTCTGAAAGACTCCCATTGCTCCGATGCGGATTTTCCTACAAGCAGCTGATCCCAGTCCATTTTGGCCAGATCCTGCCTTATCCTATTAAAATTGGCCTTCCCCCAATTTAGAACCTTTATTTCCGGCCCCTCCCTGTCCTTTTCCATGACCACCTTAAATCTCACCGAATTATGGTCACTGTCACCAAAGTGCTCACCTACGAGCACTTCTTCCACTTGGCCGGCCACATTCCCTAGAATTAGGTCCAGTACCGCCCCCTCTCTTGTAGGACTTTCTACATGCTGGCTCAAAAAGCTCTCCTGGATGCACGTTAAGAATTTTGTACCCTCTAAGCCTTTTACACTCTGAGTATCCCAGTTAATATTGGGGAAGTTGAAATCCCCCACGATTATTACCCTATTATTTGCACAATTTTCTGAGATTTGCCTACATATCTGTTCCTCTATCTCCCCCTGACTGTTTGGGGGCCTATAGTACACTCCCATCAAAGTGCTTGCCCCCTTTTTGTTTTTAAGCTCCACCCATATGGCCTCATTAGAGGAACCTGCTAATATATCATCCCTCCTTATGGCAGTAATTAATTCTTTAATTAATATTGCAACCCCCCCTCCTCTTATACCTCCCCCTCTGTCTCGCCTGAAGATTCTGTACCCCGGAATATTGAGCTGCCAGTCTTGCCCCTCCCTCAACCATGTCTCTGTGACAGCAACAATATCATACTCCCATGTGTTTATCAACACCTTCAGTTCATCCACCTTATTCGCAAGACTCCTTGCATTAAAATAGATGCCATCCAGCCTTGCCCTCACATATTTGCCCTTTCTTCCAAGCTGACTTGTTTTTTTCTCTATATTTGGCTGCACATCACCCCCTATTGTAGCTCCACTCTGTATCCCATCCCCCTGCCAAGTTAGTTTAACCCCCCACCCGCCCCCCCCCCAACAGTGCTAGCAAACCTCCCCGCAAGGATATTTGTCCCGCTCTGGTTCAGGTGCAACCCGTCCGACTTGTACAAGTCCCACCTTCCCCAGAAGCAGGCCCAGTGATCCAGGAAACTGAAACCCTCCCTCCTGCACCAACTCTTTAGCCACGCATTCATCTGTTCTATCCTCCTATTTCTATACTCACTAGCCCGTGGCACTGGGAGTAATCCAGAGATTACAACCTTTGAGGTCCTGCTCTTTAATCTGCTACCTAGCTCCCTAAATTCTTGATGCAGGACCTCTCTCCCCCCAGAAACACTGGGGGGAGAGAGAGAGAAACACTGGGGGGAGAGATAGAGAAACACTGGGGTAGAGAGCGAGAAACACTGGGGGTGAGAGATAAACACTGGGGGAGAGAGAGATAAACACTGGGGGGAGAGAGAGAAATACTGAAGGGAGAGAGAGAGAGAGAAACACTGGGGGGGAGAAAGAGAGAGAGAACCACTGGGGGAGAGTGAGAGAGAAACACTGGGGGGTGAGAGAGAGAGTGGGGGGAGTGAGAGAAACACTGGGGGGAGAGAGAGAAACACTGGGGGGAGTGATAGAAACACTGGAGGGAGAGAGAGAGATTAACGCTGGGTGGAGAGAGATAGAAAGAAACACTGGGGGAGAGTGAGAGAGAAACACTGGGGGGAGAGAGAGAGAGAGGGAAACTCAGTGGGGGGAGAGAGAGAGAAACACTGGGGAGGAGAGAGAGAAACACTGGGAAGGGAGAGAGAGAGAGAATCTGGTGGAGAGAGAGAAACACTGGTGGGAGAGAGAGAGAAACACTGGGGGAGAGAGAGAAACACTGGGAGGAGAGAGAGAAACAGTGGAGGGAGAGAGAGATATAAACGCTGGGTGGAGAGAGATAGAAAGAAACACTGGGGGAGAGTGAGAGAGAAACACTGGGGGGGGGGGGGAGAGAGAGAGAGAGGGAAACTCAGTGGGGAGAGAGAGAGAAACATTGGGGAGGAGAGAGAGAAACACTGGGGGTGGGAGAGAGAGAGACACACTGGGGGGAGAGAGAGAAGCACTGGGGAGAGAGAGAGAGAGAAACACTGGGGCGTGAGAGAGAGAAACACTGGGGAGGAGAGAGATAAACTCTGGGGAGAGAGAGAGAGGGAAACTCAGTGATGAGAGAGAGAGTGAGAAACACTGGGGAGGAGAGAGAGAGGGGGGGAACTCAGTGGGGAGAGAGAGAGAGAGAAACACTGGGGAGGAGAGAGAGGGAAACTCAGTGGGGAGAGAGAGAGAGAGAAACACTGGGGAGGAGAGAGTGAAAGACTGGAGGGAGAGAGAGAGAGAGAAACACTGGGGGAGAGAGAGAAACACTGGGGAGAGAGAGAGAGAATCTGGTGGAGAGAGAGGAACACTGGTTGGAGAGAGAAAGAAACACTGGGGGGAGAGATAGAAACACTGGGGGGAGAGAGAGAGAAACACTGGGGTGAGAGAGAGAGAGAAACACTGGGGAGAGAGAGAGAAAAAACACTGGGGGGAGAGAGAGAGAAACACTGTGGGGACAGAGAGAGCGAGAGAAACACTGGGGAGAGAGAGAAGCACTGGGGGGAGAGAGAGAGTGAGAAACACTGGGGGGTGAGGGAGAAACACTGGGGGGGAGAGAGAGATAAACACTGGGGGAGAGAGAGATAAACACTGGGGAGAGAAAGAGAAACACTGGGGAGGAGAGAGAGAAACACTGGGGAGAGAGAGAGAGAGAATCTGGTGGAGAGAGAGAAACACTGAGCGGAGAGAGAGAAACATTGGGGGGAGTGAGAGAAACACTGGGGGCAGAGATAGAAACACTGGGGGGAGAGAGAGAAACACTGGAGGTAGAGAGAGATAAATGCTGGGTGGAGAGAGATAGAAAGAAACACTGGGGGAGAGTGAGAGAGAAACACTGTGGGGAGAGAGATAGAGAGGGAAACTCAGTGGTGAAAGAGAGATAGAAACACTGGGGAGGAGAGAGATCGAAACACTGGGGGGAGAGAGAGAGAAAAAAACACTGGGGGGAGGAGAGGGAGAAAGACTGGGGGGAGAGAGAAACACTGGGGGTAGAGAGAGAGAGAGAAACACTGTGGGGAGAGCGAGAAACATTGGGGAGAGAGAGAAACACTGGGGAGAGAGAGAGAGAAACACAGGGGGAGAGAGAGACAGAAAGATTGGGGAGAGCGAGAGAGGCAGAAACAATGGGGGGAGAGGGAGAGAGAGAGAAACACTGGGGAGAGAGAGAGAGAGAAACACTGGGGGAGGAGAGAGAAACACTTGGGGAGAGAGAGAGAAACACTGTGGGAGGAGAGAGAGAGAAACACTGGGGGAGGAGAGAGAGAAACACTGGGGGGGGGAGAGAGAGGGAGAGAGAAACACTGGGGAGAGAGAGAGAGAGAAACACTGGGGGAGGAGAGAGAAACACTTGGGGAGAGAGAGAGAGAAACACTGTGGGAGGAGAGAGAGAAACACTGGGGGGCGAGAGAGAGAAATACTGTGGGAGGAGAGGGATAATCACTGGGTGGACAGAGATAAAAAGACTGGGTGGAGGAGAGAGAGCGAAACACTGGGGGGAGAGAGAGAGAGAAAAACACTGGGGGGAGGAGAGGGTGAAAGACTGGGGGGGAGAGAGAGAAACATTGGGGAGAGAGAGAAACACTGGGGAGAGAGAGACAGAAACAATGGGGGGAGAGGGAGAGAGAGAGAGAGAAACACTGGGGGGAGAGAGAGAGAAACACTGGACGAGAGAGAGAGAAACACAGGGGAGAGAGAGAGAAACACTGGGGAGAGAGAGAGTGAAAAACTTGGGGGAGAGAGAGAAACACTGGGGGGAGAGAGAGAGAGAGAGAGAGAAACTCAGTGGGGATAGAGAGAGAGAGAAACACTGGGGAGAGAGAGAGAAACACTGGGGAGAGAGAGAGTGAAAAACTTGGGGGAGAGAGAGAAACACTGGGGGGAGAGAGAGAGAGAGAGAGAAACTGGGGAGAGAGAGAGAGAGACACTGGAGAGAGAGAGATACAGTGGGGGGAGAGAGAGAGAAACACTGGGGGGGGGAGAGAGAGAAACACTGGGGGGAGAAAGAGAGAAACACTGGACGAGAGAGAGAGAAACACAGGGGAGAGAGGGAGAGCGAGAAACACCGTGGGAAGAGAGAGAGAGAGAGAGAGAAACTCAGTGGGGATAGAGAGAGAGAGAAACACTGGGGAGAGAGAGAGAAACACTGGGGAGAGAGAGAGTGAAAAACTTGGGGGAGAGAGAGAAACACTGGGGGGAGAGAGAGAGAGAGAAACTGGGGAGAGAGAGAGAGAGACACTGGAGAGAGAGAGATACAGTGGGGGGAGAGAGAGAGAAACACTGAGGGGGGAGAGAGAAACACTGGGGGGAGCGAGAGAGAAACACTGGGCGAGAGAGAGAAACACTGGGAAGGAGAGAGAGAAACACTGGGGGGAGAGAGAGAGAAACACTGGGGGGAGAGAGAGAGAGAGGAACACTGGGGAGGAGAGAGAGAAACACTGTGGGGAGAGAGAGAGGGAAACACAGTGGGAGAGAGAGAAACACTGGGGCGAGAGAGAAAGAAACACTGGGCAGGAGAGAGAGAAACACTGGCGGGAGAGAGAGAGAAAAACTGGGGGAGAGAACGAGAGAAACACTGGTGGGAGAGAGAGAGAAACACTGGGGGAGAGAGAGAGAGAGAGATACACTGGGGGGAGAAAGAGAAACTCTGGGGAGAGAGATAGAGAAAAGCTTGGGAGAGAGAGAAAGAGAAACACTGGGGAGAGAGAGAGAGAAACACTGGGGAGACAGAGAGAGAGAGAGAGAAATATTGGGGGGAGAGAGAGAGAGAAACACTGTGGGGAGAGAGAGAGATGCACTGGGGGAGAGAGAGAAACACTGGCGGGACAGAGTGAAACACTAGGGGGAGAGAGAGAGAAACACTGGGGGGAGTGAGAGATAGAAACACTGGAGAGAGAGAGATACAGTGGGGGGAGATAGAGAAACACTGAGGGGCGAGAGACAGAAACACTGTGGGGAGAGAGAGAGAGAAACACAGTGGTAGAGAGAGAAACACTGGGGAGAGAGAGAAAGAAATACTGGGCAGGAGGGAGAGAAACACTGGGGGGAGAGAGAGAAACACTGGGGAGAGAGATAGAGAAAAGCTAGGGAGAGAGAGAAAGAGAAACACTGGGGAGAGAGAGAGAGAGAGAGAGAGACACTGGGAGGAGAGAGAGAAACACTGGGGAGACAGAGAGAGAGAGAAACAATGGGGGGAGAGAGAGAAACATTGGGGGGAGAGAGAGAGAAACACTGGGGAGAGAGAGAGAGAAACACTGGGGAGAGATAGAGAGAGACACAGGGGAACGAGAGGGAAACACTGGGGAGAGAGAGAGAGAAGCACTCGAGAGAGAGAGAGAGAAACACTGGGGAGAGAGAGAGAAAAACACTGGGGAGAGAGAGAGAAACACTTGGGGAGAGAGATAAACACTGGGGGGAGAGAGAGAGAAAAACTGGACGAGAGAGAGAGAAACACTGGAGAGAGAGAGAGAGAGAGAGAAACACTGGGGGAGAGAGAGATACACTGGGGAGAGAGGGAGAGAAACACTGGTGGGAGAGAGATAGACAGTGGTGGGAGAGAGAGAGAAACATTGGGGGAGGTAGCGAAACACGGGGGGGAGAGAGGGAGAGAAACACTGGGGAGAGAGAGAGAAACACTGAGGGGAGAGAGAGAGAAACACTGGACGAGAGAGAGAGAAACCCAGGGGAGAGAGAGAGCGAGAAACAATGTGGGGAGAGAGAGAGAGAGAGAGAGAGAGAGAAACTCAGTGGGGAGAGAGAGAGAAAGAAACACTGGGCGGGAGAGCGAGAAACACTGGGGGGTGAGAGAGAGAAACATTGGGGGAGAGACCGAGAGAAACACTGGTGGGAGAGAGATAGAGAAACACTGGGGGAGAGAGAGAGAAACACTGGGGAGAGAGAGAGAGAAAAACTGGGGTGAGAGAGAGAAACACTAGGGTGAGAGAGAGAAACACTGGGGGGAGAGAGAGAAACACTGGGGGGAGAGAGAGAGAAAAAGTGGGGGGAGAGAGAGAGAAACACTGGGGAGAGAGAGAGAAACACTGGGGATAGAGAGAGCGAGAAACACTGTGGGGGGAGAGAGAGAGAGATACACTGGGGGGAGAGAGAGAAACACTGGGGAGAGAGATAGAGAAAAGCTAGGGAGAGAGAGAAAGAGAAACACTGGGGGAGAGAGAGAGAGAAACACTGGGGAGAGAGAGAGAAACACTGGGGAGACAGAGAGAGAAACACTGGGGAGAGAGAGAAAGAAACACTGGGGAAAGAGAGGGAAACACTGGGGAGAGAGAGAGAGAAACACTGTGGGGAGAGAGAGAGATACACTGGGGAGCGAGTGAAACACTGGGGAGAGAGAGAGAGAAACACTGGGGAGAGAGAGAAAGAAACACTGGGGAAAGAGAGGGAAACACTGGGGAGAGAGAGAGAGAAACACTGGGGGCAGAGAGAGAAACACTGGGGGGGGGTAGAGAGAAAAACTGGGGAGAGAGAGAGAGAAGCACTGGAGAGAGAGAGAGAGAAACACTGGGGGGAGAGAGAGAAACACTGGAGAGAGAGAGAGAACCACTGGGGGGAGAGGGAGAAACACTGGGGGGAGAGAGAGAGAAACATTGGGGGAGGAAGAGAAAAACTGGGGGGAGAGAGAGAGAGAAACACTGGGGAGAGAGAGAGAAACACTGGGGGGAGAGAGAGAAACACTGGGGGGAGAGAGAGAGAAAAACTGGACGAGAGAGAGAGAAACAATGTGGGGAGAGAGAGAAACACTGCGGGGGGAGAGAGGGATTAACACTGTGGGGGAGAGAGAGAGAGATACTCTGGGGGAGACAGAGAAACACTGGGGGGAGAGAGAGAATCACTGGGGGGAGAGAGAGAGAGAAACACTGGGGTGAGAGAGAGAAACACTGGGGTAGAGAGAGAAACACTGGGGGGAGAGAGAGAAACACTGGGGGGAGAGAGAGAGAAAAACTGGGGGGAGGTGGAGAAACACTGGGGGAGAGAGAGAGAAAAACACTGGGGAGAGAGAGAGAAACACTGGGGGAGAGAGAGAAACACTGGACGAGAGAGAGAGAAACACTGGAGAGAGAGAGAGAGAGAGAGAAACACTGGGGGGAGAGAGAGATACACTGGGGAGAGAGAGAGAGAAACACTGGTGGGAGAGAGATAGACAGTGGTGGGAGAGAGAGAGAAACATTGGGGGAGGTAGCGAAACACGGGGGGGAGAGAGGGAGAGAAACACTGGGGAGAGAGAGAGAAACACTGAGGGGAGAGAGAGAGAGACACTGGACGAGAGAGAGAGAAACCCAGGGGAGAGAGAGAGCGAGAAACACTGTGGGGAGAGAGAGAGAGAGAGAGAGAGAAACTCAGTGGGGAGAGAGAGAGAGAGAAACACTGGGGAGGAGATTGTGAAACAATAGGGGAAAGAGAGAAGGAAGAACTGGGGGAGAGAGAAAAACACTGCGGAGAGAGAGAGAGAGAAACACTGATGGCGAGAGAGAGAGAAACACTGTGGGGAGAAAGAGAAACACTGGGGAGAGAGAGGAACACTGGGGAGAGAGAGAGCGAGAAACACCATGGGGAGAGAGAGAGAGAAAGCGAAACTCAGTGGGGATAGAGAGAGAGAGAAACACTGGGGGGAGAGAGATAAACACAAGGGGGAGAGAGAGAGAAAAACTGGGGGAGAGAGAGAAACACTGGGGGGAGAGAGAGAGAAACACTGGACGAGAGAGAGAGAAACACAGGGGAGAGAGAGAGCGAGAAACACCATGGGGAGAGAGAGAGAGAAAGCGAAACTCAGTGGGGATAGAGAGAGAGAGAAACACTGGGGAGGAGAGAGAAAAACACTGGGGTAGAGAGAGAAACACTGGGGGGAGAGAGAGAGAGAAACATTGGGCAGGAGAGAGAGAAACACTGGGGGAGAGACTGAGAGAAGCACTGGTGGGAGAGAGAGAGAGAAACACTGGGGGAGAGAGAGAGAAACACTGGGGAGAGAGAGAGAACGAGAAACACTGTGGGGAGAGAGAGAGATACACTGGGGGGAGAGAGAGAAACACTGGGGTGAGAGATAGAGAAAAGCTAGGGAGAGAGAGAAAGAGAAACACTGGGGAGAGAGAGAGAGAGAAACACTGGGGAGAGAGAGAGAAACACTGGGGAGACAGAGAGAGAGAGAAACAATGGGGGGAGGGAGAGAAACATTGGGGGGAGAGAGAGAGATACACTGGGGAGAGAGAGAGAGAAGCACTGGGGAGAGAGAGAGAAGCACTGGAGAGAGAGAGAGAAATACTGGGGGGAGAGAGAGAAACACTGGGGAGAGGGAGAGACAGTGGTGGGAGAGAGAGATAATCATTGGGGGAGGTAGAGAAACACTGGGGGGAGAGAGAGAGAGAAACACTGGGGAGAGAGAGAGAAACACTTGGGGAGAGAGAGAAACACTGTGGGGAGAGAGAGAGAAAAACTGGACGAAAGAGAGAGAAACACAGGGGAGAGAGAGAGAAACACTGGAGAGAGAGAGAGAGAGAGAGAAACACTGGGGGAGAGAGAGATACACTGGGGAGAGAGGGAGAGAAACACTGGTGGGAGAGAGATAGACAGTGGTGGGAGAGAGAGAGAAACATTGGGGGAGGTAGCGAAACACGGGGGGGAGAGAGGGAGAGAAACATTGGGGAGAGAGAGAGAGACACTGGGGGGAGAGAGAGAAACACTGAGGGGAGAGAGAGAGAAACACTGGACGAGAGAGAGAGAAACCCAGGGGAGAGAGAGAGCGAGAAACACTGTGGGGAGAGAGAGAGAGAGAGAGAGAGAGAAACTCAGTGGGGAGAGAGAGAGAAAGAAACACTGGGCAGGAGAGCGAGAAACACTGGGGGGTGAGAGGGAGAAACATTGGGGGAGAGACCGAGAGAAACACTGGTGGGAGAGAGATAGAGAAACACTGGGGGAGAGAGAGGGAAACACTGGGGAGAGAGAGAGAGCGAGAAACACTGTGGGGGGAGAGAGAGAGAGATACACTGGGGGGAGAGAGAGAAACATTGGGGAGAGAGATAGAGAAAAGCTAGGGAGAGAGAGAAAGAGAAACACTGGGGGAGAGAGAGAGAGAAACACTGGGGAGAGAGAGAGAAACACTGGGGAGACAGAGAGAGAAACACTGGGGAGAGAGAGAAAGAAACACTGGGGAAAGAGAGGGAAACACTGGGGAGAGAGAGAGAGAAACACTGTGGGGAGAGAGAGAGATACACTGGGGAGCGAGAGAAACACTGGGGAGAGAGAGAGAGAAACACTGGGGAGAGAGAGAAAGAAACACTGGGGAAAGAGAGGGAAACACTGGGGAGAAAGAGAGAGAAACACTGGGGGCAGAGAGAGAAACACTGAGGGGGGAGAGAGAAAAACTGGGGAGAGAGAGAGAGAAGCACTGGAGAGAGAGAGAGAGAAACACTGGGGGGAGAGAGAGAAACACTGGGGAGAGAGAGAGAACCACTGGGGGGAGAGAGAGAAACACTGGGGGGAGAGAGAGAGAAACATTGGGGGAGGAAGAGAAAAACTGGGGGGAGAGAGAGAGAGAAACACTGGGGAGAGAGAGAGAAACACTGGGGGGAGAGAGAGAAACACTGGGGGGAGAGAGAGAGAAAAACTGGACGAGAGAGAAACACAGGGGAGAGAGAGAGAAACACTGGGGAGAGAGAGAGAGAGAAACACTGGGGGGAGAGGGAGAGACAGTGGTCGGAGAGAGAGAGAAACATTGGGGGAGGTAGAGAAATACTGGGGGGAGAGAGAGAGAAACACTGGGGAGAGAGAGAGAAACACTGGGGGGAGAGAGAGAGAGAAACAATGTGGGGAGAGAGAGAAACACTGGGGGGGGAGAGAGGGATTAACACTGTGGGGGAGAGAGAGAGAGATACTCTGGGGGAGACAGAGAGAAACACTGGGGAGAGAGAGAGAAACACTGGGGGGAGAGAGAGAATCACTGGGGGGAGAGAGAGAGAGAAACACTGGGGTGAGAGAGAGAAACACTGGGGTAGAGAGAGAAACACTGGGGGGAGAGAGAGAAACACTGGGGGGAGAGAGAGAAAAAAACTGGGGTGAGAGAGAGAAACACTGGGGTGAGAGAGAGAAACACTGTGGGGAGAGAGAGAAACACTGGGGGGAGAGAGAGAGAAAAACTGGGGGGAGAGAGAGAGAAACACTGGGGAGAGAGAGAGAAACACTGGGGAGAGAGAGAGAGAGCGAGAAACACTGTGGGGGGAGAGAGAGAGAGATACACTGGGGGGAGAGAGAGAAACACTGGGGAGAGAGATAGAGAAAAGCTAGGGAGAGAGAGAAAGAGAAACACTGGGGGAGAGAGAGAGAGAAACACTGGGGAGAGAGAGAGAAACACTGGGGAGACAGAGAGAGAAACACTGGGGAGAGAGAGAAAGAAACACTGGGGAAAGAGAGGGAAACACTGGGGAGAGAGAGAGAGAAACACTGTGGGGAGAGAGAGAGATACACTGGGGAGCGAGTGAAACACTGGGGAGAGAGAGAGAGAAACACTGGGGAGAGAGAGAAAGAAACACTGGGGAAAGAGAGGGAAACACTGGGGAGAGAGAGAGAGAAACACTGGGGGCAGAGAGAGAAACACTGGGGGGGGGTAGAGAGAAAAACTGGGGAGAGAGAGAGAGAAGCACTGGAGAGAGAGAGAGAGAAACACTGGGGGGAGAGAGAGAAACACTGGAGAGAGAGAGAGAACCACTGGGGGGAGAGAGAGAAACACTGGGGGGAGAGAGAGAGAAACATTGGGGGAGGAAGAGAAAAACTGGGGGGAGAGAGAGAGAGAAACACTGGGGAGAGAGAGAGAAACACTGGGGGGAGAGAGAGAAACACTGGGGGGAGAGAGAGAGAAAAACTGGACGAGAGAGAAACACAGGGGAGAGAGAGAGAAACACTGGGGAGAGAGAGAGAGAGAAACACTGGGGGGAGAGGGAGAGACAGTGGTCGGAGAGAGAGAGAAACATTGGGGGAGGTAGAGAAATACTGGGGGGAGAGAGAGAGAAACACTGGGGAGAGAGAGAGAAACACTGGGGGGAGAGAGAGAGAGAGAGAGAGAAACACTGGGGGGAGAGAGAGAAACACTGGGGGGAGAGAGAGAAACACTGGGGGGAGAGAGAGAGAAAAACTGGACGAGAGAGAGAGAAACAATGTGGGGAGAGAGAGAAACACTGTGGGGGGAGAGAGGGATTAACACTGTGGGGGAGAGAGAGAGAGATACTCTGGGGGAGACAGAGAAACACTGGGGGGAGAGAGAGAATCACTGGGGGGAGAGAGAGAGAGAAACACTGGGGTGAGAGAGAGAAACACTGGGGTAGAGAGAGAAACACTGGGGGGAGAGAGAGAAACACTGGGGGGAGAGAGAGAGAAAAACTGGGGGGAGGTGGAGAAACACTGGGGGAGAGAGAGAGAAAAACACTGGGGAGAGAGAGAGAAACACTGGGGGAGAGAGAGAAACACTGGACGAAAGAGAGAGAAACACTGGAGAGAGAGAGAGAGAGAGAGAAACACTGGGGGGAGAGAGAGATACACTGGGGAGAGAGAGAGAGAAACACTGGTGGGAGAGAGATAGACAGTGGTGGGAGAGAGAGAGAAACATTGGGGGAGGTAGCGAAACACGGGGGGGAGAGAGGGAGAGAAACACTGGGGAGAGAGAGAGAAACACTGAGGGGAGAGAGAGAGAGACACTGGACGAGAGAGAGAAACCCAGGGGAGAGAGAGAGCGAGAAACACTGTGGGGAGAGAGAGAGAGAGAGAGAGAGAGAAACTCAGTGGGGAGAGAGAGAGAGAGAAACACTGGGGAGGAGATTGTGAAACAATAGGGGAAAGAGAGAAGGAAGAACTGGGGGAGAGAGAAAAACACTGCGGAGAGAGAGAGAGAGAAACACTGATGGCGAGAGAGAGAGAAACACTGTGGGGAGAAAGAGAAACACTGGGGAGAGAGAGGAACACTGGGGAGAGAGAGAGCGAGAAACACCATGGGGAGAGAGAGAGAGAAAGCGAAACTCAGTGGGGATAGAGAGAGAGAGAAACACTGGGGGGAGAGTAAGAGAAACACTGGGGGGTGAGAGATAAACACAAGGGGGAGAGAGAGAGAAAAACTGGGGGAGAGAGAGAAACACGGGGGGGAGAGAGAGAGAAACACTGGACGAGAGAGAGAGAAACACAGGGGAGAGAGAGAGCGAGAAACACCATGGGGAGAGAGAGAGAGAAAGCGAAACTCAGTGGGGATAGAGAGAGAGAGAAACACTGGGGAGGAGAGAGAAAAACACTGGGGGAGAGAGAGAAACACTGGGGGGAGAGAGAGAGAGAAACATTGGGCAGGAGAGAGAGAAACACTGGGGGAGAGACTGAGAGAAGCACTGGTGGGAGAGAGAGAGAGAAACACTGGGGGAGAGAGAGAGAAACACTGGGGAGAGAGAGAGAACGAGAAACACTGTGGGGAGAGAGAGAGATACACTGGGGGGAGAGAGAGAAACACTGGGGTGAGAGATAGAGAAAAGCTAGGGAGAGAGAGAAAGAGAAACACTGGGGAGAGAGAGAGAGAGAAACACTGGGGAGAGAGAGAGAAACACTGGGGAGACAGAGAGAGAGAGAAACAATGGGGGGAGGGAGAGAAACATTGGGGGAGAGAGAGAGATACACTGGGGAGAGAGAGAGAGAAGCACTGGGGAGAGAGAGAGAAGCACTGGAGAGAGAGAGAGAGAAATACTGGGGGGAGAGAGAGAAACACTGGGGAGAGGGAGAGACAGTGGTGGGAGAGAGAGATAATCATTGGGGGAGGTAGAGAAACACTGGGGGGAGAGAGAGAGAGAAACACTGGGGAGAGAGAGAGAAACACTGGGGGAGAGAGAGAAACACTGTGGGGAGAGAGAGAGAAAAACTGGACGAAAGAGAGAGAAACACAGGGGAGAGAGAGAGAAACACTGGAGAGAGAGAGAGAGAGAGAGAAACACTGGGGGAGAGAGAGATACACTGGGGAGAGAGGGAGAGAAACACTGGTGGGAGAGAGATAGACAGTGGTGGGAGAGAGAGAGAAACATTGGGGGAGGTAGCGAAACACGGGGGGGAGAGAGGGAGAGAAACATTGGGGAGAGAGAGAGAGACACTGGGGGGAGAGAGAGAAACACTGAGGGGAGAGAGAGAGAAACACTGGACGAGAGAGAGAGAAACCCAGGGGAGAGAGAGAGCGAGAAACACTGTGGGGAGAGAGAGAGAGAGAGAGAGAGAGAAACTCAGTGGGGAGAGAGAGAGAAAGAAACACTGGGCAGGAGAGCGAGAAACACTGGGGGGTGAGAGAGAGAAACATTGGGGGAGAGACCGAGAGAAACACTGGTGGGAGAGAGATAGAGAAACACTGGGGGAGAGAGAGAGAAACACTGGGGAGAGAGAGAGAGCGAGAAACACTGTGGGGGGAGAGAGAGAGAGATACACTGGGGGGAGAGAGAGAAACATTGGGGAGAGAGATAGAGAAAAGCTAGGGAGAGAGAGAAAGAGAAACACTGGGGGAGAGAGAGAGAGAAACACTGGGGAGAGAGAGAGAAACACTGGGGAGACAGAGAGAGAAACACTGGGGAGAGAGAGAAAGAAACACTGGGGAAAGAGAGGGAAACACTGGGGAGAGAGAGAGAGAAACACTGTGGGGAGAGAGAGAGATACACTGGGGAGCGAGAGAAACACTGGGGAGAGAGAGAGAGAAACACTGGGGAGAGAGAGAAAGAAACACTGGGGAAAGAGAGGGAAACACTGGGGAGAGAGAGAGAGAAACACTGGGGGCAGAGAGAGAAACACTGGGGGGGGAGAGAGAAAAACTGGGGAGAGAGAGAGAGAAGCACTGGAGAGAGAGAGAGAGAAACACTGGGGGGAGAGAGAGAAACACTGGGGAGAGAGAGAGAACCACTGGGGGGAGAGAGAGAAACACTGGGGGGAGAGAGAGAGAAACATTGGGGGAGGAAGAGAAAAACTGGGGGGAGAGAGAGAGAGAAACACTGGGGAGAGAGAGAGAAACACTGGGGGGAGAGAGAGAAACACTGGGGGGAGAGAGAGAGAAAAACTGGACGAGAGAGAAACACAGGGGAGAGAGAGAGAAACACTGGGGAGAGAGAGAGAGAGAAACACTGGGGGGAGAGGGAGAGACAGTGGTCGGAGAGAGAGAGAAACATTGGGGGAGGTAGAGAAATACTGGGGGGAGAGAGAGAGAAACACTGGGGGGTGAGAGAGAAACACTGGGGGGAGAGAGAGAAACAATGTGGGGAGAGAGAGAGAATCACTGGGGGGAGAGAGAGAAACACTGGGGGGAGAGAGAGAGAAAAACTGGACGAGAGAGAGAGAAACAATGTGGGGAGAGAGAGAAACACTGGGGGGGGAGAGAGGGATTAACACTGTGGGGGAGAGAGAGAGATACTCTGGGGGAGACAGAGAGAAACACTGGGGAGAGAGAGAGAAACACTGGGGGGAGAGAGAGAATCACTGGGGGGAGAGAGAGAGAGAAACACTGGGGTGAGAGAGAGAAACACTGGGGTAGAGAGAGAAACACTGGGGGGAGAGAGAGAAACACTGGGGGGAGAGAGAGAGAAAAACTGGGGTGAGAGAGGGAAACACTGGGGTGAGAGAGAGAAACACTGGGGGGAGAGAGAGAAACACTGGGGGGAGAGAGAGAGAAAAACTGGGGGGAGAGAGAGAGAAACACTGGGGAGAGAGAGAGAAACACTGGGGAGAGAGAGAGAGAGCGAGAAACACTGTGGGGGGAGAGAGAGAGAGATACACTGGGGGGAGAGAGAGAAACACTGGGGAGAGAGATAGAGAAAAGCTAGGGAGAGAGTGAAAGAGAAACACTGGGGGAGAGAGAGAGAGAAACACTGGGGAGAGAGAGAGAAACACTGGGGAGACAGAGAGAGAAACACTGGGGAGAGAGAGAAAGAAACACTGGGGAAAGAGAGGGAAACACTGGGGAGAGAGAGAGAGAAACACTGTGGGGAGAGAGAGAGATACAATGGGGAGCGAGAGAAACACTGGGGAGAGAGAGAGAGAAACACTGGGGAGAGAGAGAAAGAAACACTGGGGAAAGAGAGGGAAACACTGGGGAGAGAGAGAGAGAAACACTGGGGGCAGAGAGAGAAACACTGGGGGGGGAGAGAGAAAAACTGGGGAGAGAGAGAGAGAAGCACTGGAGAGAGAGAGAGAGAAACACTGGGGGGAGAGAGAGAAACACTGGGGAGAGAGAGAGAACCACTGGGGGGAGAGAGAGAAACACTGGGGGGAGAGAGAGAGAAACATTGGGGGAGGAAGAAAAAAACTGGGGGGAGAGAGAGAGAGAAACACTGGGGAGAGAGAGAGAAACACTGGGGGAGAGAGAGAAACACTGGGGGGAGAGAGAGAGAAAAACTGGACGAGAGAGAAACACAGGGGAGAGAGAGAGAAACACTGGGGAGAGAGAGAGAGAGAAACACTGGGGGGAGAGGGAGAGACAGTGGTCGGAGAGAGAGAGAAACATTGGGGGAGGTAGAGAAATACTGGGGGGAGAGAGAGAGAAACACTGGGGAGAGAGAGAGAAACACTGGGGGGAGAGAGAGAAACACTGGGGGGAGAGAGAGAGAAAAACTGGACGAGAGAGAGAGAAACAATGTGGGGAGAGAGAGAAACACTGGGGGGGGGGAGAGAGGGATTAACACTGTGGGGGAGAGAGAGAGAGATACTCTGGGGGAGACAGAGAAACACTGGGGGGGGAGAGAGAATCACTGGGGGGAGAGAGGGAGAGAAACACTGGGGTGAGAGAGAGAAACACTGGGGTAGAGAGAGAAACACTGGGGGGAGAGAGAGAAACACTGGGGGGAGAGAGAGAGAAAAACTGGGGGGAGGTAGAGAAACACTGGGGGAGAGAGAGAGAAAAACACTGGGGAGAGAGAGAGAAACACTGGGGGAGAGAGAGAAACACTGGGGGGAGAGAGAGAGAAAAACTGGACGAGAGAGAGAGAAACACTGGAGAGAGAGAGAGAGAGAAACACCATGGGGAGAGAGAGAGAGAGAAAGCGAAACTCAGTGGGGATAGAGAGAGAGAGAAACACTGGGGGGAGAGTAAGAGAAACACTGGGGGGTGAGAGATAAACACAAGGGGGAGAGAGAGAGAAAAACTGGGGGAGAGAGAGAAACACTGGGGGGAGAGAGAGAGAAACACTGGACGAGAGAGAGAGAAACACAGGGGAGAGAGAGAGCGAGAAACACCATGGGGAGAGAGAGAGAGAAAGCGAAACTCAGTGGGGATAGAGAGAGAGAGAAACACTGGGGAGGAGAGAGAGAAACACTGGGGGAGAGAGAGAAACACTGGGGGGAGAGAGAGAGAGAAACATTGGGCAGGAGAGAGAGAAACACTGGGGGAGAGACTGAGAGAAGCACTGGTGGGAGAGAGAGAGAGAGAAACACTGGGGGAGAGAGAGAGAAACACTGGGGAGAGAGAGAGAACGAGAAACACTGTGGGGAGAGATATACACTGGGGGGAGAGAGAGAAACACTGGGGTGAGAGATAGAGAAAAGCTAGGGAGAGAGAGAAAGAGAAACACTGGGGAGAGAGAGAGAGAGAAACACTGGGGAGAGAGAGAGAAACACTGGGGAGACAGAGAGAGAGAGAAACAATGGGGGGAGGGAGAGAAACATTGGGGGGAGAGAGAGAGATACACTGGGGAGAGAGAGAGAGAAACACTGGGGAAAGAGAGGGAAACACTGGGGAGAGAGAGAGAGAAACACTGGGGGCAGAGAGAGAAACACATGGGTGAGAGAGAGAGAAACTGGGGAGAGAGAGAGAGAGAAGCACTGGGGAGAGAGAGAAGCACTGGAGAGAGAGAGAGAGAAATACTGGGGGGAGGGAGAGAAACACTGGGGAGAGGGAGAGACAGTGGTGGGAGAGAGAGATAATCATTGGGGGAGGTAGAGAAACACTGGGGGGAGAGAGAGAGAGAAACACTGGGGAGAGAGAGAGAAACACTGGGGGAGAGAGAGAAACACTGTGGGGAGAGAGAGAGAAAAACTGGACGAAAGAGAGAGAAACACAGGGGAGAGAGAGAGAAACACTGGGGAGACAGAGAGACAGAGAAACAATGCGGGGGAGAGAGAAACACTGGGTGGAGAGAGAGAGAGAAACACTGGGGGGAGAGAGAGAGAGAAACACTGGGGAAAGAGAGGGAAACACTGGGGAGAGAGAGAGAGAAACACTGGGGGGAGAGAGAGAAACACTGGGGGGAGAGAGAGAGAAACACTGGGGAGGAGAGAGAGAAACACTGGGGGAGAGAGAGAAACACTGGGGGGAGAGATAGAGAGAAACATTGGGCAGGAGAGAGAGAAACACTGGGGGGAGAGAGAGAAACACTGGGGGAGCGACCGAGAGAAGCACTGGTGGGAGAGAGAGAGAGAAACACTGTGGGAGAGAGAGAGAGATACACTGGGGAGAGAGAGAGAAACACTGGGGAGACAGAGAGAGAGAGAAACAATGGGGGGAGAGAGAGAAACATTGGGGGGAGAGAGAGAGATACACTGGAGGAGAGAGAGAAACACTGGGGAGAGAGAGGGAGAAACACTGGGGAGAGAGAGAGAGAGAAACACTGGGGAAAGAGAGGGAAACACTGGGGAGAGAGAGAGAGAAACACTGGGGGCAGAGAGAGAAACACAGGGGTGAGAGAGAGAGAGAAACTGGGGAGAGAGAGGGAGAAGCACTGGAGAGAGAGAGAGAAACTGGGGAGAGAGAGAGAGACGCACTGGGGAGAGAGAGAGAGAAGCACTAGAGAGAGAGAGAGAGAAACACTGGGGGGAGAGAGAGAAACACTGGGGAGAGGGAGAGACAGTGGTGGGAGAGAGAGATAAACATTGGGGGAGGTAGAGAAACACTGGGGGGAGAGAGGGAGAGAAACACTGGGGAGAGAGCGAGAAACACTGGGGGAGAGATAGAAACACTGTGGGGAGAGAGAGAGACAGAGAAACAATGGGGGGGAGAGAGAAACACTGTGTGGAGAGAGAGAGAGAAACACTGTGGGGAGAGAGAGAGAGATACTCTGGGGGAGAGAGAGAAACACTGGGGGGAGAGAGAGAGAGAAACATTGGGCAGGAGAGAGAGAAACACTGGGGGAGAGACTGAGAGAAGCACTGGTGGGAGAGAGAGAGAGAAACACTGGGGGAGAGAGAGAGAAACACTGGGGAGAGAGAGAGAACGAGAAACACTGTGGGGAGAGAGAGAGATACACTGGGGGGAGAGAGAGAAACACTGGGGTGAGAGATAGAGAAAAGCTAGGGAGAGAGAGAAAGAGAAACACTAGGGAGAGAGAGAGAGAAACACTGGGGAAAGAGAGGGAAACACTGGGGAGAGAGAGAGAGAAACACTGGGGGGAGAGAGAGAAACACTGGGGGTAGGTAGAGAAACACTGGGGGAGAGGGAGAGAAAAACACTGGGGAGAGAGAGAGAAACACTGGGGGGAGAGAGAGAGAAACACTGGGGGAGAGTCCGAGAGAAGCACTGGTGGGAGAGAGAGAGAGAAACACTGGGGAGAGAGATAGAGAAAAGCTAGGGAGAGAGAGAAAGAGAAACACTAGGGAGAGAGAGAGAGAAACACTGGGGAGAGAGAGAGAAACACTGGGGAGACAGAGAGAGAGAGAAACAATGGGGGGAGAGAGAACGATTGAGGGGAGAGAGAGAGATACACTGGGGGAGAGAGAGAAACACTGGGGAGAGAGAGAGAGAAACACTGGGGAGAGAGAGAGAGAAACACGGGGGAAAGAGAGGGAAACACTGGGGAGAGAGAGAGAGAAACACTGGGGGCAGAGAGAGAAACACTGGGGGGAGGGAGAGAGAGAAAGTGGGGAGAGAGAGAGAGAAGCACTGGAGAGAGAGAGAGAGAGAAACACTGGGGGAGAGGGAGAGACAGTGGTGGGAGAGAGAGATAAACATTGGGGGAGGTGGAGAAACACTGGGGGGAGAGAGAGAGAAAAACTGGACGAGAGAGAGAGAAACACAGGGGAGAGAGAGAGAAACACTGGGGAGACAGAGAGACAGAGAAACAATGGGGGGAGAGAGAAACACTGGGTGGAGAGAGAGAGAGAAACACTGTGGGGGGAGAGGGAGAGATACTCTGGGGGAGAGAGAGAAACACTGGGGAGAGAGAGAGAGAAACACTGGGGAGAGAGAGAGAGAAACACTGGGGATAGAGAGGGAAACACTGGGGAGAGAGAGAGAGAAACACTGGGGGAGAGAGAGAAACCCTGGGGGGAGAGAGAGAGAAATACTGGGGGTAGGTAGAGAAACACTGGGGGAGATAGAGAGAAACACTGGGGAGACAGAGAGACAGAGAAACAATGGGGGGGAGAGAGAAACACTGGGTGGAGAGAGAGAGAGAAACACTGTGGGGGGAGAGAGAGAGATACTCTGGGGGAGAGAGAGAAACACTGGGGTGAGAGATAGAGAAAAGCTAGGGAGAGAGAGAAAGAGAAACACTGGGGAGAGAGAGAGTGAGAAACACTGGGGAGAGAGAGAGAAACACAGGGGAGACAGAGAGAGAGAGAAACAATGGGGGGAGGGAGAGAAACATTGGGGGGAGAGAGAGAGATACACTGGGGAGAGAGAGAGAGAAACACTGGGGAAAGAGAGGGAAACACTGGGGAGAGAGAGAGAGAAACACTGGGGGCAGAGAGAGAAACACAGGGGTGAGAGAGAGAGAGAAACTGGGGAGAGAGAGAGAGAAGCACTGGGGAGAGAGAGAGAGAAGCACTGGAGAGAGAGAGAGAGAAACACTGGGGGGAGAGAGAGAAACACTGGGGAGAGGGAGAGACTGTGGTGGGAGAGAGAGATAAACATTGGGGGAGGTAGAGAAACACTGGGGGGAGAGAGAGAGAGAAACACTGGGGAGAGAGAGAGAAACACTGGGGGAGAGAGAGAAACACTGTGGGGAGAGAGAGAGAAAAACTGGACGAAAGACAGAGAAACACAGGGGAGAGAGAGAGAAACACTGGGGAGACAGAGAGACAGAGAAACAATGCGGGGGAGAGAGAAACACTGGGTGGAGAGAGAGAGAGAAGCACTGTGGGGGGAGAGAGAGAGATACTCTGGGGGCGAGAGAGAGAAACACTGGGGAGAGAGAGAGAGAGAAACACTGGGGGGAGAGAGAGAGAGAAACACTGGGGAAAGAGAGGGAAACACTGAGGAGAAAGAGAGAGAAACACTGGGGGGAGAGAGAGAAACACTCGGGGGAGAGAGAGAAACACTGGGGGGAGAGAGAGAGAAACACTGGGGAGGAGAGAGAGAAACACTGGGGGAGAGAGAGAAACACTGGGGGGAGAGAGAGAGAGAAACATTGGGCAGGAGAGAGTGAAACACTGGGGGGAGAGAGAGAGAAACACTGGGGGAGAGACCGAGAGAAGCACTGGTGGGAGAGATAAAGAGAAACACTGTGGGAGAGAGAGAGAGATACACTGGGGAGAGAGAGAGAAACACTGGGGAGACAGAGAGAGAGAGAAACAATGGGGGGAGAGAGAGAAACATTGGGGGGAGAGAGAGAGATACACTGGGGGAGAGAGAGAAACACTGGGGAGAGAGAGAGAGAAACACTGGGGAGAGAGAGAGAGAAACACTGGGGAAAGAGAGGGAAACACTGGGGAGAGAGAGAGAGAAACACTGGGGGCAGAGAGAGAAACACAGGGGTGAGAGAGAGAGAGAAACTGGGGAGAGAGAGGGAGAAGCACTGGGGAGAGAGAGAGAGAGAAACTGGGGAGAGAGAGAGAGAAGCACTGGGGAGAGAGAGAGAAGCACTGGAGAGAGAGAGAGAGAAACACTGGGGGGAGAGAGAGAAACACTGGGGAGAGAGAGAGAAACACTGGGGAGACAGAGAGACAGAGAAACAATGGGGGGAGAGAGAAACACTGGGTGGAGAGAGAGAGAGAAACACTGTGGGGGGAGAGAGAGAGATACTCTGGGGGAGAGAGAGAAACACTGGGGAGAGAGAGAGAGAAACACTGGGGAGAGAGAGAGAGAAACAATGGGGAAAGAGAGGGAAACACTGGGGAGAGAGAGAGAGAAACACTGGGGGCAGAGAGAGAAACACAGGGGTGAGAGAGAGAGAGAAACTGGGGAGAGAGAGGGAGAAGCACTGGAGAGAGAGAGAGAAACTGGGGAGAGAGAGAGAGACACACTGGGGAGAGAGAGAGAGAAACACTGGGGGGAGAGAGAGAAACACTGGGGAGAGGGAGAGACAGTGGTGGGAGAGAGAGATAAACATTGGGGGAGGTAGAGAAACACTGGGGGGAGAGAGAGAAACACTGGGGGAGAGATAGAAACACTGTGGGGAGAGAGAGAGACAGAGAAACAATGGGGGGGAGAGAGAAACACTGTGTGGAGAGAGAGAGAGAAACACTGTGGGGAGAGAGAGAGAGATACTCTGGGGGAGAGAGAGAAACACTGGGGTGAGAGATAGAGAAAAGCTAGGGAGAGAGAGAAAGAGAAACACTGGGGAGAGAGAGAGAGAAACACTGGGGAGAGAGAGAGAAACACTGGGGAGACAGAGAGAGAGAGAAACAATGGGGGGAGGGAGAGAAACATTGGGGGGAGAGAGAGAGATACACTGGGGAGAGAGAGAGAGAAACACTGGGGAAAGAGAGGGAAACACTGGGGAGAGAGAGAGAAACACTGGGGGCAGAGAGAGAAACACAGGGGTGCGAGAGAGAGAGAAACTGGGGAGAGAGAGAGAGAAGCACTGGGGAGAGAGAGAGAGAAGCACTGGAGAGAGAGAGAGAGAAACACTGGGGGGAGAGAGAGAAACACTGGGGAGAGGGAGAGACAGTGGTGGGAGAGAGAGTTAAACATTGGGGGAGGTAGAGAAACACTGGGGGGAGAGAGAGAGAGAAACACTGGGGAGAGAGAGAGAAACACTGGGGGAGAGAGAGAAACACTGTGGGGAGAGAGAGAGAAAAACTGGACGAAAGAGAGAGAAACACAGGGGAGAGAGAGAAAAACACTGGGGAGACAGAGAGACAGAGAAACAATGCGGGGGAGAGAGAAACACTGGGTGGAGAGAGAGAGAGAAGCACTGTGGGGGGAGAGAGAGAAAAACTGGACGAGAGAGAGAGAAACACAGGGGAGAGAGAGAGAAACACTGGGGAGACAGAGAGACAGAGAAACAATGGGGGGGAGAGAGAAACACTGGGTGGCGAGAGAGAGAGAAACACTGTGGGGAGAGAGAGAGAGATACTCTGGGGGAGAGAGAGAAACACTGGGGAAAGAGAGGGAAACACTGGGGAGAGAGAGAGAGAAACACTGGGGAAAGAGAGGGAAACACTGGGGAGAGAGAGAGAGAAACACTGGGGGAAGAGAGAGAAACACTGGGGGTAGGTAGAGAAACACTGGGGGAGAGGGAGAGAAAAACACTGGGGAGAGAGAGAGAAACACTGGGGGGAGAGAGAGAGAAACACTGGGGGAGAGTCCGAGAGAAGCACTGGTGGGAGAGAGAGAGAGAAACACTGGGGAGAGAGATAGAGAAAAGCTAGGGAGAGAGAGAAAGAGAAACACTAGGGAGAGAGAGAGAGAGAAACACTGGGGAGAGAGAGAGAAACACTGGGGAGACAGAGAGAGAGAGAAACAATGGGGGGAGAGA
Source organism: Heptranchias perlo (assembly GCF_035084215.1). Classification (NCBI taxonomy): domain Eukaryota; kingdom Metazoa; phylum Chordata; class Chondrichthyes; order Hexanchiformes; family Hexanchidae; genus Heptranchias; species Heptranchias perlo. The sequence goes on along the minus strand of NC_090357.1, from coordinate 33,703,529 downwards.
GAAAGATTGAGGGGAGAGAGAGAGATACACTGGGGGAGAGAGAGAAACACTGGGGAGAGAGAGAGAGAAACACTGGGGAGAGAGAGAGAGAAACACTGGGGAAAGAGAGGGAAACACTGGGGAGAGAGAGAGAGAAACACTGGGGGCAGAGAGAGAAACACTGGGGGGAGGGAGAGAGAGAAAGTGGGGAGAGAGAGAGAGAAGCACTGGAGAGAGAGAGAGAGAGAAACACTGGGGGAGAGGGAGAGACAGTGGTGGGAGAGAGAGATAAACATTGGGGGAGGTGGAGAAACACTGGGGGGAGAGAGAGAGAAAAACTGGACGAGAGAGAGAGAAACACAGGGGAGAGAGAGAGAAACACTGGGGAGACAGAGAGACAGAGAAACAATGGGGGGAGAGAGAAACACTGGGTGGAGAGAGAGAGAGAAACACTGTGGGGGGAGAGGGAGAGATACTCTGGGGGAGAGAGAGAAACACTGGGGAGAGAGAGAGAGAAGCACTGGGGAGAGAGAGAGAGAAACACTGGGGATAGAGAGGGAAACACTGGGGAGAGAGAGAGAGAAACACTGGGGGAGAGAGAGAAACCCTGGGGGGAGAGAGAGAGAAATACTGGGGGTAGGTAGAGAAACACTGGGGGAGATAGAGAGAAACACTGGGGAGACAGAGAGACAGAGAAACAATGGGGGGGAGAGAGAAACACTGGGTGGAGAGAGAGAGAGAAACACTGTGGGGGGAGAGAGAGAGATACTCTGGGGGGGAGAGAGAGAAACACTGGGGTGAGAGATAGAGAAAAGCTAGGGAGAGAGAGAAAGAGAAACACTGGGGAGAGAGAGAGAGAGAAACACTGGGGAGAGAGAGAGAAACACAGGGGAGACAGAGAGAGAGAGAAACAATGGGGGGAGGGAGAGAAACATTGGGGGGAGAGAGAGAGATACACTGGGGAGAGAGAGAGAGAAACACTGGGGAAAGAGAGGGAAACACTGGGGAGAGAGAGAGAGAAACACTGGGGGCAGAGAGAGAAACACAGGGGTGAGAGAGAGAGAGAAACTGGGGAGAGAGAGAGAGAAGCACTGGGGAGAGAGAGAGAGAAGCACTGGAGAGAGAGAGAGAGAAACACTGGGGGGAGAGAGAGAAACACTGGGGAGAGGGAGAGACTGTGGTGGGAGAGAGAGATAAACATTGGGGGAGGTAGAGAAACACTGGGGGGAGAAAGAGAGAGAAACACTGGGGAGAGAGAGAGAAACACTGGGGGAGAGAGAGAAACACTGTGGGGAGAGAGAGAAAAAAACTGGACGAAAGATAGAGAAACACAGGGGAGAGAGAGAGAAACACTGGGGAGACAGAGAGACAGAGAAACAATGCGGGGGAGAGAGAAACACTGGGTGGAGAGAGAGAGAGAAGCACTGTGGGGGGAGAGAGAGAGATACTCTGGGGGCGAGAGAGAGAAACACTGGGGAGAGAGAGAGAGAGAAACACTGGGGGGAGAGAGAGAAAGAAACACTGGGGAAAGAGAGGGAAACACTGGGGAGAAAGAGAGAGAAACACTGGGGGGAGAGAGAGAAACACTCGGGGGAGAGAGAGAAACACTGGGGGGAGAGAGAGAGAAACACTGGGGAGGAGAGAGAGAAACACTGGGGGAGAGAGAGAAACACTGGGGGGAGAGAGAGAGAGAAACATTGGGCAGGAGAGAGTGAAACACTAGGGGGAGAGAGAGAGAAACACTGGGGGAGAGACCGAGAGAAGCACTGGTGGGAGAGAGAGAGAGAAACACTGTGGGAGAGAGAGATACACTGGGGAGAGAGAGAGAAAAACACTGGGGAGACAGAGAGAGAGAGAAACAATGGGGGGAGAGAGAGAAACATTGGGGGGAGAGAGAGAGATACACTGGGGGAGAGAGAGAAACACTGGGGAGAGAGAGAGAGAAACACTGGGGAGAGAGAGAGAGAAACACTGGGGAAAGAGAGGGAAACACTGGGGAGAGAGAGAGAGAAACACTGGGGGCAGAGAGAGAAACACAGGGGTGAGAGAGAGAGAGAAACTGGGGAGAGAGAGGGAGAAGCACTGGGGAGAGAGAGAGAGAGAAACTGGGGAGAGAGAGAGAGAAGCACTGGGGAGAGAGAGAGAAGCACTGGAGAGAGAGAGAGAGAAACACTGGGGGGAGAGAGAGAAACACTGGGGAGAGAGAGAGAGAAACACTGGGGAGACAGAGAGACAGAGAAACAACGGGGGGAGAGAGAAACACTGGGTGGAGAGAGAGAGAGAAACACTGTGGGGGGAGAGAGAGAGATACTCTGGGGGAGAGAGAGAAACACTGGGGAGAGAGAGAGAGAAACACTGGGGAGAGAGAGAGAGAAACACTGGGGAAAGAGAGGGAAACACTGGGGAGAGAGAGAGAGAAACACTGGGGGAGAGAGAGAAACCCTGGGGGGAGAGAGAGAGAAATACTGGGGGTAGGTAGAGAAACACTGGGGGAGATAGAGAGAAACACTGGGGAGACAGAGAGACAGAGAAACAATGGGGGGGAGAGAGAAACACTGGGTGGATAGAGAGAGAGAAACACTGTGGGGGGAGAGAGAGAGATACTCTGGGGGAGAGAGAGAAACACTGGGGTGAGAGATAGAGAAAAGCTAGGGAGAGAGAGAAAGAGAAACACTGGGGAGAGAGAGAGAGAGAAACACTGGGGAGAGAGAGAGAAACACAGGGGAGACAGAGAGAGAGAGAAACAATGGGGGGAGGGAGAGAAACATTGGGGGGAGAGAGAGAGATACACTGGGGAGAGAGAGAGAGAAACACTGGGGAAAGAGAGGGAAACACTGGGGAGAGAGAGAGAGAGCGAGAAACACTGTCGGGGGATAGAGAGATTTACACTGGGGGAGAGGGAGAAACACTGGGGAGAGACCGAGAGACACAATGGGGAGAGAGAGAAAGAGAAACACTGGGGAGAGAGAGAGAGGAACACTGGGGAGAGAGAGAAACACTGGGGAGACAGAGACAGAGAGAAACACTGGTGGGAGAGAGAGAAACACTGGGGGAGAGAGAAAGAGAGAGAAACACTGTGGGGAGAGAGAGAGATACAATTGGGGGAGAGAGGGAAACACTGGGGAGAGAGAGAGAAACACTGGGGAGAGAGAGACAGAGAGAAACACTGGGGGTGAGAGAGAGAGAGAGAGAGAAACTGGGGAGAGACAGATGGAGAAACACTGGAGAGGGAGGGAGAGCAACACTGGGGGGAGAGAGAGTAACACTGGGGGGAGAGAGATACAGTGGTGGGAGAGAGAGAGAAACACTGGGGGGGAGAGAGAGAAACACTGCGGGGGGGGGGGAGAGAGAAACACTGTGGGGGGAGAGGGAGAGAGAGAAACTCAGTAGGGAGAGAGAGAGAGAAACACTGGGGGGAGAGAGAGAGAAACACTGGGGGAGAGAGAGAGAAACACTGGGGAGAGAGAGAGAGCGAGAAACACGGTGGGGAGAGAGACAGAGATACACTGGGGGGAGAGAGCGAAACACTGGGGGGAGAGAGAGAGAGAAACACTGGGGGGGGGAGAGAGAAACACTGGGGGAATAGAGAGAGAGAGAGAAACTGGGGAGAGAGAGAGAAACACTGGAGAGAGAGATACATTGGGGGGAGAGAGAGAGAAACTCAGTGGGGAGAGAGAGAGAGAAACACTGGGGATTAGAGAGAGAAACACTGGGGGGGAGAGAGAGAGAAACACTGGGGGAGAGAGAGAATCACTCGGGTAAGAGAGAAAGAAACACTGGGGGGAGAGGGAGAGAGAAACACTGGTGGAGAGAGAGAAACACTGCAGAGAGAGAAAGAGACAGTGGTGGGAGAGAGAGAGAAACACTGGGGGAGGAGGAGAAACACTGGTGGGAGAGAGAGAAACACAGGGGTGAGAGAGAGAGAGAAACTGCGGAGAGAGAGGGAGAAGCACTGGGGAGAGAGAGAGAGAGAAACTGGGGAGAGAGAGAGAGAAGCACTGGGGAGAGAGAGAGAAGCACTGGAGAGAGAGAGAGAGAAACACTGGGGGGAGAGAGAGAAACACTGGGGAGAGAGAGAGAGAAACACTGGGGAGACAGAGAGACAGAGAAACAACGGGGGGAGAGAGAAACACTGGGTGGAGAGAGAGAGAGAAACACTGTGGGGGGAGAGAGAGAGATACTCTGGGGGAGAGAGAGAAACACTGGGGAGAGAGAGAGAGAAACACTGGGGAGAGAGAGAGAGAAACACTGGGGAAAGAGAGGGAAACACTGGGGAGAGAGAGAGAGAAACACTGGGGGAGAGAGAGAAACCCTGGGGGGAGAGAGAGAGAAATACTGGGGGTAGGTAGAGAAACACTGGGGGAGATAGAGAGAAACACTGGGGAGACAGAGAGACAGAGAAACAATGGGGGGGAGAGAGAAACACTGGGTGGATAGAGAGAGAGAAACACTGTGGGGGGAGAGAGAGAGATACTCTGGGGGAGAGAGAGAAACACTGGGGTGAGAGATAGAGAAAAGCTAGGGAGAGAGAGAAAGAGAAACACTGGGGAGAGAGAGAGAGAGAAACACTGGGGAGAGAGAGAGAAACACAGGGGAGACAGAGAGAGAGAGAAACAATGGGGGGAGGGAGAGAAACATTGGGGGGAGAGAGAGAGATACACTGGGGAGAGAGAGAGAGAAACACTGGGGAAAGAGAGGGAAACACTGGGGAGAGAGAGAGAGAGCGAGAAACACTGTCGGGGGATAGAGAGATTTACACTGGGGGAGAGGGAGAAACACTGGGGAGAGACCGAGAGACACAATGGGGAGAGAGAGAAAGAGAAACACTGGGGAGAGAGAGAGAGGAACACTGGGGAGAGAGAGAAACACTGGGGAGACAGAGACAGAGAGAAACACTGGTGGGAGAGAGAGAAACACTGGGGGAGAGAGAAAGAGAGAGAAACACTGTGGGGAGAGAGAGAGATACAATTGGGGGAGAGAGGGAAACACTGGGGAGAGAGAGAGAAACACTGGGGAGAGAGAGACAGAGAGAAACACTGGGGGTGAGAGAGAGAGAGAGAGAGAAACTGGGGAGAGACAGATGGAGAAACACTGGAGAGGGAGGGAGAGCAACACTGGGGGGAGAGAGAGTAACACTGGGGGGAGAGAGATACAGTGGTGGGAGAGAGAGAGAAACACTGGGGGGGAGAGAGAGAAACACTGCGGGGGGGGGGGGAGAGAGAAACACTGTGGGGGGAGAGGGAGAGAGAGAAACTCAGTAGGGAGAGAGAGAGAGAAACACTGGGGGGAGAGAGAGAGAAACACTGGGGGAGAGAGAGAGAAACACTGGGGAGAGAGAGAGAGCGAGAAACACGGTGGGGAGAGAGACAGAGATACACTGGGGGGAGAGAGCGAAACACTGGGGGGAGAGAGAGAGAGAAACACTGGGGGGGGGAGAGAGAAACACTGGGGGAATAGAGAGAGAGAGAGAAACTGGGGAGAGAGAGAGAAACACTGGAGAGAGAGATACATTGGGGGGAGAGAGAGAGAAACTCAGTGGGGAGAGAGAGAGAGAAACACTGGGGATTAGAGAGAGAAACACTGGGGGGGAGAGAGAGAGAAACACTGGGGGAGAGAGAGAATCACTCGGGTAAGAGAGAAAGAAACACTGGGGGGAGAGGGAGAGAGAAACACTGGTGGAGAGAGAGAAACACTGCAGAGAGAGAAAGAGACAGTGGTGGGAGAGAGAGAGAAACACTGGGGGAGGAGGAGAAACACTGGTGGGAGAGAGAGAAACACAGGGGTGAGAGAGAGAGAGAAACTGGGGAGAGAGAGGGAGAAGCACTGGGGAGAGAGAGAGAGAGAAACTGGGGAGAGAGAGAGAGAAGCACTGGGGAGAGAGAGAGAAGCACTGGAGAGAGAGAGAGAGAAACACTGGGGGGAGAGAGAGAAACACTGGGGAGAGAGAGAGAGAAACACTGGGGAGACAGAGAGACAGAGAAACAACGGGGGGAGAGAGAAACACTGGGTGGAGAGAGAGAGAGAAACACTGTGGGGGGAGAGAGAGAGATACTCTGGGGGAGAGAGAGAAACACTGGGGAGAGAGAGAGAGAAACACTGGGGAGAGAGAGAGAGAAACACTGGGGAAAGAGAGGGAAACACTGGGGAGAGAGAGAGAGAAACACTGGGGGAGAGAGAGAAACCCTGGGGGGAGAGAGAGAGAAATACTGGGGGTAGGTAGAGAAACACTGGGGGAGATAGAGAGAAACACTGGGGAGACAGAGAGACAGAGAAACAATGGGGGGGAGAGAGAAACACTGGGTGGATAGAGAGAGAGAAACACTGTGGGGGGAGAGAGAGAGATACTCTGGGGGAGAGAGAGAAACACTGGGGTGAGAGATAGAGAAAAGCTAGGGAGAGAGAGAAAGAGAAACACTGGGGAGAGAGAGAGAGAGAAACACTGGGGAGAGAGAGAGAAACACAGGGGAGACAGAGAGAGAGAGAAACAATGGGGGGAGGGAGAGAAACATTGGGGGGAGAGAGAGAGATACACTGGGGAGAGAGAGAGAGAAACACTGGGGAAAGAGAGGGAAACACTGGGGAGAGAGAGAGAGAGCGAGAAACACTGTCGGGGGATAGAGAGATTTACACTGGGGGAGAGGGAGAAACACTGGGGAGAGACCGAGAGACACAATGGGGAGAGAGAGAAAGAGAAACACTGGGGAGAGAGAGAGAGGAACACTGGGGAGAGAGAGAAACACTGGGGAGACAGAGACAGAGAGAAACACTGGTGGGAGAGAGAGAAACACTGGGGGAGAGAGAAAGAGAGAGAAACACTGTGGGGAGAGAGAGAGATACAATTGGGGGAGAGAGGGAAACACTGGGGAGAGAGAGAGAAACACTGGGGAGAGAGAGACAGAGAGAAACACTGGGGGTGAGAGAGAGAGAGAAACTGGGGAGAGACAGATGGAGAAACACTGGAGAGGGAGGGAGAGCAACACTGGGGGGAGAGAGAGTAACACTGGGGGGAGAGAGATACAGTGGTGGGAGAGAGAGAGAAACACTGGGGGGGAGAGAGAGAAACACTGCGGGGGGGGGGAGAGAGAAACACTGTGGGGGGAGAGGGAGAGAGAGAAACTCAGTAGGGAGAGAGAGAGAGAAACACTGGGGGGAGAGAGAGAGAAACACTGGGGGAGAGAGAGAGAAACACTGGGGAGAGAGAGAGAGCGAGAAACACGGTGGGGAGAGAGACAGAGATACACTGGGGGGAGAGAGCGAAACACTGGGGGGAGAGAGAGAGAGAAACACTGGGGGGGGAGAGAGAAACACTGGGGGAATAGAGAGAGAGAGAGAAACTGGGGAGAGAGAGAGAAACACTGGAGAGAGAGATACATTGGGGGGAGAGAGAGAGAAACTCAGTGGGGAGAGAGAGAGAGAAACACTGGGGATTAGAGAGAGAAACACTGGGGGGGAGAGAGAGAGAAACACTGGGGGAGAGAGAGAATCACTCGGGTAAGAGAGAAAGAAACACTGGGGGGAGAGGGAGAGAGAAACACTGGTGGAGAGAGAGAAACACTGCAGAGAGAGAAAGAGACAGTGGTGGGAGAGAGAGAGAAACACTGGGGGAGGAGGAGAAACACTGGTGGGAGAGAGAGAAACACAGGGGAGAGAGAGCGAGAAACACTGTGGGGAGAGAGAGAGAGAAACACTTGGGGGAGAGAGAGAAACACTTGGGGGAAGAGAGAGTGAAACACTGGACGAGAGAGAGAGAAACACAGGGGAGAGAGAGCGAGAAACACTGTGGGGAGAGAGAGAGAGAAACACTGGGGAGGAGAGAGAGAAACACGGGCAGAGAGAGAGAAACACTGGGGGAGAGAGAGAAATACTGCGGGGAGAGAGAGAGAGAAACACTGCGGGAGAGAGAGAGAGAGAAACACTGGGGGGCGAGAGATAAACACTAGGGGGAGAGAGAGAGAAAAACTGTGGGAGAGAGAGAAACACTGGGGAGAGAGAGAGAGAAACACTGGACGAGAGACAGAGAAACACAGGGGAGAGAGAGAGAGTAACACTGGGGGGAGAGAGAGAAACACTGGGGGGAGAGAGAGAGAGAAACTGGGGAGAGAGAGGGAGAACACTGGAGAGAGAGAGAGAAACACTGGGGGAGAGAGAGAAACACTGGGGGGAGAGAGAGAGAAACACTGGACAAGAGAGAGAGAAACACAGGGGAGAGAGAGCGAGAAACACTGTGGGGAGAGAGAGAGAGAAACACTGGGGAGGAGAGAGAGAAACACGGGCAGAGAGAGAGAAACACTGGGGGAGAGAGAGAAACACTGCGGGGAGAGAGAGAGAGAAATACTGCGGGAGAGAGAGAGAAACACTGGGGGGCGAGAGATAAACACTAGGGGGAGAGAGAGAGAAAAACTGTGGGAGAGAGAGAAACACTGGGGGGAGAGAGAGAGAAACACTGGACGAGAGAGAGGGAAACACAGGGGAGAGAGAGGAACACTGGGGAGAGAGAGAGAGAGCAACACTTTGGGAGGAGAGAGAGAGAGAGAGAGAAAAACTGTGGGGATGGAGAGAGAGAGAAACACTGGGGGGAGAGAGAGAGAAACACTGGACGAGAGAGAGAGAAACACAGGGGAGAGAGAGAGAGTAACACTGGGGGGAGAGAGAGAAACACTGGGGGGAGAGAGAGAGAGAAACTGGGGAGAGAGAGGGAGAAACACTGGAGAGAGAGAGAGAAACACTGGGGGAGAGAGAGAAACACTGGGGGGAGAGAGAGAGAAACACTGGGGTCGAGAGAGAGAAACACTGGGGGGAGAGAGAGAGAAAGACTGGGCGAGAGAGAGAGAGAAACTCAGTGGGGAGAGAGATAGAGAAACACTGGAGTTTAGAGAGAGAAACACTGGGGGGAGAGAGAGTGAGAAACACTGGGGGAGAGAGAGAATCACTGGGGGGAGAGAGAAAGAAACACTGGGCAGGAGAGAGAGAAACACTGGGGGGAGAGGGAGAGAGAAACACTGGTGGAGAGAGAGAAACACTGGGGAGAGAGAGAGAGAGCGAGAAACACTGTCGGGGGATAGAGAGATTTACACTGGCGGAGAGGGAGAAACACTGGGGAGAGAGAGAAACACTGGGGAGACAGAGACAGAGAGAAACACTGGTGGGAGAGAGAGAAACACTGGGGGAGAGAGAAAGAGAGAGAAACACTGTGGGGAGAGAGAGAGATACACTTGGGGGAGAGAGGGAAACACTGGGGAGAGAGAGAGAAACACTGGGGAGAGAGAGACAGAGAGAAACACTGGGGGTGAGAGAGAGAGAGAGAGAAACTGGGGAGAGACAGATGGAGAAACACTGGAGAGAGAGGGAGAGCAACACTGGGGGGAGAGAGAGTAACACTGGGGGGAGAGAGATACAGTGGTGGGAGAGAGAGAGAAACACTGGGGGGGAGAGAGAGAAACACTGCGGGGGGGGAGAGAGAAACACTGTGGGGGGAGAGAGAGAGAGAGAAACTCAGTAGGGAGAGAGAGAGAGAAACACTGGGGGGAGAGAGAGAGAAACACTGGGGAGGAGAGAGAGAAACACGGGCAGAGAGAGAGAAACACTGGGGGAGAGAGAGAAACACTGCGGGGAGAGAGAGAGAGAAATACTGCGGGAGAGAGAGAGAAACACTGGGGGGAGATAGATAAACACTAGGGGGAGAGAGAGAGAAAAACTGTGGGAGAGAGAGAAACACTGGGGGGAGAGAGAGAGAAACACTGGACGAGAGAGAGGGAAACACAGGGGAGAGAGAGGAACACTGGGGAGAGAGAGAGAGCAACACTTTGGGAGGAGAGAGAGAGAGAGAGAGAGAAACTGTGGGGATGGAGAGAGAGAGAAACACTGGGGGGAGAGAGAGAAACACTGGGGGAGAGAGAGAGAGAAACTGGGGAGAGAGAGGGAGAAACACTGGAGAGAGAGAGAAACACTGGGGGAGAGAGATAAACACTGGGGGGAGAGAGAGAGAAACACTGGGGTCGAGAGAGAGAAACACTGGGGGGAGAGAGAGAGAAAGACTGGGCGAGAGAGAGAGAGAAACTCAGTTGGGAGAGAGATAGAGAAACACTGGAGTTTAGAGAGAGAAACACTGGGGGGAGAGAGTGAGAAACACTGGGGGAGAGAGAGAATCACTGGGGGGAGAGAGAAAGAAACACTGGGCAGGAGAGAGAGAAACACTGGGGGGAGAGGGAGAGAGAAACACTGGTGGAGAGAGAGAAACACTGGGGAGAGAGAGAGAGAGCGAGAAACACTGTCGGGGGATAGAGAGATTTACACTGGGGGAGAGGGAGAAACACTGGGGAGAGACCGAGAGACACAATGGGGAGAGAGAGAAAGAGAAACACTGGGGAGAGAGAGAGAGAAACACTGGGGAGAGAGAGAAACACTGGGGAGACAGAGACAGAGATAAACACTGGTAGAGAGAGAGAAACACTGGGGGAGAGAGAAAGAGAGAGAAACACTGTGGGGAGAGAGAGAGATACACTTGGGGGAGAGAGGGAAACACTGGGGAGAGAGAGAGAAACACTGGGGAGAGAGAAACACTGTGGGTGAGAGAGAGAGAGAGAGAGAGAAACTGGGGAGAGACAGATGGAGAAACACTGGAGAGAGAGGGAGAGCAACACTGGGGGGAGAGAGAGTAACACTGGGGGGAGAGAGATACAGTGGTGGGAGAGAGAGAGAAACACTGGGGGGAGAGAGAGAAACACTGCGGGCGGGGAGAGAGAAACACTGTGGGGGGAGAGAGAGAGAGAGAGAGAAACTCAGTAGGGAGAGAGAGAGAGAAACACTGGGGGGAGAGAGAGAGAAACACTGGGGGGAGAGAGAGAGAAACACTGGGGAGAGAGAGAGAGCGAGAAACACTGTGGGGAGAGAGACAGAGATACACTGGGGGGAGAGAGAGAAACACTGGGGGGAGACCGAGAGACACAATGGGGAGAGAGAGAAAGAGAAACACTGGTGGGAGAGAGAGAAACACTGGGGGAGAGAGAAAGAGAGAGAAACACTGTGGGGAGAGAGAGAGATACACTTGGGGGAGAGAGGGAAACACTGGGGAGAGAGAGAGAAACACTGGGGAGAGAGAGACAGAGAGAAACACTGGGGGTGAGAGAGAGAGAGAGAGAAACTGGGGAGAGACAGATGGAGAAACACTGGAGAGAGAGGGAGAGCAACACTGGGGGGAGAGAGAGTAACACTGGGGGGAGAGAGATACAGTGGTGGGAGAGAGAGAGAAACACTGGGGGGGAGAGAGAGAAACACTGCGGGGGGGGGGAGAGAGAAACACTGTGGGGGGAGAGAGAGAGAGAGAAACTCAGTAGGGAGAGAGAGAGAGAAATACTGGGGGGAGAGAGAGAAACACTGGGGGAACAGAGAGAGAGAGAGAAACTGGGGAGAGAGAGATAAACACTGGAGAGAGAGATACATTGGGGGGAGAGAGAGAGAAACTCAGTGGGGAGAGAGAGAGAGAAACACTGGGGATTAGAGAGAGAAACACTGGGGGGGAGAGAGAGAGAAACACTGGGGGAGAGAGAGAATCACTCGGGTAAGAGAGAAAGAAACACTGGGGGGAGAGGGAGAGAGAAACACTGGTGGAGAGAGAGAAACACTGCAGAGAGAGAAAGAGACAGTGGTGGGAGAGAGAGAGAAACACTGGGGGAGGAGGAGAAACACTGGTGGGAGAGAGAGAAACACAGGGGAGAGAGAGCGAGAAACACTGTGGGGAGAGAGAGAGAGAAACACTTGGGGGAGAGAGAGAAACACTTGGGGGAAGAGAGAGAGAAACACTGGACGAGAGAGAGAGAAACACAGGGGAGAGAGAGCGAGAAACACTGTGGGGAGAGAGAGAGAGAAACACTGGGGAGGAGAGAGAGAAACACGGGCAGAGAGAGAGAAACACTGGGGGAGAGAGAGAAATACTGCGGGGAGAGAGAGAGAGAAACACTGCGGGAGAGAGAGAGAAACACTGGGGGGTGAGAGATAAACACTAGGGGGAGAGAGAGAGAAAAACTGTGGGAGAGAGAGAAACACTGGGGGGAGAGAGAGAGAAACACTGGACGAGAGACAGAGAAACACAGGGGAAAGAGAGAGAGTAACACTGGGGGGAGAGAGAGAAACACTGGGGGGAGAGAGAGAGAGAAACTGGGGAGAGAGAGGGAGAACACTGGAGAGTGAGAGAGAGAAACACTGGGGGAGAGAGAGAAACACTGGGGGGAGAGAGACAAACACTTGGGGGAAGAGAGAGAGAAACACTGGACAAGAGAGAGAGAAACACAGGGGAGAGAGAGCGAGAAACACTGTGGGGAGAGAGAGAGAGAAACACTGGGGAGGAGAGAGAGAAACACGGGCAGAGAGAGAGAAACACTGGGGGAGAGAGAGAAACACTGCGGGGAGAGAGAGAGAGAGAAATACTGCGGGAGAGAGAGAGAAACACTGGGGGGCGAGAGATAAACACTAGGGGGAGAGAGAGAGAAAAACTGTGGGAGAGAGAGAAACACTGGGGGGAGAGAGAGAGAAACACTGGACGAGAGAGAGGGAAACACAGGGGAGAGAGAGGAACACTGGGGAGAGAGAGAGAGCAACACTTTGGGAGGAGAGAGAGAGAGAGAGAGAAACTGTGGGGATGGAGAGAGAGAGAAACACTGGGGGGAGAGAGAGAGAAACACTGGACGAGAGAGAGAGAAACACAGGGGAGAGAGAGAGAGTAACACTGGGGGGAGAGAGAGAAACACTTGGGGGAGAGAGAGAGAGAAACTGGGGAGAGAGAGAGAGAAACACTGGAGAGAGAGAGAGAAACACTGGGGGAGAGAGAGAAACACTGGGGGGAGAGAGAGAGAAACACTGGGGTCGAGAGAGAGAAACACTGGGGGGAGAGAGAGAGAAAGACTGGGCGAGAGAGAGAGAGAAACTCAGTGGGGAGAGAGATAGAGAAACACTGGAGTTTAGAGAGAGAAACACTGGGGGGAGAGAGAGTGAGAAACACTGGGGGAGAGAGAATCACTGGGGGGAGAGAGAAAGAAACACTGGGCAGGAGAGAGAGAAACACTGGGGGGCGAGGGAGAGAGAAACACTGGTGGAGAGAGAGAAACACTGGGGAGAGAGAGAGAGAGCGAGAAACACTGTCGGGGGATAGAGAGATTTACACTGGGGGAGAGGGAGAAACACTGGGGAGAGACCGAGAGACACAATGGGGAGAGAGAGAAAGAGAAACACTGGGGAGAGAGAGAGAGAAACACTGGGGAGAGAGAGAAACACTGGGGAGACAGAGACAGAGAGAAACACTGGTGGGAGAGAGAGAAACACTGGGGGAGAGAGAGAGAAACACTGGGGGTGAGAGAGAGAGAGAGAAACTGGGGAGAGACAGATGGAGAAACACTGGAGAGAGAGGGAGAGCAACACTGGGGGGAGAGAGAGTAACACTGGGGGGAGAGAGATACAGTGGTGGGAGAGAGAGAGAGAGAAACTCAGTGGGGAGAGAGAGAGAGAAACACTGGGGGGAGAGAGAGAGAAACACTGTGGGGAGAGAGACAGAGATACACTGGGGGGAGAGAGAGAGAAAAACTGTGGGAGAGAGAGAAACACTGGGGGTAGAGAGAGAGAAACACTGGACGAGAGAGAGAGAAACACTGGGGAGAGAGAGAGAGAAACACTGGGGAGAGAGAGAGAAACACTGGGGGGAGAGATAGAGAAAAACTGTGGGAGAGAGAGAAACACTGGGGGTAGAGAGAGAGAAACACTGGACGAGAGAGAGAGAAACACAGGGGAGAGAGAGAGAAATACTGGGGAGAGAGAGCGAGAAACACTGTGGGGAGAGAGAGAGATACAAAGGGGGGAGAGAGAGAAACACTGGGGAGAGAGAGAGAAACACTGGGGGGAGAGAGAGAAACACTGGGGGGAGAGAGAGAGTGAAACTGGGGAGAGAGATGGAGAAACACTGGAGAGAGAGAGAGCGAAAGACTGGGGGGAGAGGGAGAAACACTGAGGGGAGAGAGAGAGAAACACTGGTGGGAGAGAGAGAGACAGTGGGAGGAGAGAGAGAAACACTGCGTGGGGAGAGAGAGAGAAACTGGGGAGAGAGAGATAGAGAAACACTGGAGAGAGAGAGCAACACTGGGGTGATAGAGAGAAACAGTGGGGAGAGAGAGATAGAAACACTGGGGAGAGAGAGATAGAAACACTGGGGGGAGAGAGAGAAAGATTGGCGGGAGAGAGAGAGAGAAATTGGGGAGAGAGAGAGAGACACTGGAGATAGAGAGATAGAGAAACACTGGAGAGAGAGAGAGCATCACTGGGGGGAGAGAGAGAAACACTGGGGTCGAGAGAGAGTAACACTGGGGGGAGAGAGAGAGAAACACTGGGCGAGAGAGAGAGAGAGAAACTCAGTGGGGAGAGAGATAGAGAAACACTGGAGATTAGAGAGAGAAACACTGGGGGGAGAGAGAGAGAAACACTAGGGGGAGAGAGAGAGAAACACTGGGAGGAGAGAGAGAGACAGTGGGAGGAGAGAGAGAAACACTGCGGGTGGAGAGAGAGAGAAACTGGGGAGAGAGAGATAGAGAAACACTGGAGAGAGAGAGAGCAACACTGGGGGGAGAGAGAGAAACACTGGGGTCGAGAGAGAGAAACACTGGGGGGAGAGAGATAGAGAAACACTGGAGATTCGAGAGAGAAACACTGGGGGGAGAGAGAGAGAGAAACACTGGGGTCGAGAGAGAGAAACACTGGGGGGAGAGAGATAGAGAAACACTGGAGATTCGAGAGAGAAACACTGGGGGGAGAGAGAGAGAGAAACACTGGGGGAGAGAGAGAATCACTGGGGGGAGAGGGAGAGAGAAACACTGGGGAGAGAGGGAGAGAGAGAAACACTGGGGGGAGAGTGAGAGACAAACACTGGGGGAGAGGGAGAGAGAAACACTGTGGGAGAAAGTGAAACACTGGGGAGAGAGAGGAACACTGGGGGAGGAGAGAGAGAGAGAGAAACACTGTGGGGATAGAGAGAGAGAGAGAAACACTTTGGGGCGAGACACTGGGGAGAGAGGGAGAGAGAGAAACACTGGGGGGAGAGAGAGAAACACTGGGGGAGAGAGAGAGCGAAACACTGGGGAGGAGATGGAGAAACACTGGGGGAGAGAGAGAAACACTGGGTAGAGAGAGAGATACAGTGGTGGGAGAGAGAGAGAAACACTGGGGTGATGTAGAAACACGGGGGGGTGAGAGAGATTAACACGGGGCGGGAGAGAGAAACACTGGGGTGAGAGGGAATCACTGGGGAGAGAGAGAGAGAAACATGGGTGAGAGAGAGAGAAACAGTGGGTGAGAGAGAGAGAAATACTGGGGGAGAGAGAGAGAAACACTGGGGGGAGAGAGAGAGAAACACTGGGGGGAGAGAGAGAGAAACACTGGGGGAGGGAGTGAGGTATATAGGGAAACGCTGGCGGGAGAAAGAGAGAGAGAGAAACACTGGGTGGAGATTGGGTTTAACACTAGTGGTAGAGAGAGAGAGAGAAAGAGAGAGAAACGCTGGCGGGAGAAAGAGAGAGAGAGAAACACTGGGGGAGAGAGAGAGAGAAACACTGGTGGAATAGAGAGAGAAACACTAGTGGGAGGAGAGAGAGAGAAACACTGGGAGGAGAGAGAGAGAGAAACACTGGGGGAGAGAGAGAGAAACACTGGGGGGAGAGAGAGAAACACTCGGAAGAGAGAGAGAGAAAAACTGGGGGGAGAAAGGGAAACACTGGGGAGAGACAGAAACACTGGTGGGAGAGACAGAGAAACACTGGGGGGAGAGAGGGAGAAACACTGGGGGAGAGAGAGAAACTCTGGGGGGAGAGAGAGAGAAACTCTGGGGGGAGAGAGAGAGAAACACTGGTGGGAGAGACAGAGAAACACTGGGGGGAGAGAGGGAGAAACACTGGGGGAGAGAGAGAAACTCTGGGGGGAGAGAGAGAGAGAAACACTGGGGAGGAGACAGAGAAACACTGGGGGGAGAGAGAGAGAAACACTGGGGAGGAGAGAGAGAAACACTGGGGGGAGAGAGAGAAAAAAAAACAGGGAGGGCGAGAGAGAGAAACACTGGGGGGAGAGAGAGTGAGAGCAAGAAACACTGGGGGTGAGAGAGTGAAACACTGGGCAGAGAGAGAGAGAGAGAGAGAGAGAAACACTGTGGGGAGAGGGAGAGAGAGAGAAACTCAGTGGGGAGAGAGAGAGCAACACTGGGGGAGAGAGAGAGAAACATTGGGGGAGAGAGAGATAAACACTGGGGGAGAGAGAGAGAAACATTGGGGGAGAGAGAGAGAAACACTGGGGGAGGGAGAGAGAGTGAGATACACTGGGGGGAGATGGAGAGAGAAACACTGGGTGGAGAGAGGGTGAAACACTGGTGGTAGAGAGAGAGAGAAACACTGGGGGAATAGAGAGAGAAACACTGGGGGAGAGAGAGAGAGAGAAACACTGTGGGGAGAAAGAGAAACACTGGGGGGAGGAGAGAGAGAGAGAAACACTGTGGGGATAGAGAGAGAGAGAGAGAAACACTGGGGAGAGAGAGAGAAACACTGGGGAGAGAGAGAGAAACACAGGGGAGAGAGAGAGAAACACTGGGGAGAGACAGAGAAAAACTGGGGGGAGAGAGAGGGAAACACTGGGGAGAGACAGAAACATTTGTGGGAGAGACAGAGAAAAACTGGTGGGAGAGAGAGAGAGAAACACTGGTGGAATAGAGAGAGAAATACTAGTGGGAGGAGAGAGAGAGAAACACTGTGGGGATAGAGAGAGAGAGAGAAACACTGGGGGAGAGAGAGAGAGAGAAACACTGTGGGGAGAAAGAGGAACACTGGGGAGAGAGAGAGAAACACTGTGGGGATAGAGAGAGAGAGAGAAACACTGTGGGGAATAGAGAGAGAGAGAGAAACACTGGGGGAATAGAGAGAGAAACACTCGGGGGAGGAGAGAGAGAGAAACACTGGGGGAGAGAGAGAAAGAGAAACACTGTGGGGAGAAAGAGAAACACTGGGGAGAGAGAGGAACAGTGGGGAGAGAGAGAGGGATATAGGGAAACACAGGGGGGAGAAAGAGAGAGTGAGATACACTCGGGGAAGAGAGAGAGAGAAACACTGGACGCTAGAGAGAGGTGAAACACTGGTGGGAGAGAGAGAGAGAGAGAGAGAGAGAAACAGTGGCGGGAAAAAGAGGGAGAGAGAAACAATGGGGGGAGAGAGAGAGAAACACTGGGGGGAGAGAGAGAGAGAAACACTGGGGGAGAGAGAGAGAAACACTGGGGGAGAGAGAGAGAAACACTAGTGGGAGGAGAGAGAGAGAAACACTGGGGGGAGAGAGAGAGAGAAACACTGGGGGAGAGAGAGAGAAACACTGGGGGAGAGAGAGAGAAACACTGTGGGGAGAAAGAGAAACACTGGGGAGTGAGAGGAACACTGGATAGAGAGAGAGAAACACTGTGGGGATAGAGAGAGAGAGAGAGAGAAACACTGGGGGCAGAGAGAGAGAAACACTGGGGAGAGACAGAGAAACACTGGTGAGAGAGAGAGAGAAACATTGGGGGAAAGAGAGATAATCACTGGGTGGAGAGAGACAGAAACACTGGGGGGAGAGAGGGAGAAACAGTGGGGGAGAGAGAGAAACTCTGGGGGGAGTGAGAGAGAAAGACTGGATGGAGAGAGAGAAACACTGGGGGGGAGAGAGAGAGATACACTGGGGGCAGAGAGAAAGAAACACTGGGGAGGAGAGAGAGAAACACTGGGGGGAGAGAGAGAGAAAAAAACAGGGAGGGCGAGAGAGATAAAAACACTGGGGGTGAAAGAGTGAAACACTGGGCAGAGAGAGAGAGCGAGAAACACTGTGGGGAGAGGGAGAGAGCGAGAAACTCAGTGGGGAGAGAGAGAGAAGCACTGGGGGCAGAGAGAGAGAAACACTGGGGAGGAGAGAGAGAAACATTGGTGGGAGAGAGAGAAAAACTGGGGGGAGAGAGAGAGAAAAACTGAGGGGAGGGAGAGAAACACTGGTGGGAGAGAGAGAGAGAGAGAAAAACACTGGGGGAAGAGAGAGAGAAACACTAGGGAGAGAGGGAGAGAGAGAAACACTGGGGAGAGAGAGAGAGAGAGAAACACTGGGGGAAGAGAGAGAGAAACACTAGGGAGAGAGGGAGAGAGAGAAACACTGGGGAGAGAGGGAGAGAGAGAAACACTGCGGGGGCAGAGTCAGTTCTGAGGGGGAGGGGCAGAGAGTCAGTTCTGAGGGGGAGGGGCGGAGAGTCAGTTCTGAGGGGGGTAGAGTTATTTCTGAGGGGGGAGGGGGGAGATTCATTTCTGAGGGGGGAGAGTCAGTTCTGATGGGGGAGAGTCAGTTCTGAGTGGGGAGGAGGTAGATTCAGTTCTGAGCGGAGAGGGGGAGAATCAGTTCTGAGGGGGTAAGGGGCGGAGAATCAGTTCTGAGGGGGGAGGGGTGGCGAGTCAGTTCTGAGGGGGAGAGGTAGAGAAACACTGTGGGGATAGAGAGAGAGAGAGAAACACTTTGGGGCGAGACTCTGGGGAGAGGGAGAGAGAGAAACACTAGGGGGAGAGAGAGAGAAAAACTGGGGGGAGAGAGAGAAACACTGGGGGGAGAGAGAGAAACACTGTGGGGAGAGAGAGAGAGAAACACTGGGGGGAGAGAGAGAAACACTGGGGAGAGAGAGAGAAACACTGGGGAGAGAGAGAGAGAAAAACTGGGGGGAGAGAGAGAAACACTGGGGGGAGAGAGAGAAACACTGGGGAGAGAGAGAGAGAAACACTGGGGGGAGAGAGAGAGAAACACTGGGGGGAGAGAGAGAGAGAGAGAAAAACACTGGGGGGGGGAGAGAGAGAGAAACACGAGGGAGAGAGAGAAACACTGGGGAGAGAGGGAGAGAGAGAAACACTGCGGGGGGGGAGTCAGTTCTGAGGGGGAGGGGGCAGAGTCAGTTCTGAGGGGGTGTGAGAGTCAGTTCTGAGGGGGGTAGAGTTATTTCTGAGGGGGGAGGGGGGAGATTCATTTCTGAGGGGGGAGAGTCAGTTCTGAGGGGGGAGAGTCAGTTCTGAGTAGGGAGGGGAGAGATTCAATTCTGAGGGGGGAGGGGGTAGATTCAGTTCTGAGCGGAGAGGGGGAGAGTCAGTTCTGAGGGGGGAGAGTCAGTTCTGAGGGGGTAAGGGGTGGCGAGTCAGTTCTGAGGGGGAGGGGCAGAGAGTCAGTTCTGAGGGGGTGGGGGAGAGTCAGTTCTGAGGGGTGGGGGAGAATCAGTTCTGAGGGGGGAGAGTTATTTCTGAGGGGGGAGGGGTGAGATTCAGATTTGAGGGGGTAGCGTCAGTTCTGAGGGGGGAGAGTCAGTTCTGAGGGGGGAGGGGGGATAGTCAGAACTGAGGGGGGAGGGGGGAGTCAGATCTGAGGGGGGAGGGGACAGTCAGATCTGAGGTGGGAGAGGGGAGAGTCATGTCTGCGGGGGGAGGGGGTATTCAGTTCAGGGGGGAGGTGGGTAGTCAGTTGTGAGGGGGGAGGGGGCGAGAGTCAGTTCGGAGGGGGGAGGGGGTAGAGTCAGTTCTGAGGGCGGAGGGGTGGAGAGTCAGTTCTGAGGAGGGAGGGGTGTCGAGTCAGTTCCGAGTGGGGAGGGGGAGAGAGTCAGTTCTGAGGGGGGATGGGGAGAGATTCAGTTCTGAGGGGGGAGGGGGGAGAGTCAGTTCTGAGGGGGAGGGGCAGTGAGTCAGTTCTGAGGGGGAGGGGCGGAGAGTCAGTTCTGAGGGGGGGAGGGGGCCGAGTGAGTTCTGAGGGGTGGGGGGAGAGTCAGTTCTGAATGGGGGGAGAGTCAGTTCTGAGGGGGAGGGGCAGAGAGTCAGTTCTGAGGGGGAGGGGGGCAGAGTCAGTTCTGAGGGGTGGGGTGAGTCTGTTCTGAGGTGGGGGAGAGTCAGTTCTGAGGCGGGGGAGAGTCAGTTCTGAGGGGGGAGAGTCATTTCTGAGGGGGAGAGAGTCATTTCTGAGGGGGGAGAGTCAGTTCTGAGGGTGGAGGGGAGAGTCAGTTCTGAGGAGGTTGGGAGGGGAGAGTCTGTTCTGAGGGAGGGTGTGTCAGTTCTGAGTGGGGGAGAGTCAGTTCTGAGGGGGGAGAGTCAGTTCTGTGGGGGGAGAGTCAGTTCTGACGGAGGGTGTGTCAGTTCTGAGTGGGGGAGAGTCAGTTCTAAGGGAGGGAGAGTAAGTTCTGAGGGGGGAGAGTCAGTTCTGTGGGGGGAGAGTCAGTTTTGAAGGGTTGGGGGGGATAGGGGGAGAGTCAGTTTTGAGAGGGGAGGGGGGAGAGTCAGTTCTGAGGGGGTAGTGGGGAGAGTCAGTTCTGAGGGGGAGCGTCAGTTGTGAGGGGGTGGAGTCAGTTCTGAGGGGGGAGGGGGAGCGTCAATTCTGAGGGGGGAGGGGAGAGTCATTTCTGAGGGGGGAGGGGTGGAGAGTCAGTTCTGTGGAGGGAGGGGTGGAGAGTCAGTTCTGTGGGAGACGTGAGTCAGTTCTGAGGGGGACGAGAGTCAGTTCTGAGTGAGGCGAGTCATTTCTGAGGTGGGAGGGGGGCAGTGTCAGTTCTGAGGGGGGAGGGGTGGAGAGTCAGTTCTGAGGGGTGAGGGGAGAGTCAGTTCTAAGGGGGGGAGAGTCAGTTCTGAGTGGGGAGGGGGGGAGAGTCAGTTCTGAGGGGTGAGGGGAGAGTCAGTTCTAAGGGGGGGAGAGTCAGTTCTGAGGGGGGGAGGGGGAGAAATTCAGTTCTGAGGGGGGAGGCAGAGAGTCAGTTCTGAGGGGGAGGGGCGGAGAATCAGTTCTGACGGGGGGAGGGGGGAGAGTCAGTTCTAAGGGGGGGTGAGTTCGTTCTGAGGGGGGAGGGGGGAGAGTCAGTTCTGAGGGGGGAGGGGGGAGAGTCAGTTCTGAGGGGGGAGGGGGGAGAGTCAGTTCTGAGGGGGGAGGGTGGATAGTCAGTTCTGAGGGTGGAGGGGGAGAGAGTCGGTTCTGAGGGGGGAGGGGGAGAGTCAGTTCTGAGGGGAGAGGGGGGCAGAGTCATTTCTGAGGGGGAGGGGCAGAGACAGTTCTGAGGGGGGAGGGGGGAGAGTCAGTTCTCAGGGGGAGATTCAGTTCTGAGAGGGGAGGGGCAGAGACAGTTCTGAGGGGGGAGGGGGGAGAGTCAGTTCTGAGGGGGAGGGGCAGAGACAGTTCTGAGGGGGGAGGGGGGAGAGTCAGTTCTCAGGGGGAGGGGCGGAGAGTCAGTTCTGAGGGGGGAGGGGGGAGAGTCAGTTCTCAGGGGGAGGGGCGGAGAGTCAGTTCTGAGGGGAGAGGGGGGCAGAGTCATTTCTGAGGGGTGGTGGAGAGTCAGTTCTCAATGGGGGAGATTCAGTTCTGAGGGGGAGGGGCAGAGAGTCAGTTCTGACGGGGGGAGGGGGGCAGAGTCAGTTCTGAGGGGGGAGGGGCAGAGTCAGTTCTGAGGGGGAGGGGGCAGAGTCAGTTGTGAGGGGGGAGGGGCGGAGAGTCAGTTCTGAGGGGGGCGGGGCGGAGAGTCAGTTCTGAGGGGGGAGTGGGGAGAGTCAGTTCTGAGGGGGAGGGCAGAGAGTCAGTTCTGAGGGGGGGAGGGGCGGAGAGTCAGTTCTGAGGGGGTGGAGTCAGTTCTGAGTTGGGGGGGAGAGTCATTTCTGAGAGGGGAGAGTCAGTTCTGAGGGGGAGGGGGAGATTCAGTTCTGAGGGGGGAGGGTAGAGTCAGTTCTGAGGGGGGAGGGTAGAGTCAGTTCTGAGGGGGGAGGGGTCGAGTCAGTTCTGAGGGCGGAGAGGTGGAGAGTCATTTCTGATGAGGGAGGGGTGTAGAGTCAGTTCCGAGTGGGGAGGGGGAGAGAGTCATTTCTGAGGGGGGTGAGTGAGTTCTGAGGGGGAAGAGAGTCAGTTCAGAGTGAGGCGAGTCATTTCTGAGGGGGGAGGGGGCAGTGTCAGTTCTGAAGGGGGAGGGGGAGAGAGTCAGTTCTGAGGGGGAGGGGTGAGATTCAGTTCTGAATGAGGGGAGAGTCGGTTCTGAGGGGTGGGGCGGAGAGTCAGTTCTGAAGGGGTGGGGGAGAGTCAGTTCTGAGGGGGGTGAGAGTCAGTTCTGTGGGGGGTAGAGTTATTTCTGAGGGGGCAGGGGGAGATTCAGTTCTGAGGGGGGAGGGGGGATAGTCAGTTCTGAGGGGGGAGGGGGAGAGAGTCAGTTCTGAGGGGGAGGGGGAGAGAGTCAGTTCTGAGGGGGAGGGGGAGAGATTCAGTTCTGAGAGGGGAGGGGGGAGAGTCAGTTCAGAGGGGGGAGGGGGAAAGAGTCCGTTCTGAGGTGGAGGGGGAGAGATTCAGTTCTGAGAGGGGAGGGGGGAGAGTCAGTTCAGAGGGGGGAGGGGAAAGAGTCCGTTCTGAGGTGGAGGGGTGAGAGACAGTTCTCAATGGGGGAGAGTCAGTTCTGAGGGGTGGAGAGTCAGTTCTGAGGGGGAGGGGGAGAGATTCAGTTCTGAGAGGGGAGGGGGAGAGAGTCCGTTCTGAGGTGGAGGGGTGAGAGACAGTTCTGAGGGGGGAGAGTCAGTTCTGAGGGGGTAAGGGGCGGAGAGTCAGTTCTGAGGGGGAGGGGTGAGATTCAGTTCTGAATGAGGGGAGAGTCGGTTCTGAGGGGTGGGGCAGAGAGTCAGTTCTGAGGGGGGAGAGTCATTTCTGAGGGGGGAGAGTCAGTTCTGTGGGGGGAGAGTCAGCTCTGAGGGGGGAAGAGTCAATTCTGAGGGGGAGGGGGAGAGTCAGTTCTGAGTGGGGAGGAGAGTCAGTTCTGAGGGGGGTGGAGTCAGTTCTGAGTTGGGGGAGGGGGAGCGTCAAATCTGAGGGGGGAGAGTCAGTTCTGAGGGGGGAGGGGGCGAGTCAGTTCTGAGGGGGGAGGGGGGGAGTCAGTTCTGAGGTGGGAGGGGTGGAGAGTCAGTTCTATGGAGGGAGGGGTGGAGCGTCAGTTCTGTGGGAGACGTGAGTCAGTTCTGAGGGGGACGAGAGTCATTTCTGAGGGGTGGGGGAGAATCAGTTCTAAGGGGGGGAGAGTCAGTTCTGAGTGGGGAGGGGGAGAGTCAGTTCTGAGGGGGGAGGGGTGGAGAGTCAGTTCTGAGGGGGGAGGGCGAGAGATTCAGTTCTGAGGGGGGAGGGGGAGAGTCAGTTCTGAGGGGGAGGGGCGGAGATTCAGTTCTGGGGGGAGGGGGAGAGTCAGTTCTGAGGGGGGAGGGGGAGAGATTCAGTTCTGAGGGGCAGGGGCAGAGAGTCAGTTCTGAGGGGAGAGGGGGCAGAGTCAGTTCTGAGGGGTGGGGGGAGAGTCAGTTCTGAGGGGTGGGGGGAGAGTCAGTTCTGAGGGGGGAGGGGTGGAGAATCAGTTCTGAGGGGGGAGGGGGAGAAAGTCAGTTCTGAGGGGGTGGGGCGGAGAATCAGTTCTGAGGGTGGTGGAGTCAGTTCTGAGGGGGAGGGGGAGAGTCAATTCTGAGGGGGGAGGGGGAGAGGCAGTTCTGAGGGGGGAGGGGAGAGTCAGTTCTGAGGGGGTAAGGGGCGGAGAGTCAGTTCTGAGGTGGAGGGGTGGAGAGTCAATTCTGAGGGGGGTAGGGGAGAGAGTCAGTTCTGAGGTGGGGGGGTGAGAGTCAGTTCTGAGGGGGAGGGGCGGAGAGTCAGTTCTGAGGGGTGGGGGAGAGTCCGTTCTAATGGGGGGAGAGTTAGTTCTGAGGGGGGAGGGGGAGAGTCAGTTCTGAGGGGGGGGGTGAGAGTCAGTTCTGAGGGTGGAGGGGCGGAGAGTCAGTTCTGAGGGGGAGGGGCGGAGAGTCAGTACTGAGGGGGAGGGGCGGAGAGTCAGTACTGAGGGGGGAGGGTGGCAGAGTCAGTTCTGAGGAGGGAGGGGCAGAGAGTCAGTTCTGAGGGGGAGGGGGGGAGAGTCAGTTCTGAGGGGGGAGGGGAGAGTCAGTTCTAAGTGGGGGAGATTCAGTTCTGAGGGGTGGGGGGAGAGTCAGTTCTGACGGGGGAGGGGCGGAGAGTCAGTACTGAGGAGGGAGGGGGAAGAGTCAGTTCTGAGGGGAGGGGCGGAGAGTCAGTACTGAGGGGGGAGGGGGGGAGAGTCAGTTCTGAGGGTGGAGGGGGAGAGAATCGGTTCTGAGGGGGAGGGGCGGAGAGTCAGTTCTGAGGGGGAGGGGCGGAGAGTCAGTTCTGAGGGTGGAGGGGGAGAGAATCGGTTCTGAGGGGGAGGGGCGGAGAGTCAGTTCTGAGGGGGAGGGGCAGAGAGTCAGTTCTGAGGGGTGGGGGAGAGTCCGTTCTAATGGGGGGAGAGTCAGTTCTGTGGGGTGGAGAGTCAGTTCTGAGGTGGAGGGGTGAGAGACAGTTCTGAGGGGGGAGAGTCAGTTCTGAGGGGGAGGGGTGAGATTCAGTTCTGAATGAGGGGAGAGTCGGTTCTGAGGGGTGGGGCAGAGAGTCAGTTCTGAGGGGGAGGGGGCAGAGTCAGTTCTGAGGGGGGAGGGGGAGAGTCAGTTCTGAGGGTGAGGGGGCAGAGTCAGTTCTGAGGGGGGAGGGGGCAGAGTCAGTTCTGTGGGGTGGGGGAGAGTCAGTTCTGACGGGGGGAGGGGGAGAGTCAGTTCTGAGAGGGGAGGGGGGAGAGTCAGTTCTGAGAGGGGAGGGGCAGAGAGTCAGTTCTGACGGGGGGAGGGGGAGAGTCAGTTCTGAGAGGGGAGGGGGGAGAGTCAGTTCTGAGAGGGGAGGGGCAGAGAGTCAGTTCTGAGGGGGAGGGGCGGAGAGTCAGTTCTGAGAGGGGAGGGGGGAGAGTCAGTTCTGAGAGGGGAGGGGCAGAGAGTCAGTTCTGAGGGGTGGGGGAGAGTCAGTTCTGAGGGGGGGAGGGGCAGAGAGTCAGTTCTGAGGGGGGAGGGGGGGAGTCAGTTCTGAGGGGGAGGGGCAGAGAGTCAGTTCTGAGGGGGAGGGGGGTAGAGTCAGTTCTGAGGGGGGAGGGGTGAGAGTCAGTTCTGAGGGGGAGGGGCGGAGAGTCAGTTCTGAGGGTGGAGGGGGAGAGAATCGGTTCTGAGGGGGAGGGGCGGAGAGTCAGTTCTGAGGGGGAGGGGCGGAGAGTCAGTTCTGAGGGGGAGGGGCGGAGAATCAGTTCTGAGGGGGAGGGGCAGAGATTCAGTTCTGAGTGGGGGAGGGGCGGAGAGTCAGTTCTGAGGGGTGGGGGAGAGTCAGTTCTGAGGGGGAGGGGGAGATTCAGTTCTGAGGGGGGAGGGGAGAGTCAGTTCTGAGGGTGGAGGGGGGGTGAGTCAGTTCTGAGGGGGGAGGGGACGAGAGTCAGTTCGGAGAGGGGAGGGGTAGAGTCAGTTCTGAGGGCGGAGGGGTGGAGAGTCAGTTCTGAGGAGGGAGGGGTGGAGAGTCAGTTCCGAGTGGGGAGGGGGAGAGAGTCATTTCTGAGGGGGGTGAGTGAGTTCTGAGGGGGAAGAGAGTCAGTTCTGAGTGGGGCGAGTCATTTCTGAGGGGGGAGGGGGCAGTGTCAGTTCAGAGGGGTGGGGGAGAGTTATTTCTGAGGGGGGAGGGGGAGATTCAGTTCTGAGGGGGGAGAGTCAGTTCTGAGGGGGGGGAGAGTTATTTCTGAGGGGGGAGGGGGAGATTCAGTTCTGAGGGGGGAGAGTCAGTTCTGAGGGGCGGAGATTCAGTTCTGAGAGGGGAGGAGGGAGAGTAAGTTCAGAGGGGGAGGGGGAGAGAGTCAGTTCTGAGGGGGAGGGGCAGAGAGTCAGTTCTGAGGGGGAGGGGCGGAGAGTCAGTTCTGAGGGGGGGAGGGGGCAGAGTCAGTTCTGAGGGGGGAGGGGGAGAGATTCAGTTCTGAGGGGGAGGGGCAGAGAGTCAGTTCTGAGAGGGATGGGGGAGAGTCAGTTCAGAGGGGTGGGGGAGAGTCAGTTCTGAGGGGGTGAGAGTCAGTTCTGAGGGGGGTGGAGTTATTACTGAGGGGGGAGGGGGAGATTCAGTTCTGAGGGGGGGAGTCAGTTCTGAGGGGGGGAGAGTCAGTTCTGAGGTGCTAAGGGGCGGAGATTCAGTTCTGAGGGGGGAGGGGGAGAGAGTCAGTTCTGAGAGGGTGGAGGGGGGGAGAGTCAGTTCTGAGGGTGGAGGGGGGGAGAGTCAGTTCTGAGGGGGGAGGGGGAGAAAGTCAGTTCTGAGGGGGAGGGGCGGAGAATCAGTTCTGAGGGTGGTGGAGTCAGTTCTGAGTAGGGGGGAGAGTCATTTCTGAGGGGGGGAGAGTCAGTTCTGAGGGGGGAGGGGGAGAGTCAGTTCTGAGGGGGGAGGGGGAGAGTCAGTTCTGAGGGGGGAGGGGTGGAGAGTCAGTTCTGAGGGGGGAGGGGTGGAGAGTCAGTTCTGAGGGGGGAGGGGGAGAGTCAGTTCTGAGGGGGGAGGGGTGGAGAGTCAGTTCTGAGGGGGGAGGGGGAGAGTCAGTTCTGAGGGGGGAGGGGGGGAGAGTCAGTTCTGAGGGGGGAGTGGGAGAAAGTCAGTTCTGAGGGGGAGGGGCGGAGAATCAGTTCTGAGGGTGGTGGAGTCAGTTCTGAGTAGGGGGGAGAGTCATTTCTGAGGGGGGGAGAGTCAGTTCTGAGGGGGAGGGGGAGCGTCAATTCTGAGGGGGGAGGGGCGGAGAGTCAGTTCTGAGGTGGAGGGGTGAGAGTCAGTTCTGAGGGGGAGGGGCGGAGAGTCAGTTCTGAGGGGGGAGGGGGCAGCGTCAGTTCTGAGGGTGGAGGGGGAGAGTCAGTTCTGAGGGGGAGGGGGGGAGTCAGTTCTGAGGGGGGAGGGGGGAGAGTCAGCTCTAAGGGGGAGGGGCGGAGAGTCAGTTCTGAGGGGGGAGGGGGAGAGAGTCAGTTCTGAGGGGGGAGGGGGAGAGATTCAGTTCTGAGGGGGGAGGGGTGGAGAGTCTGTTCTGAGGGTGGAGTGGGAGAGAGTCTGTTCTGAGGGGGGAGGGGGAGAGAGTCAGTTCAGTGGTGGGAGGGGGAGAGAGTCAGTTCTGAATGGGGGAGGGGTGAAGAGTCAGTTCTGAGGGTGGAGGGGCGGAGAGTCAGTTCTGAAGGGGGGAGGGGGGAGAGTCAGTTCTCAGGGGGAGGGGCAGAGAGTCAGTTCTGAGGGGGAGGGGCGGAGAGTCAGTTCTGAGGGTGGAGGGGGAGAGAGTCAGTTCTGAGGGGGAGGGGTGGAGAGTCAGTTCCGAGTGGGGAGGGGGAGAGAGTCAGTTCTGAGGGGGTTAGTGAGTTCTGAGGGGGATGAGAGTCAGTTCTGAGGGAGACGAGTGTCAGTTCTGAGGGGGGAGAGTCAGTTCTGAGGGGGTAAGGGGCAGAGAGTCAGTTCTGAGGGGGTAAGGGGCGGAGAGTCAGTTCTGAGGGGGAGGGGCGGAGAGTCAGTTCTGAGGGGGAGGGGGCAGAGTCAGTTCAGAGGGGGAGGGGGCAGAGTCAGTTCAGAGGGGGTAGAGTCAGTTCTGAGGGGGGAGGGGGAGAGAGTCAGTTCTGAGGGGGGAGGGGTGGAGAGTCTGTTCTGAGGGTGGAGTGGGAGAGAGTCTGTTCTGAGGGGGGAGGGGGAGAGAGTCAGTTCAGTGGTGGGAGGGGGAGAGAGTCAGTTCTGAATGGGGGAGGGGTGAAGAGTCAGTTCTGAGGGTGGAGGGGCGGAGAGTCAGTTCTGAAGGGGGGAGGGGGGAGAGTCAGTTCTCAGGGGGAGGGGCAGAGAGTCAGTTCTGAGGGGGAGGGGCGGAGAGTCAGTTCTGAGGGGGGGAGAGAGTCAGTTCTGAGTGGGGAGGGGGAGAGTCAGTTCTGAGGGTGAGGTGGAGAGATTCAGTTCTGAGGGGGAGGGACGGTGAATCCGTTCTGAGGGGGGAGGGGGCAGAGTCAGTTCTGAGTGGGGGTGGAGTCAGTTCTGAGTGGGGAGGGGGAGAGTCAGTTCTGAGGGTGAGGGGGAGAGATTCAGTTCTGAGGGGGAGGGACGGTGAATCAGTTCTGAGGGGGGAGGGGGCAGAGTCAGTTCTGAGTGGGGGAGAGTCAGTTCTGAGGGGTGGGGGTGAGTCAGTTCTGAATGGGGGGGAGAGTCATTCTGAGGGGGGAGGGGGAGAGAGTCAGTTCTGAGGGGGAGGGACGGTGAATCAGTTCTGAGGGGGGAGGGGGCAGAGTCAGTTCTGAGTGGGGGTGGAGTCAGTTCCGAGGGGGGAGGGGAGAGTCAGTTCTGAGGGTGAGGGGGAGAGTCAGTTCTGAGGGTGAGGGGGCAGAGTCAGTTCTGAGGGGGGAGGGGGCAGAGTCAGTTCTGTGGGGTGGGGGAGAGTCAGTTCTGACGGGGAGGGGCAGAGAGTCAGTTCTGAGGGGTGGGGGGAGAGTCAGTTCTAAGTGGGGGGGAGAGTCATTTCTGAGGGGGGAGAGTCAGTTCTGAGGGGGGAGGGGGAGAAAGTCAGTTCTGAGGGGGGAGGGGTGGAGAATCAGTTCTGAGGGGGGAGTGGGAGAAAGTCAGTTCTGAGGGGGAGGGGCGGAGAATCAGTTCTGAGGGTGGTGGAGTCAGTTCTGAGTAGGGGGGAGAGTCATTTCTGAGGGGGGGAGAGTCAGTTCTGAGGGGGGTGAGTGAGTTCTGAGGGGGAAGAGAGTCAGTTCTGAGTGGGGCGAGTCATTTCTGAGGGGGGAGGGGGCAGTGTCAGTTCAGAGGGGTGGGGGAGAGTTATTTCTGAGGGGGGAGGGGGAGATTCAGTTCTGAGGGGGGAGAGTCAGTTCTGAGGGGGGGGAGAGTTATTTCTGAGGGGGGAGGGGGAGATTCAGTTCTGAGGGGGGAGAGTCAGTTCTGAGGGGCGGAGATTCAGTTCTGAGAGGGGAGGAGGGAGAGTAAGTTCAGAGGGGGAGGGGGAGAGAGTCAGTTCTGAGGGGGAGGGGCAGAGAGTCAGTTCTGAGGGGGAGGGGCGGAGAGTCAGTTCTGAGGGGGGGAGGGGGCAGAGTCAGTTCTGAGGGGGGAGGGGGAGAGATTCAGTTCTGAGGGGGAGGGGCAGAGAGTCAGTTCTGAGAGGGATGGGGGAGAGTCAGTTCAGAGGGGTGGGGGAGAGTCAGTTCTGAGGGGGTGAGAGTCAGTTCTGAGGGGGGTGGAGTTATTACTGAGGGGGGAGGGGGAGATTCAGTTCTGAGGGGGGGAGTCAGTTCTGAGGGGGGGAGAGTCAGTTCTGAGGTGCTAAGGGGCGGAGATTCAGTTCTGAGGGGGGAGGGGGAGAGAGTCAGTTCTGAGAGGGTGGAGGGGGGGAGAGTCAGTTCTGAGGGTGGAGGGGGGGAGAGTCAGTTCTGAGGGGGGAGGGGGAGAAAGTCAGTTCTGAGGGGGAGGGGCGGAGAATCAGTTCTGAGGGTGGTGGAGTCAGTTCTGAGTAGGGGGGAGAGTCATTTCTGAGGGGGGGAGAGTCAGTTCTGAGGGGGGAGGGGGAGAGTCAGTTCTGAGGGGGGAGGGGGAGAGTCAGTTCTGAGGGGGGAGGGGTGGAGAGTCAGTTCTGAGGGGGGAGGGGTGGAGAGTCAGTTCTGAGGGGGGAGGGGGAGAGTCAGTTCTGAGGGGGGAGGGGTGGAGAGTCAGTTCTGAGGGGGGAGGGGGAGAGTCAGTTCTGAGGGGGGAGGGGGGGAGAGTCAGTTCTGAGGGGGGAGTGGGAGAAAGTCAGTTCTGAGGGGGAGGGGCGGAGAATCAGTTCTGAGGGTGGTGGAGTCAGTTCTGAGTAGGGGGGAGAGTCATTTCTGAGGGGGGGAGAGTCAGTTCTGAGGGGGAGGGGGAGCGTCAATTCTGAGGGGGGAGGGGCGGAGAGTCAGTTCTGAGGTGGAGGGGTGAGAGTCAGTTCTGAGGGGGAGGGGCGGAGAGTCAGTTCTGAGGGGGGAGGGGGCAGCGTCAGTTCTGAGGGTGGAGGGGGAGAGTCAGTTCTGAGGGGGAGGGGGGGAGTCAGTTCTGAGGGGGGAGGGGGGAGAGTCAGCTCTAAGGGGGAGGGGCGGAGAGTCAGTTCTGAGGGGGGAGGGGGAGAGAGTCAGTTCTGAGGGGGGAGGGGGAGAGATTCAGTTCTGAGGGGGGAGGGGTGGAGAGTCTGTTCTGAGGGTGGAGTGGGAGAGAGTCTGTTCTGAGGGGGGAGGGGGAGAGAGTCAGTTCAGTGGTGGGAGGGGGAGAGAGTCAGTTCTGAATGGGGGAGGGGTGAAGAGTCAGTTCTGAGGGTGGAGGGGCGGAGAGTCAGTTCTGAAGGGGGGAGGGGGGAGAGTCAGTTCTCAGGGGGAGGGGCAGAGAGTCAGTTCTGAGGGGGAGGGCGGAGAGTCAGTTCTGAGGGTGGAGGGGGAGAGAGTCAGTTCTGAGGGGGAGGGGTGGAGAGTCAGTTCCGAGTGGGGAGGGGGAGAGAGTCAGTTCTGAGGGGGTTAGTGAGTTCTGAGGGGGATGAGAGTCAGTTCTGAGGGAGACGAGTGTCAGTTCTGAGGGGGGAGAGTCAGTTCTGAGGGGGTAAGGGGCAGAGAGTCAGTTC
Organism: Heptranchias perlo; assembly: GCF_035084215.1. Taxonomy (NCBI): domain Eukaryota; kingdom Metazoa; phylum Chordata; class Chondrichthyes; order Hexanchiformes; family Hexanchidae; genus Heptranchias; species Heptranchias perlo. Next base: position 33,673,051 of record NC_090357.1, on the reverse strand, counting down.
TGAGGGGGTAAGGGGCGGAGAGTCAGTTCTGAGGGGGAGGGGCGGAGAGTCAGTTCTGAGGGGGAGGGGGCAGAGTCAGTTCAGAGGGGGAGGGGGCAGAGTCAGTTCAGAGGGGGTAGAGTCAGTTCTGAGGGGGGAGGGGGAGAGAGTCAGTTCTGAGGGGGGAGGGGTGGAGAGTCTGTTCTGAGGGTGGAGTGGGAGAGAGTCTGTTCTGAGGGGGGAGGGGGAGAGAGTCAGTTCAGTGGTGGGAGGGGGAGAGAGTCAGTTCTGAATGGGGGAGGGGTGAAGAGTCAGTTCTGAGGGTGGAGGGGCGGAGAGTCAGTTCTGAAGGGGGGAGGGGGGAGAGTCAGTTCTCAGGGGGAGGGGCAGAGAGTCAGTTCTGAGGGGGAGGGGCGGAGAGTCAGTTCTGAGGGGGGGAGAGAGTCAGTTCTGAGTGGGGAGGGGGAGAGTCAGTTCTGAGGGTGAGGTGGAGAGATTCAGTTCTGAGGGGGAGGGACGGTGAATCCGTTCTGAGGGGGGAGGGGGCAGAGTCAGTTCTGAGTGGGGGTGGAGTCAGTTCTGAGTGGGGAGGGGGAGAGTCAGTTCTGAGGGTGAGGGGGAGAGATTCAGTTCTGAGGGGGAGGGACGGTGAATCAGTTCTGAGGGGGGAGGGGGCAGAGTCAGTTCTGAGTGGGGGAGAGTCAGTTCTGAGGGGTGGGGGTGAGTCAGTTCTGAATGGGGGGGAGAGTCATTCTGAGGGGGGAGGGGGAGAGAGTCAGTTCTGAGGGGGAGGGACGGTGAATCAGTTCTGAGGGGGGAGGGGGCAGAGTCAGTTCTGAGTGGGGGTGGAGTCAGTTCCGAGGGGGGAGGGGAGAGTCAGTTCTGAGGGTGAGGGGGAGAGTCAGTTCTGAGGGTGAGGGGGCAGAGTCAGTTCTGAGGGGGGAGGGGGCAGAGTCAGTTCTGTGGGGTGGGGGAGAGTCAGTTCTGACGGGGAGGGGCAGAGAGTCAGTTCTGAGGGGTGGGGGGAGAGTCAGTTCTAAGTGGGGGGGAGAGTCATTTCTGAGGGGGGAGAGTCAGTTCTGAGGGGGGAGGGGGAGAAAGTCAGTTCTGAGGGGGGAGGGGTGGAGAATCAGTTCTGAGGGGGGAGTGGGAGAAAGTCAGTTCTGAGGGGGAGGGGCGGAGAATCAGTTCTGAGGGTGGTGGAGTCAGTTCTGAGTAGGGGGGAGAGTCATTTCTGAGGGGGGGAGAGTCAGTTCTGAGGGGGAGGGGGAGCGTCAATTCTGAGGGGGGAGGGGCGGAGAGTCAGTTCTGAGGTGGAGGGGTGAGAGTCAGTTCTGAGGGGGAGGGGCGGAGAGTCAGTTCTGAGGGGGGAGGGGGCAGCGTCAGTTCTGAGGGTGGAGGGGGAGAGTCAGTTCTGAGGGGGAGGGGGGGAGTCAGTTCTGAGGGGGGAGGGGGGAGAGTCAGCTCTAAGGGGGAGGGGCGGAGAGTCAGTTCTGAGGGGGGAGGGGGAGAGAGTCAGTTCTGAGGGGGGAGGGGGAGAGATTCAGTTCTGAGGGGGGAGGGGTGGAGAGTCTGTTCTGAGGGTGGAGTGGGAGAGAGTCTGTTCTGAGGGGGGAGGGGGAGAGAGTCAGTTCAGTGGTGGGAGGGGGAGAGAGTCAGTTCTGAATGGGGGAGGGGTGAAGAGTCAGTTCTGAGGGTGGAGGGGCGGAGAGTCAGTTCTGAAGGGGGGAGGGGGGAGAGTCAGTTCTCAGGGGGAGGGGCAGAGAGTCAGTTCTGAGGGGGAGGGGCGGAGAGTCAGTTCTGAGGGTGGAGGGGGAGAGAGTCAGTTCTGAGGGGGAGGGGTGGAGAGTCAGTTCCGAGTGGGGAGGGGGAGAGAGTCAGTTCTGAGGGGGGTGAGTGAGTTCTGAGGGGGATGAGAGTCAGTTCTGAGGGAGACGAGTGTCAGTTCTGAGGGGGGAGAGTCAGTTCTGAGGGGGTAAGGGGCAGAGAGTCAGTTCTGAGGGGGTAAGGGGCAGAGAGTCAGTTCTGAGGGGGAGGGGCGGAGAGTCAGTTCTGAGGGGGAGGGGGCAGAGTCAGTTCAGAGGGGGAGGGGGCAGAGTCAGTTCAGAGGGGGTAGAGTCAGTTCTGAGGGGGGAGGGGGAGAGAGTCAGTTCTGAGGGGGGAGGGGTGGAGAGTCTGTTCTGAGGGTGGAGTGGGAGAGAGTCTGTTCTGAGGGGGGAGGGGGAGAGAGTCAGTTCAGTGGTGGGAGGGGGAGAGAGTCAGTTCTGAATGGGGGAGGGGTGAAGAGTCAGTTCTGAGGGTGGAGGGGCGGAGAGTCAGTTCTGAAGGGGGGAGGGGGGAGAGTCAGTTCTCAGGGGGAGGGGCAGAGAGTCAGTTCTGAGGGGGAGGGGGGGAGAGTCAGTTCTGAGGGGGGGAGAGAGTCAGTTCTGAGTGGGGAGGGGGAGAGTCAGTTCTGAGGGTGAGGTGGAGAGATTCAGTTCTGAGGGGGAGGGACGGTGAATCCGTTCTGAGGGGGGAGGGGGCAGAGTCAGTTCTGAGTGGGGGAGAGTCAGTTCTGAGGGGTGGGGGTGAGTCAGTTCTGAATGGGGGGGAGAGTCATTCTGAGGGGGGAGGGGGAGAGAGTCAGTTCTGAGGGGGAGGGACGGTGAATCAGTTCTGAGGGGGGAGGGGGCAGAGTCAGTTCTGAGTGGGGGTGGAGTCAGTTCCGAGGGGGGAGGGGAGAGTCAGTTCTGAGGGTGAGTGGGAGAGTCAGTTCTGAGGGGGGAGGGGGCAGAGTCAGTTCTGTGGGGTGGGGGAGAGTCAGTTCTGACGGGGAGGGGCAGAGAGTCAGTTCTGAGGGGTGGGGGGAGAGTCAGTTCTAAGTGGGGGGGAGAGTCATTTCTGAGGGGGGAGAGTCAGTTCTGAGGGGGGAGGGGGCAGAGTCAGTTCTGAGGGGGGGTGGAGTCAGTTCTGAGTGGGGGGGAGAGTCATTTCTGAGGGGGGAGAGTCAGTTCTGAGGGGGGAGGGGGAGAGTCAGTTCTGAGGGGGGAGGAGGTGAGTCAGTTCTGAGGGGGGAGGGGGCGAGAGTCAGTTCGGAGGGGGGACGGGGTAGAGTCAGTTCTGAGGGGGGAGGGGGAGAGTCAGTTCTGAGGGGGGTGAGTGAGTTCTGAGGGAGACGAGTGTCAGTTCTGAGGGGGAAGTGGGGCAGAGTCAGTTCTGAGGGGGGAGGGGGGGGAGTCAGTTCTGAGGGGGAGGGGCAGAGAGTCAGTTCTGAGGGGGGAGGGGGGGAGTCAGTTCTGAGGGGGAGGGGCAGAGAGTCAGTTCTGAGGGGGGAGGGGGGGAGTCAGTTCTGAGGGGGAGGGGCAGAGAGTCAGTTCTGAGGGGGAGGGGGGTAGAGTCAGTTCTGAGGGGGGAGGGGTGAGAGTCAGTTCTGAGGGGGAGGGGCAGAGAGTCAGTTCTGAGGGGGAGGGGGCAGAGTCAGTTCTGAGGGGGGAGGGGGAGAGTCAGTTCTGAGGGGGGAGGGGAGAGATTCAGTTCTGAGGGGGATGGGGGGAGAGTCAGTTCTGAGGGGGGAGTGGGGCAGAGTCAGTTCTGAGGGGTGGGGGGATAGTCAGTTCTGAGAGGGGAGGGGCAGAGAGTCAGATCTGACGGGGGGAGGGGGAGAGTCAGTTCTGAGAGGGGAGGGGGGAGAGTCAGTTCTGAATGAGGGGAGAGTCAGTTCTGAGGGGTGGGGCAGAGAGTCAGTTCTGAGGGGGAGGGGCGGAGAGTCAGTTCTGAGAGGGGAGGGGGGAGAGTCAGTTCTGAGGGGGAGGGGTGAGAGTCAGTTCTGAGGGGGAGGGGTGAGAGTCAGTTCTGAATGAGGGGAGAGTCAGTTCTGAGGGGTGGGGCAGAGAGTCAGTTCTGAGGGGTGGGGGAGAGTCAGTTCTGAGGGGTGGGGCAGAGAGTCAGTTCTGAGGGGGGGAGGGGCGGAGAGTCAGTTCTGAGGGGGAGGGGGGCAGAGTCAGTTCTGAGGGGGAGGGGCGGAGAGTCAGTTCTGAGGGGGGGAGGGGCGGAGAGTCAGTTCTGAGGGGTGGGGCAGAGAGTCAGTTCTGAGGGGGAGGGGGGCAGAGTCAGTTCTGAGGGGGAGGGGCGGAGAGTCAGTTCTGAGGGGGAGGGGTGAGAGTCAGTTCTGAATGAGGGGAGAGTCAGTTCTAAGGGGTGGGGCAGAGAGTCAGTTCTGAGGGGGAGGGGGGCAGAGTCAGTTCTGAGAGGGGAGGGGCGGAGAGTCAGTTCTGAGGGGTGGGGGTAAAGTTATTTCTGAGGGGGGAAGGGGAGATTCAGTTCTGAGGGGGGAGAGTCAGTTGTGAGGGGGAGGGGCGGAGAGTCAGTTCTGAGGGGGAGGGGTGAGAGTCAGTTCTGAATGAGGGGAGAGTCAGTTCTGAGGGGTGGGGCAGAGAGTCAGTTCTGAGGGGTGGGGCAGAGAGTCAGTTCTGAGGGGTGGGGGAGAGTCAGTTCTGAGGGGGGTAAAGTTATTTCTGAGGGGGGAAGGGGAGATTCAGTTCTGAGGGGGGAGAGTCAGTTGTGAGGGGGGAGGGGGAGAGATTCAGTTCTGAGAGGGGAGGGGGAGAGAGTCCGTTCTGAGGTGGAGGGGTGAGAGACAGTTCTGAGGGGGAGGGGCGGAGAGTCAGTTCTGAGGGTGGAGGGGGAGAGATTCAGTTCTGAGGGGGAAAGGGGGAGAGTCAGTTCTGAGGGGGGAGTGGGGCAGAGTCAGTTCTGAGGGGTGGGGGGATAGTCAGTTCTGAGAGGGGAGGGGCAGAGAGTCAGTTCTGACGGGGGGAGGGGGAGAGTCAGTTCTGAGAGGGGAGGGGGGAGAGTCAGTTCTGAGAGGGGAGGGGCAGAGAGTCAGTTCTGAGGGGGAGGGGCGGAGAGTCAGTTCTGAGAGGGGAGGGGGGAGAGTCAGTTCTGAGAGGGGAGGGGCAGAGAGTCAGTTCTGAGGGGTGGGGGAGAGTCAGTTCTGAGGGGGGGAGGGGCAGAGAGTCAGTTCTGAGGGGGAGGGGCAGAGAGTCAGTTCTGAGGGGGAGAGGCGGAGAGTCAGTTCTGAGGGGGAGGGGCAGAGAGTCAGTTCTGAGGGGGGGAGGGGCGGAGAGTCAGTTCTGAGAGGGGAGGGGGGAAAGTCAGTTCTGAGGGGGGGAGGGGCGGAGAGTCAGTTCTGAGGGGGAGGGGCAGAGAGTCAGTTCTGAGGGGGGGAGGGGCGGAGAGTCAGTTCTGAGGGGGAGGGGCAGAGAGTCAGTTCTGAGGGGGTGGGGGAGAGAGTCAGTTCTGAATGAGGGGAGAGTCAGTTCTGAGGGGTGGGGCAGAGAGTCAGTTCTGAGGGGGAGGGGGCAGAGTCAGTTCAGAGGGGTGGGGGAGAGTCAGTTCTGAGGGTGGTGAGAGTCAGTTCTGAGGGGGGCAGAGTTATTTCTGAGGGGGGAGGGGAGATTCAGTTCTGAGGGGGGAGGGGGTAGAGTCAGTTCTGACGTCGGAGGGGTGGAGAGTCAGTTCTGAGGAGGGAGGGAGGCAGTGTCAGTTCTGAGGGGGAGGGGTGGAGAGTCAGCTCTGACGGGGGAGGGGGAGAGAGTCAGTTCTGAGGGGGGAGTGGGGAAAGTCAGTTCTGAGGGGGGAGAATGGAGAGTCAGTTCAGAGGGGGGTAAAGTTATTTCTGAGGGGGGAAGGGGAGATTCAGTTCTGAGGAGGGAGAGTCAGTTCTGAGGGGGGAGGGGTGGAGAGTCAGTTCTGAGGGGTGGGGGGAGAGTCAGTTCTGAGGGGGGAGTGGGGAGAGTCAGTTCTGAGGGGTGGGGGGAGAGTCAGTTCTGAGGGGTGGGGGGAGAGTCAGTTCTGAGGGGGGAGTGGGGAGAGTCAGTTCTGAGGGGGGAGTGGGGGAGATTCAGTTCTGAGGGGGAGTGGCGGAGAGTCAGTTCTGAGTGGGGGAGGGGGAGAGTCAGTTCTGAGGGGGAGGGGCAGAGAGTCAGTTCTGAGGGGGAGGGGCAGAGAGTCAGTTCTGAGGGGGAGGGGCGGAGAGTCAGTTCTGAGAGGGGAGGGGGGAAAGTCAGTTCTGAGGGGGAGGGGGCAGAGAGTCAGTTCTGAGGGGGAGGGGGCAGAGTCAGTTCTGAGGGGGGAGGGGGGAGAGTCAGTTCTGAGGGGGAGGGGCAGAGAGTCAGTTCTGAGGGGGGAGGGGGGGAGTCAGTTCTGAGGGGGAGGGGCAGAGAGTCAGTTCTGAGGGGGAGGGGGGTAGAGTCAGTTCTGAGGGGGGAGGGGTGAGAGTCAGTTCTGAGGGGGAGGGGCAGAGAGTCAGTTCTGAGGGGGAGGGGGCAGAGTCAGTTCTGAGGGGGGAGGGGGAGAGTCAGTTCTGAGGGGGGAGGGGAGAGATTCAGTTCTGAGGGGGATGGGGGGAGAGTCAGTTCTGAGGGGGGAGTGGGGCAGAGTCAGTTCTGAGGGGTGGGGGGATAGTCAGTTCTGAGAGGGGAGGGGCAGAGAGTCAGATCTGACGGGGGGAGGGGGAGAGTCAGTTCTGAGAGGGGAGGGGGGAGAGTCAGTTCTGAATGAGGGGAGAGTCAGTTCTGAGGGGTGGGGCAGAGAGTCAGTTCTGAGGGGGAGGGGCGGAGAGTCAGTTCTGAGAGGGGAGGGGGGAGAGTCAGTTCTGAGGGGGAGGGGTGAGAGTCAGTTCTGAGGGGGAGGGGTGAGAGTCAGTTCTGAATGAGGGGAGAGTCAGTTCTGAGGGGTGGGGCAGAGAGTCAGTTCTGAGGGGTGGGGGAGAGTCAGTTCTGAGGGGTGGGGCAGAGAGTCAGTTCTGAGGGGGGGAGGGGCGGAGAGTCAGTTCTGAGGGGGAGGGGGGCAGAGTCAGTTCTGAGGGGGAGGGGCGGAGAGTCAGTTCTGAGGGGGGGAGGGGCGGAGAGTCAGTTCTGAGGGGTGGGGCAGAGAGTCAGTTCTGAGGGGGAGGGGGGCAGAGTCAGTTCTGAGGGGGAGGGGCGGAGAGTCAGTTCTGAGGGGGAGGGGTGAGAGTCAGTTCTGAATGAGGGGAGAGTCAGTTCTAAGGGGTGGGGCAGAGAGTCAGTTCTGAGGGGGAGGGGGGCAGAGTCAGTTCTGAGAGGGGAGGGGCGGAGAGTCAGTTCTGAGGGGTGGGGGTAAAGTTATTTCTGAGGGGGGAAGGGGAGATTCAGTTCTGAGGGGGGAGAGTCAGTTGTGAGGGGGAGGGGCGGAGAGTCAGTTCTGAGGGGGAGGGGTGAGAGTCAGTTCTGAATGAGGGGAGAGTCAGTTCTGAGGGGTGGGGCAGAGAGTCAGTTCTGAGGGGTGGGGCAGAGAGTCAGTTCTGAGGGGTGGGGGAGAGTCAGTTCTGAGGGGGGTAAAGTTATTTCTGAGGGGGGAAGGGGAGATTCAGTTCTGAGGGGGGAGAGTCAGTTGTGAGGGGGGAGGGGGAGAGATTCAGTTCTGAGAGGGGAGGGGGAGAGAGTCCGTTCTGAGGTGGAGGGGTGAGAGACAGTTCTGAGGGGGAGGGGCGGAGAGTCAGTTCTGAGGGTGGAGGGGGAGAGATTCAGTTCTGAGGGGGAAAGGGGGAGAGTCAGTTCTGAGGGGGGAGTGGGGCAGAGTCAGTTCTGAGGGGTGGGGGGATAGTCAGTTCTGAGAGGGGAGGGGCAGAGAGTCAGTTCTGACGGGGGGAGGGGGAGAGTCAGTTCTGAGAGGGGAGGGGGGAGAGTCAGTTCTGAGAGGGGAGGGGCAGAGAGTCAGTTCTGAGGGGGAGGGGCGGAGAGTCAGTTCTGAGAGGGGAGGGGGGAGAGTCAGTTCTGAGAGGGGAGGGGCAGAGAGTCAGTTCTGAGGGGTGGGGGAGAGTCAGTTCTGAGGGGGGGAGGGGCAGAGAGTCAGTTCTGAGGGGGAGGGGCAGAGAGTCAGTTCTGAGGGGGAGGGGCGGAGAGTCAGTTCTGAGGGGGAGGGGCAGAGAGTCAGTTCTGAGGGGGGGAGGGGCGGAGAGTCAGTTCTGAGAGGGGAGGGGGGAAAGTCAGTTCTGAGGGGGGGAGGGGCGGAGAGTCAGTTCTGAGGGGGAGGGGCAGAGAGTCAGTTCTGAGGGGGGGAGGGGCGGAGAGTCAGTTCTGAGGGGGAGGGGCAGAGAGTCAGTTCTGAGGGGGTGGGGGAGAGAGTCAGTTCTGAATGAGGGGAGAGTCAGTTCTGAGGGGTGGGGCAGAGAGTCAGTTCTGAGGGGGAGGGGGCAGAGTCAGTTCAGAGGGGTGGGGGAGAGTCAGTTCTGAGGGTGGTGAGAGTCAGTTCTGAGGGGGGCAGAGTTATTTCTGAGGGGGGAGGGGAGATTCAGTTCTGAGGGGGGAGGGGGGTAGAGTCAGTTCTGACGTCGGAGGGGTGGAGAGTCAGTTCTGAGGAGGGAGAGAGGCAGTGTCAGTTCTGAGGGGGAGGGGTGGAGAGTCAGCTCTGACGGGGGAGGGGGAGAGAGTCAGTTCTGAGGGGGGAGTGGGGAAAGTCAGTTCTGAGGGGGGAGAATGGAGAGTCAGTTCAGAGGGGGGTAAAGTTATTTCTGAGGGGGGAAGGGGAGATTCAGTTCTGAGGAGGGAGAGTCAGTTCTGAGGGGGGAGGGGTGGAGAGTCAGTTCTGAGGGGTGGGGGGAGAGTCAGTTCTGAGGGGGGAGTGGGGAGAGTCAGTTCTGAGGGGTGGGGGGAGAGTCAGTTCTGAGGGGTGGGGGGAGAGTCAGTTCTGAGGGGGGAGTGGGGAGAGTCAGTTCTGAGGGGGGAGTGGGGGAGATTCAGTTCTGAGGGGGAGTGGCGGAGAGTCAGTTCTGAGTGGGGGAGGGGGAGAGTCAGTTCTGAGGGGGAGGGGCAGAGAGTCAGTTCTGAGGGGGAGGGGCAGAGAGTCAGTTCTGAGGGGGAGGGGCGGAGAGTCAGTTCTGAGAGGGGAGGGGGGAAAGTCAGTTCTGAGGGGGAGGGGGCAGAGAGTCAGTTCTGAGGGGGAGGGGGCAGAGTCAGTTCTGAGGGGGGAGGGGGGAGAGTCAGTTCTGAGGGGGAGGGGCAGAGAGTCAGTTCTGAGGGGGAGGGGGCAGAGTCAGTTCTGAGGGGTGGGGGAGAGAGTCAGTTCTGAGGGGGGAGAGTCAGTTCTGAGGGGGAGGGGCAGAGAGTCAGTTCTGAGGGGGACGAGAGTCAGTTCTGAGGGGGTGGGGGGCAGAGTCAGTTCTGAGTGGGGCGAGTCATTTCTGAGGGGGGAGGGGGGCAGTGTCAGTTCTGAGGGGAGAGGGGTGGATAGTCAGTTCTGAGGGGGGAGGGGGAGAGACTCAGTTCTGAGGGGGTGGGGGAGAGAGTCAGTTCTGAGGGGGAGGGGGCAGAGTCAGTTCTGAGGGGGTGGGGGAGAGAGTCAGTTCTGAATGAGGGGAGAGTCAGTTCTGAGGGGTGGGGCAGAGAGTCAGTTCTGAGGGGGAGGGGGCAGAGTCAGTTCAGAGGGGGGAGGGGGAGAGAGTCAGTTCTGAGGGGGGAGGGGGAGAGAGTCAATTCCGAGGGGGAGGGTTGAGAGTCAGTTCTGAATGAGGGGACAGTCAGTTCTGAGGGGGAGGGGCGGAGAGTCAGTTCTGAGGGGTGAGGGGGCAGAGTCAGTTCTGAGGGGTGGGGGAGACTCCGTTCTAAGGGGGTAGAGTTAGTTCTGAGGGGGGAGAGTCAGTTGTGAGCGGGGAGGGGGGATAGTCAGTTCTGAATGGGGGGAGAGTCAGTTCTGACGGGGAGGGGCAGAGAGTCAGTTCTGAGGGGGAGGGGGGCAGAGTCAGTTCTGAGGGGGAGGGGCGGAGAGTCAGTTCTGAGGGGGAGGGGTGAGAGTCAGTTCTGAATGAGGGGAGAGTCAGTTCTGAGGGGTGGGGCAGAGAGTCAGTTCTGAGGGGTGGGGCAGAGAGTCAGTTCTGAGGGGTGGGGGAGAGTCAGTTCTGAGGGGGGTAAAGTTATTTCTGAGGGGGGAAGGGGAGATTCAGTTCTGAGGGGGGAGAGTCAGTTGTGAGGGGGGAGGGGGAGAGATTCAGTTCTGAGAGGGGAGGGGTGAGAGACAGTTCTGAGGGGGAGGGGCGGAGAGTCAGTTCTGAGGGTGGAGGGGGAGAGATTCAGTTCTGAGGGGGAAAGGGGGAGAGTCAGTTCTGAGGGGGGAGTGGGGCAGAGTCAGTTCTGAGGGGTGGGGGGATAGTCAGTTCTGAGAGGGGAGGGGCAGAGAGTCAGTTCTGACGGGGGGAGGGGGAGAGTCAGTTCTGAGAGGGGAGGGGGGAGAGTCAGTTCTGAGAGGGGAGGGGGGAGAGTCAGTTCTGAGAGGGGAGGGGCAGAGAGTCAGTTCTGAGGGGTGGGGGGAGAGTCAGTTCTGAGGGGGGGAGGGGCAGAGAGTCAGTTCTGAGGGGGAGGGGCAGAGAGTCAGTTCTGAGGGGGAGGGGCGGAGAGTCAGTTCTGAGGGGGGGAGGGGCGGAGAGTCAGTTCTGAGAGGGGAGGGGGGAAAGTCAGTTCTGAGGGGGGGAGGGGCGGAGAGTCAGTTCTGAGGGGGAGGGGCAGAGAGTCAGTTCTGAGGGGGGAGGGGCGGAGAGTCAGTTCTGAGGGGGAGGGGCAGAGAGTCAGTTCTGAGGGGGTGGGGGAGAGAGTCAGTTCTGAATGAGGGGAGAGTCAGTTCTGAGGGGTGGGGCAGAGAGTCAGTTCTGAGGGGGAGGGGGCAGAGTCAGTTCAGAGGGGTGGGGGAGAGTCAGTTCTGAGGGTGGTGAGAGTCAGTTCTGATGGGGGCAGAGTTATTTCTGAGGGGGGAGGGGAGATTCAGTTCTGAGGGGGGAGGGGGTAGAGTCAGTTCTGACGTCGGAGGGGTGGAGAGTCAGTTCTGAGGGGGACGAGAGTCAGTTCTGAGGAGGGAGGGAGGCAGTGTCAGTTCTGAGGGGGAGGGGTGGAGAGTCAGCTCTGACGGGGGAGGGGGAGAGAGTCAGTTCTGAGGGGGGAGTGGGGAGAGTCAGTTCTGAGGGGGGAGAATGGAGAGTCAGTTCAGAGGGGGGTAAAGTTATTTCTGAGGGGGGAAGGGGAGATTCAGTTCTGAGGAGGGAGAGTCAGTTCTGAGGGGGGAGGGGTGGAGAGTCAGTTCTGAGGGGTGGGGGGAGAGTCAGTTCTGAGGGGGGAGTGGGGAGAGTCAGTTCTGAGGGGTGGGGGGAGAGTCAGTTCTGAGGGGTGGGGGGAGAGTCAGTTCTGAGGGGGGAGTGGGGAGAGTCAGTTCTGAGGGGGGAGTGGGGGAGATTCAGTTCTGAGGGGGAGGGGCGGAGAGTCAGTTCTGAGGGGGGGAGGGGGAGAGTCAGTTCTGAGGGGGAGGGGCAGAGAGTCAGTTCTGAGGGGGAGGGGCAGAGAGTCAGTTCTGAGGGGGAGGGGCGGAGAGTCAGTTCTGAGAGGGGAGGGGGGAAAGTCAGTTCTGAGGGGGAGGGGGCAGAGAGTCAGTTCTGAGGGGGAGGGGGCAGAGTCAGTTCTGAGGGGGGAGGGGGGAGAGTCAGTTCTGAGGGGGAGGGGCAGAGAGTCAGTTCTGAGGGGGAGGGGGCAGAGTCAGTTCTGAGGGGTGGGGGAGAGAGTCAGTTCTGAGGGGGGAGAGTCAGTTCTGAGGGGGAGGGGCAGAGAGTCAGTTCTGAGGGGGACGAGAGTCAGTTCTGAGGGGGTGGGGGGCAGAGTCAGTTCTGAGTGGGGCGAGTCATTTCTGAGGGGGGAGGGGGGCAGTGTCAGTTCTGAGGGGAGAGGGGTGGATAGTCAGTTCTGAGGGGGGAGGGGGAGAGAGTCAGTTCTGAGGGGGTGGGGGAGAGAGTCAGTTCTGAATGAGGGGAGAGTCAGTTCTGAGGGGTGGGGCAGAGAGTCAGTTCTGAGGGGGAGGGGGCAGAGTCAGTTCAGAGGGGGGAGGGGGAGAGAGTCAGTTCTGAGGGGGGAGGGGGAGAGAGTCAATTCCGAGGGGGAGGGTTGAGAGTCAGTTCTGAATGAGGGGACAGTCAGTTCTGAGGGGGAGGGGCGGAGAGTCAGTTCTGAGGGGTGAGGGGGCAGAGTCAGTTCTGAGGGGTGGGGGAGACTCCGTTCTAAGGGGGTAGAGTTAGTTCTGAGGGGGGAGGGGGAGAGTCAGTTCTGAGGGGGAGGGGCGGAGAGTCAGTTCTGAGTGGGGGAGGGGCGGAGAGTCAGTTCTGAGGGGTGGGGGAGAGTCAGTTCTGAGGGGTGGGGGGAGAGTCAGTTCTGAATGGGGGGGGAGAGTCAGTTCTGAGGGGGGAGGGGGAGAGATTCAGTTCTGAGAGGGGAGGAGGGAGAGTCAGTTCACAGGGGGGAGGGGGAGGGAGTCAGTTCTGAGGTGGAGGGGTGAGAGACAGTTCTGAATGGGGGAGAGTCAGTTCTGCGGGGGGAGGGGTGGAGAGTCAGTTCTGAGGGGTGGGGGGAGAGTCAATTCTGAGGGGGGAGGGGGCAGAGGCATTTCTGAGGGGGGAGGGGGTGAGTCAGTTCTGAGGGGGGAGGGGGCGAGAGTCAGTTCGGAGGGGGGAGGGGGTAGAGTCAGTTCTGAGTGGGGAGGGGTGGAGAGTCAGTTCTGAGGAGGGAGGGGTTGAGCGTCAGTTCCGAGTGGGGAGGGGGACAGAGTCAGTTCTGAGGGGGGTGAGTGAGTTCTGAGGGGAACGAGAGTCAGTTCTGAGGGGGACGAGTGTCAGTTCTGAGGGGGAAGAGAGTCAGTTCTGAGGGGGAAGGGAGTGAGTTCTGAGGGGGACGAGAGTCAGTTCTGAGTGGAGCGAGCCATTTCTGAGGGGGGAGGGGTTGAGAGTCAGTTCTAAGGTGTGGGGGGAGAGTCAGTTCTAAGTGGGGGAGATTCAGTACTGAGCGGGAGGGGCGGAGAGTCAGTTCTGAGGGGCGGAGGGGGCAGAGTCAGTTCTGAGGGGTGGGGGAGAGTCAGTTCTGAATGGGGGGGAGAGTCAGTTCTGAGGGGGGAGGGGGAGAGAGTCAGTTCTGAGGGGGAGGGACGGTGAATCAGTTCTGAGGGGGGAGGGGGCAGAGTCAGTTCTGAGGGGGGTGGAGTCAGTTCTGAGTGGGGGGGAGTCATTTCTGAGGGGGGAGGGGGAGAGTCAGTTCTGAGGGGGGAGGGGAGAGTCAGTTCTGAGGGGGGAGGGGAGAGTCAGTTCTGAGGGGGGAGGGGGTGAGTCAGTTCTGAGGGGGGAGGGGGCGAGAGTCAGTTCGGAGGGGGAGGGGGTAGAGTCAGTTCTGAGGGCGGAGGGGGCGAGAGTCAGTTCTGAGGAGGGAGGGGTGTAGAGTCAGTTCCGAGTGGGGAGGGGGAGAGAGTCAGTTCTGAGGGGGGTGAGTGAGTTCTGAGGGGGATGAGAGTCAGTTCTGAGGGAGACGAGTTTCAGTTCTGAGGGGGAAGTGAGTCAGTTCTGAATGGGGCGAGTCAGTTCTGAGGGGGACGAGAGTCAGTTCTGAATGGGGCGAGTCAGTTCTGAGGGGGAGGGGTGAGAGTCAGTTCTGAATGGGGGGTGAGTCAGTTCTGAGGGGGAGGGGCAGAGAGTCAGTTCATAGAATCATAGAAGTTACAACATGGAAACAGGCCCTTCGGCCCAACATGTCCATGTCGCCCAGTTTATACCACTAAGCTGGTCCCAATTGCCTGCACTTGGCCCATATCCCTCGATACCCATCTTACCCATGTAACTGTCCAAATGCTTTTTAAAAGACAAAATTGCACCCGCCTCTACTACTGCCTCTGGCAGCTCGTTCCAGACACTCACCACCCTTTGAGTGAAAAAATTGCCCCTCTGGATCCTTTTGTATCTCTCCCCTCTCACCTTAAATCTATGCCCCCTCGTTATAGACTCCCCTACCTTTGGGAAAAGATTTTGACTATCGACCTTATCTATGCCCCTCATTATTTTATAGACTTCTATAAGATCACCCCTTAACCTCCTACTCGCCAGGGAATAAAGTCCCAGTCTGTCTAACCTCTCCCTGTAAGTCAAACCATCAAGTCCCGGTAGCATCCTAGTAAATCTTTTCTGCACTCTTTCTAGTTTAATAATATCCTTTCTATAATAGGGTGACCAGAACTGTACACAGTACTCCAAGTGTGGCCTCACCAATGCCCTGTACAACTTCAACAAGACATCCCAACTCCTGCATTCAATGTTCTGACCAATGAAACCAAGCATGCTGAATGCCTTCTTCACCACCCTATCCACCTGTGACTCCACTTTCAAGGAGCTATGAATCTGTACTCCTAGATCTCTTTGTTCTATAACTCTCCCCAACGCCCTACCATTAACGGAGTAGGTCCTGGCCCGATTCGATCTACCAAAATGCATCACCTCACATTTATCTAAATTAAACTCCATCTGCCATTCATCGGCCCACTGGCCCAATTTATCAAGATCCCGTTGCAATCCTAGATAACCTTCTTCACTGTCCACAATGCCACCAATCTTGGTGTCATCTGCAAACTTACTAACCATGCCTCCTAAATTCTCATCCAAATCATTAATATAAATAACAAATAACAGCGGACCCAGCACCGATCCCTGAGGCACACCGCTGGACACAGGCATCCAGTTTGAAAAACAACCCTCGACAACCACCCTCTGTCTTCTGTCGTCAAGCCAATTTTGTATCCAATTGGCTACCTCACCTTGGATCCCATGAGATTTAACCTTATGTAACAACCTACCATGCGGTACCTTGTCAAATGCTTTGCTGAAGTCCATGTAGACCACGTCTACTGCACAGCCCTCATCTATCTTCTTGGTTACCCCTTCAAAAAACTCAATCAAATTCGTGAGACATGATTTTCCTCTCACAAAACCATGCTGACTGTTCCTAATTAGTCCCTGCCTCTCCAAATGCCTGTAGATTCTGTCCCTCAGAATACCCTCTAACAACTTACCCACTACAGATGTCAGGCTCACTGGTCTGTAGTTCCCAGGCTTTTCCCTGCCGCCCTTCTTAAACAAAGGCACAACATTTGCTACCCTCCAATCTTCAGGCACCTCACCTGTAGCGGTGGATGATTCAAATATCTCTGCTAGGGGACCCGCAATTTCCTCCCTAACCTCCCATAACGTCCTGGGATACATTTCATCAGGTCCCGGAGATTTATCTACCTTGATGCGCGTTAAGACTTCCAGCACCTCCCTCTCTGTAATATGTACACTCCTCAAGACATCACTATTTATTTCCCCAAGTTCCCTAACATCCATGCCTTTCTCAACCGTAAATACCGATGTGAAATATTCATTCAGGATCTCACCCATCTCTTGTGGTTCCGCACATAGATGACCTTGTTGATCCTTAAGAGGCCCTACTCTCTCCCTAGTTACCCTTTTGCCCTTTATGTATTTGTAGAAGCTCTTTGGATTCACCTTTGCCTGATCTGCCAAAGCAATCTCATATCCCCTTTTTGCCCTCCTGATTTCTCTCTTAACTCTACTCCGGCAATCTCTATACTCTTCAAGGGATCCACTTGATCCCAGCTGCCTATGCATGTCATATGCCTCCTTCTTATTTTTGACTAGTGCCTCAATCTGAGGGGGAGGGGCGGAGAGTCATTTCTGAGGGGGAAATGGGGCAGAGTCAGTTCTGAGGGGTGGGGGGAGAGTCAGTTCGAACTGGGGGAGAGTCAGTTCGAACTGGGGGAGAGTCAGTTCTGAGGGGGGAGTGGGGAGAGTCAGTTCTGAGGGGGTAAGGGGCGGAGAGTCAGTTCTGAGGGGGAGGGGTGGAGAGTCAATTCTGAGGGGGGAGGGGGCAGAGGCATTTCTGAGGGGTGGGGGAGAGTCCGTTCTCAGGGGGGTCAGTTAGATCTGAGGGGGGAGGGGGGTGAGTCAGTTCTGAGGGGGGAGGGGGCGAGAGTCAGTTCGGAGGGGGGAGGGGGTAGAGTCAGTTCCGAGTGGGGAGGGGGACAGAGTCAGTTCTGAGGGGGGTGAGTGAGTTCTGAGGGGGACGAGAGTCAGTTCTGAGGGCGACGAGTGTCAGTTCTGAGGGGGAAGAGAGTCAGTTCTGAGGGGGAAGGGAGTGAATTCTGAGGGGGACGAGAGTCAGTTCTGAGTGGGGCAGTGTCATTTCTGAGGGGGGAGGGGTGGAGAGTCAGTTCTGAGGGGGGTGGGGGAGAGAGTCAGTTCTGAGTGGGGAGGGGGAGAGAGTCAGTTCTGAATGAGGGGAGAGTCAGTTCTGAGGGGGAGGGGCAGAGAGTCAGTTCTGAGGGGGAGGGGTGGAGTGTCAGTTCTGAGGGGGGTAGAGTTATTTCTGAGGGGGGAGGGGGAGATTCAGTTCTGAGGGGGGAGAGTCAGTTCTGAGGGGGGAGGGGGAGAGATTCAGTTCTGAGGGGGGAGGGGGAGAGATTCAGTTCTGAGAGGGGAGGGGTGAGAGACAGTTCGGAATGGGGGAGAGTCAGTTCTGAGGGGGGAGAGTCAGTTCTGAGGGGGGAGGGGGCAGAGGCATTTCTGAGGGGTGGGGGAGAGTCCGTTCTAAGGGGGGGACAGTTAGTTCTGAGGGGGGAGGGGGGAGTCAGTTCTGAGGGGGGAGGGGGGGAGTCAGTTCTGAGGGGGGAGGGGGAGAGTCAGTTCTGAGGGGGGAGGGGGGAGTCAGTTCTGAGGGGGGAGGGGGCGAGAGTCAGTTCGGAGAGGGGGGGGAGAGTCAGTTCGAAGTGGGGGAGAGTCAGTTCTGAGGGGGAGGGGCAGAGAGTCAGTTCTGAGGGGGAGGGGCGGAGAGTCAGTTCTGAGGGGGGAGGGGGCAGAGGCATTTCTGAGGGGGGAGGGGAGAGTCAGTTCTGAGGGGGGAGGGGGAGCGTCAATTCTGAGGGAGGAGGGGGAGAGTCAGTTCTGAGGGGGGAGGGGGAGAGTCAGTTCTGAGGGGGGAGGGGAGAGTCAGTTCTGAGGGGGGAGGGGGGAGTCAGTTCTGAGGGGGGAGGGGGCGAGAGTCAGTTCGGAGGGGGGAGGGGGTAGAGTCAGTTCTGAGGGGGGAGGGGTGGAGAGTCAGTTCTGAGGAGGGAGGGGGAGAGAGTCAGTTCTGAGGGGGGTGAGTGAGTTCTGAGGGGGACGAGAGTCAGTTCTGAGGGGGACGAGTGTCAGTTCTGAGGGGGAAGAGAGTCAGTTCTGAGGGGGAAGGGAGTGAGTTCTGAGGGGGACGAGAGTCAGTTCTGAGGGGAACGAGAGTCAGTTCTGAGGGGGACGAGAGTCAGTTCTGAGGGGGACGAGAGTCAGTTCTGAGTGGGGCGAGTCATTTCTGAGGGGGGAGGGGGGCAGTGTCATTTCTGAGGGGGGAGGGGTGGAGAGTCAGTTCTGAGGGGGGAGGGGGAGAGTCAGTTCTGAGGGGGGAGGGGAGAGTCAGTTCTGAGGGGGGTGAGTGAGTTCTGAGGGGGACGAGAGTCAGTTCTGAGGGGAACGAGAGTCAGTTCTGAGGGGGAAGGGAGTGAGTTCTGAGGGGGACGAGAGTCAGTTCTGAGGGGGACGAGAGTCAGTTCTGAGGGGGACGAGAGTCAGTTCTGAGTGGGGCGAGTCATTTCTGAGGGGGGAGGGGGGCAGTGTCATTTCTGAGGGGGGAGGGGTGGAGAGTCAGTTCTGAGGGGGGAGGGGGAGAGAGTCAGTTCTGAATGAGGGGAGAGTCATTTCTGAGGGGGGAGGGGGCAGTGTCATTTCTGAGGGGGAGGGGCAGAGAGTCAGTTCTGAGGGGGAGGGGGGCAGAGTCAGTTCTTAGGGTTAGGGGGAGAGTCAGTTCTAAGTGGGGTGAGTCAGTTTTGAGGGGGAGGGGGAGAGATTCAGTTCTGAGGGGGGAGTGGGAGAGATTCAGTTCTGAGGGGGGAGGCGGGGAGAGTCAGTTCAGAGGGGGAGGTGCAGAGAGTCATTTCTGAGGGGGAGGGGTGTAGAGTCAATTCTGAGGGGGCAGGAGGAGAGAGTCAGTTCTGAGGGGGAGGGGAAGAGATGGGAGAGTCAGTTCTGAGGGGGAGGAGCGGAGAATCAGTTCTGAGGGGGGAGGGGGGCAGCGTCAGTTCTGAGGGGTGGGGGAGAGTCCGTTCTAAGGGGGGAGAGTTAGTTCTGAGGGGGGAGGGGGGAGGGTGGAGAGTCAGTTCTGAGGTGGAGGGGTGAGAGTCAGTTCTGAGAGGGAGGGGCGGAGAGTCAGTTCTGAGGGGTGAGGGGGGCAGAGTCAGTTCTGAGGGGGAAGGGAGTCAGTTCTGAGGGGGACGAGAGTCAGTTCTGAGTGGGGCGAGTCATTTCTGAGGGGGGAGGGGGCAGAGTCAGTTCTGAGGGGCGAGGGGTGGATGGTCAGTTCTGAGGGTGGAGGGGGAGAGATTCAGTTCTGAATGGGGAGGGGGAAAGTCAGTTCTGAGGGAGAGGAGCAGAGAGTCATTTCTGAGGGGGAGGGGGCAGTGTCAGTTCTGAGGGGGAGGGGGGAGAGTCAGTTCTGAGGAGGGGGAGAGTCAGTTCTGAGGGGGAGGGGGAGTGTCATTTCTGAGGGGGGAGAGTCAGTTCTGAGGGGCGAGGTGGGGTGAGTCAGTTCTGAGGGGGATGGGGGTGAGTCAGTTCTGAGGGGTGAGGGGAGAGTCAGTTCTAAGGGGGGGAGAGTTAGTTATGAGGGGGGAGGGGGAACAGTCAGTTCTGAGTGGGGGGAGAGTCAGTTCTGAGGGGGGGGGGAGAGTCAGTTCTGGGGGCAGTGCGCTGGGTCAGTTCTGGGGCTGATTAGGTACTAAAAAGGAGATCGACTCATGGAGGCAGTGGGCATAGCTGAGGTGCCAAATGAGTACTTTGCATCTGTCTTTACCAAGGAAGAAGATGCTGCCAAAGTCACAGTAAAAGTGGGGTACAGAATCATCGAAATTTATGGCACAGATGGAGGCCATTTGGCCCATTGTGTCCGTGCCTGTCGATAAAGAGCTACCCAGCCTCATCCCACTTTCCAGCACTTGGTCCATAGCCCTGTAGGTTACAGCACTTCAGGTGCACATCCAAGTATTTTTTAAATTAGTTGAGGGCTTCTGCCTCTCAGGCAGTGAATTCCAGACCCCCACCACCCTCTGGGTGAAAAAATTTCTCCAAAGCTCCCCTCGAATCCTTCTACCAATTACTTTAAATCTGTGGCCCCTGGTCACCGCCAATCCCCACCCCCCATGCTGAGGGAAATATGTGCTTCCGATCCACTCTATCCAGGCCTCTCGTAATTTTATACACCTCAATTAAATATCCACTTCGCCTCTTTTATCCAATGAAAACAACCCCAGCCTATCCAATCTTCCTCATCGCTAAAATTCTCCAGCCCTGGCAACATCCTCATCAATCTCCTTTGTACCCTCTCTCGTGCAATCACTTTTTTCCTGTAATGTGGTGACCAGAACTGTACACAGTACTCAAGCTGTAGCCTAACCAATGTTTTATACAGTTCTAGCATAACCTCCCTGCTCTTATATTCTATGCCTTGGCTAATAATAATAATAATCACCTGAGGAAGGAGGAAGCCTCCGAAAGCTTAATTTAAAATAAAATTGCTGGACTATAACTTGGTGTTGTAAAATTGTTTACAATTGGCTAATAAAGGAAAGTATCCCGTATGCCTTTTTTAACCACCTTATCAACCTGTCCTGCTACCTTCAGGGATCTGTGGACATGAACTCCTCGGTCCCGTTGTTCCTCTGCACCTCAGTATCCTCCCATTTATTGTGTACTCTCTTGCCTTGTTTGCCCTCCCCAAATGCATTACCTCACACTTCTCCGGATTGAATTCCATTTGCCACTTTTCTGCCCATCTGACCAGTCCATTGATATCTTCCTGCAGTCTACAGCTTTCCTCCTCACTATCAACCACACGGCCAATTTTTGTATCATCTACAACTTTCTTGATCAAGCCCCCACATTCAAGTCCAAATCATTGACGTATACCGCAAAAAGCAAGGGACCTAGCACTGAGCCCTGTGGAACCCCATTGAAACAGCCTTCGGGTCACAAAAACACCCATCAACGATTACTCTTTGCTTCCTGCCAATTTTGGATCCAACTAGCCACCTTCCCTTGGATCACATTGGCTTTTACTTTTTGGCCAATGTGTCATGTGGGTCCTTGTCAAAAGCCTTGCTAAAATCCATGTCGACTACATCAAATGCATTACCCTCATCGATCCTCCTTGTTACTTCCTCAAAAAAGGAAGTAGTTGAGAGACAGAATGGGGTGAAAATTCATCAAGAAGTGGGACTAGAAAGGCTGGCTGTACTGAAAGCAGATAAGTCACCCGGTCCAGATGGGATGCACCCTACGTTGCTGAGGGAAGCAATGGTGAAAATTGCGGAGATCCTGGCCATAATCTTTCAAACATCCTTAGATACGGAGGTTGTGCCAGAGGACTGGAGAATTGCAAATGTTACACCCTTTCGCGTGTAAGGATAAACCCAACAACTACAGGCCGATCAGTTTAACCTCAATGTTGGGGGGTGGGGGGGTGGGAACTTTCAGATACAATAATCCAGGACAGAATTAATCGTCACTTCGACAAGTGTGGATTCATTGAAGAAACCCAGCACGGATTTGTTGAAGACAAATCGTGTTTAACAAACCTGATAATTTTTTTAATGAGGTAACAGAGTTGATGACGGCAATGCAGCTGATGTTGTATGTATGGAGTTTCAAAATTAGTTTGATAAAGTGCCACATGATAATAAATTAAACTATTGAATTATTTGTACAGTAAATTAGCAGTTGATTTATTTATATAATAAATTAAACAATTGAATTATTTATGTAATCCGTTAAACTATTGAATTTTTTATATTATGTTTTAATCACTTGAATTATTTATATAATAAATTAAACAATT
The DNA here is from genome assembly GCF_035084215.1 of Heptranchias perlo. Lineage (NCBI taxonomy): Eukaryota > Metazoa > Chordata > Chondrichthyes > Hexanchiformes > Hexanchidae > Heptranchias > Heptranchias perlo. The sequence continues at coordinate 33,652,316 of NC_090357.1, read as the reverse complement.
CATTATAAATTAAACTATTGAATTATTTATATAATAAATTAAACTTTGAATTATTTTTATAATAAATTAAACAATTCATTTTAAAATAATGACTTGAATTATTCATATAATAAATTAAACAATTCATTACAAATTAAACTATTGGATTATTTATACAATAAATTGAAAATTCATGTTAAAATAATCATGAATTATTTTTATAATAAATTAAACAATTCATTTTAAAATAATCACTTGAATTATTTATATAATAAATTAAACTTGGAATTATTTTTATAATAAATTAAACAATTCATTTTAAAATAATCACTTGAATTATTTATATAATAAATGAAACAATTCATTATAAATGAAACAATTCATTATAAATTAAACTTTGAATTATTTTTATAATAAATTGAACAATTCGTTTTAAAATAATCACTTAGATTATCAATATAATAAATTAAACTATTCATAAAAAAATAAAATATTGAATTATTTATATAATAAATTAAACTTTGAATAATTTTTATAATCAATTAAACTGAATTATTTTAATAATAATTTAAACAATTCATTTTAAAATAATCACTTGAATTATTTTTATAATAAATTAAGCAATTCATTATCAATTAAACTATTGAATTATTTATAGAATAAATTAAACAATTTAATTATTTTTAGAATAAATTAAACAATTCATTTTAAAATAATCACGAATTATTTTTATAATACATTAAACAATTCATTTTAAAATAATTACTTGAATTATTAATATAATAAATTCAACTTTTCATTATAAATTAAACTATTGAATTATTTATATCATAAATTAAACTTTGAATAATTTTTATAATCAATTAAACTGAATTATTTTTATAATAAATTGAACAATTCATTATTAATTAAACTATTGAATTATTTATATATTAAATTAGATTATTTAATTGTTTAATTAATAAATTAAACTTTGAAATATTTTTATAATCAATTAAACTGAATTATTTATATAATAAATTATACAATTCATTATAAATTAAGCTTTGAATTATTTTTACAATAAATTAAACAATTCATTTTCAAATAATCACTTGAATTATTGATATAATAAATTAAACAATTCATGACAAATGAAACTATTGAATTATTTATATAATATAAATTATTCAATTATTCATGCAATAAATTAAACTTTGAATTATTTTTATAATAAATTAAACAATTCATTCAAAAATAATCACTTGAATTATTCATAATAAATTAAACAATTCATTATAAATTAAACAATTAAATTATTTCTACAATAAATTAAAATATGAATTATTTTTATAATAAATTAAACAATTCATTGTCCATTAAAATATTGAATTATTTATATAATAAATTAAACTGAATTAGTTATATAATAAATTAAACAATTCATTATAAAATAACCACTTGAATTATTTACACAATAAATTAAACTTTTAATTAATCTTATAATAAATTAAACAATTCATTTTAAAATAATCACTTGAATTTATATAATAAACTAAACAATACATTATGAATTAAACTATTGAATTATTTATACAATAAATTAAACTGAATTATTTTTATAATATATTAAACAATTCATTTTAAAATAATCACTTGAATTATTTATATAATAAATTAAACAATTCATTATAAATTAAACTATTTAATTATTTATATAATAAATTAAACTTTGAATTCTTTTTATAATAACTTTAACAATTCATTTTAAAATACTCACTTGAATTATTAATATAATAAATTAAACAATTCATTATAAAATAATCACTTGAAATATTTATACAATAAATTAACCGTTTAATTAATTTAATAATAAATTAAACAATTCATTTTAAAATAATCACTTGAATTATTCATATAAATTAAACAATTCATTATAAATGAAACTATTGAATTATTCATGTAATAAATTAAACTATTGAATTATTTTTATAATTAAACAATTCATTTTAATATAATCACTTGAATTATTTATATAATAAATTAAACATTTCATTATAAATTAAACTATTGAATTATTAATGTAATAAATTAAATTATTGAATTATTTATATAATAAATGAAACTTTGAAACATTTTTATAATAAATTAAACAATTCATGTTAATATAATCACTTGAATTATTTATCTAACAATTTAAACGATTCATTTTAAATTAAACTATTGAATTATTTACATAATAAATTAAACTTTGAATTATTTTTATAATAAATTAAACAATTCTTTTTAAAATAATCACTTGAATTATTTATATAATAAATTAAACAATTCTTTATAAATTAAATATTTAATTATTTATATAATAAATTAAATGTTGAATTATCTTTATAATAAATTATACAATTCATTTTGAAATAATCACTTGAATTATTTATATAATAAATTAAACATTTCATTATAAATTAAACTATTGAATTATTTATATAATAAATTAAACTTTGAATTATTTTATAACAATTTAACCAATTCATTTTAAAATAATTGTTGATACAATAAATTAAACAATTCATTTTAAAATAATCACTTGAATTATTTATATAATAAATGAAACAATTCATATTAATTAAACTATTGAATTATTTATATAATAAATTATACTATTGAATTATTTACACAATAAATTAAACTTTGAATTATTTTTATAATCAAATAAACTTAATTATTTTTTAATAAATTAAACAATTCATTATAAAATAACCACTTGAATTATTTACACAATAAATTAAACTTTTAATTAATCTTACAATAAATTAAACAATTCATTTTAAAATAATCACTTGAATTTATATAATAAACTAAACAATACATTATGAATTAAACTATTGAATTATTTATACAATAAATTAAACTGAATTATTTTTATAGTATATTAAACAATTCATTTTAAAATAATCACTTGAATTATTTATATAATAAATTAAACAATTCATTATAAATTAAACTATTTAATTATTTATATAATAAATTAAACTTTGAATTCTTTTTATAATAACTTTAACAATTCATTTTAAAATACTCACTTGAATTATTAATATAATAAATTAAACAATTCATTATAAAATAATCACTTGAATTATTTATACAATAAATTAACCGTTTAATTAATTTAATAATAAATTAAACAATTCATTTAAAAATAATCACTTGAATTATTCATATAAATTAAACAAATCATTATGAATGAAACTATTGAATTATTCATGTAATAAATTAAACTATTGAATTATTTTTATAATTAAACAATATTTTTTAATATAATCACTTGAATTATTTATATAATAAATTAAACATTTCATTATAAATTAAACTATTGAATTATTAATGTAATAAATTAAATTATTGAATTATTTATATAATAAATGAAACTTTGAAACATTTTTATAATAAATTAAACAAATCATTTTAATATAATCACTTGAATTAATTATCTAACAATTTAAACAATTCATTTTAAATTAAACTATTGAATTATTTACATAATAAATTAAACTTTGAATTATTTATATAATAAATTAAACAATTCTTTATGAATTAAATATTTATTTATTTATATAATAAATGAAATGTTGAATTATCTTTGTAATAAATTATACAATTCATTTCAAAATAATCACTTGAATTATTTATATAATAAATTAAACATTTCATTATAAATTCAACTATTGAATTATTTATATAATAAATTAAACTTTGAATTGTTTTAGAACAATTTAACCAATTCATTTTAAAATAATTGTTGATACAATAAATTAAACAATTCATGATAAATGAAACGATTGAATTATTCATAGAATAAATTAAACAATTTAATTACTTTTACAATAAATTAAACAATTCATTTTAAAATAATCACTTGAATTATTTATATAATAAATGAAACAATTCATTATAAATTACACTATTGAATTATTTATATAATAAATTATACTATTGAATTATTTATACAAGAAATTAAACTTTGAATTATTTTGATAATCAAATAAACTTAATTCTTTTTTAATAAGTTAAACAATTCATTGTAAAATAATCAATGGAATTATTCAGATAATAAATTAAACAATTGATTATAAATTAAACTTTATTTATATAATAAATTAAACATTGCATTATTTTAATAATATATTTAAAAATTCATTTTAAAATACTCACTTGAATTACAATATAATAAATTAAACAATTCATTATAAAATAATCACTTGAATTATTTATACAATAAATTAAACTATTGAATTATTTATATAATAAATTAAACTATTGAATTATTAATGTAATAAATTAAACTTTGAATTATTTATGTAATAAATTAAACTTTGAATTATTTTTATAATAAATTAAACAATTCATTTTAAAATTATCACTTGAATTATTTATCCAATAATTTAAGTGATTCATTATCAATTAAGCTATTGAATTATTTATATGATAAATTAAATTTTGAACTATTTTTATAATCAAATAAACTTAATTAATTTTTAATAAATTAAACAATTCATTGTAAAATAACCACTTGAATTATTTACACAATAAATTAAACTTTTAATTAATCTTATAATAAATTAAACAATTCATTTTAAAATAATCACTTGAATTTATATAATAAACTAAACAATACATTATGAATTAAACTATTGAATTATTTATACAATAAATTAAACTGAATTATTTTTATAATATATTAAACAATTCATTTTAAAATAATCACTTGAATTATTTATATAATAAATTAAACAATTCATTATAAAATAATCACTTGAATTATTTATATAATAAATTAAACAATTCATTATAAAATAATCACTTGAATTATTTATATAATAAATTAACCATTTAATTAATTTAATAATAAATTAAACAATTCATTTAAAAATCATCACTTGAATTATTCATATAAATTAAACAATTCATTATAAATGAAACTATTGAATTATTCATGTAATAAATTAAACTATTGAATTATTTTTATAATTAAACAATTCATTAAACTATTGAATTATTTATATAATAAATTAAACATTTCATTATAAATTAAACTATTGAATTATTAATGTAATAAATTAAATTATTGAATTATTTATATAATAAATGAAACTTTGAATTATTTTTACAATAAATTAAACAGTTCATTTTAATATAATCACTTGAATTATTTATCTAACAATTTAAACGATTCATTTCAAATTAAACTATTGAATTATTTACATAATAAATTAAACTTTGAATTATTTTTATAATAAATTAAACAATTCTTTTAAAAATAATCACTTGAATTATTTATACAATAAATTAAACAATTCATTATAAATTAAACTATTTAATTATTTATATAATAAATTAAACTTTGAATTCTTTTTATAATAACTTTAACAATTCATTTTAAAATACTCACTTGAATTAATATAATAAATTAAACAATTCATTATAAAATAATCACTTGAATTATTCATATAAATTAAACAAATCATTATAAATGAAACTATTGAATTATTCATGTAATAAATTAAACTATTGAATTAATCTTATAATAAATTAAACAATTCATTTTAAAATAATCACTTGAATTTATATAATAAACTAAACAATACATTATGAATTAAACTATTGAATTATTTATACAATAAATTAAACTGAATTATTTTTATAATATATTAAACAATTCATTTTAAAATAATCACTTGAATTATTTATATAATAAATTAAACAATTCATTATAAATTAAACTATTTAATTATTTATATAATAAATTAAACTTTGAATTCTTTTTATAATAACTTTAACAATTCATTTTAAAATACTCACTTGAATTATTAATATAATAAATTAAACAATTCATTATAAAATAATCACTTGAAATATTTATACAATAAATTAACCGTTTAATTAATTTAATAATAAATTAAACAATTCATTTTAAAATAATCACTTGAATTATTCATATAAATTAAACAAATCATTATAAATGAAACTATTGAATTATTCATGTAATAAATTAAACTATTGAATTATTTTTATAATTAAACAATTCATTTTAATATAATCACTTGAATTATTTATATAATAAATTAAACATTTCATTATAAATTAAACTATTGAATTATTAATGTAATAAATTAAATTATTGGATTATTTATATAATAAATGAAACTTTGAAACATTTTTATAATAAATTAAACAAATCATTTTAATATAATCACTTGAATTATTTATATAATAAATTAAACATTTAATTATAAATTAAACTATTGAATTATTAATGTAATAAATTAAATTATTGAATTATTTATATAATAAATGAAACTTTGAAACATTTTTATAATAAATTAAACAAATCATTTTAATATAATCACTTGAATTAATTATCTAACAATTTAAACAATTCATTTTAAATTAAACTATTGAATTATTTATACAATAAATTAAACTATTGAACTATTTATATAATAAATTAAACTATTGAATTATTAATGTAATAAATTAAACTTTGAATTATTTTTATAATATATTAAACAATTCATTTTAAAATAATCGCTTGAATTATTTATCTAATAATTTAAATGATTCATTATAAATTAAGCTATTGAATTATTTATATGATAAATTAAACTTTGAATTATTTTTATAATAAATTAAACAATTCATGTTAAAATAATCACTTGAATTATTTGTATAATAAATTTAACTATTCATTTTAATATAATCACTTGAATTATTTATATAATAAATTAAACTATTTAATTATTTATACAATAAATTAAACATTTAATTATTTTTATAATCAATTAAACTGAATGATTTATATAATAAATTATACAATTCATTATAAATTAAACTTTGAATTATTTTTACAATAAATTAAACAGTTCAATTTAAAATAATCACTTGAATTATTTATATTAAATTAAACAATTCATTATAAATAAAACTATTGAATTATTTATATAATATAAATTATTTAATTATTCATGCAATAAATTAAACTTTGAATTATTTTTATAATAAATTAAACAATTCATTTTAAAATACTCACTTGAATTATTTATATAAGAAATTAAACAATTCATTATAAATTAAACTATTTATTTATATCATAAATTAAACTTTGAATTATTTTAATAATAAATTAAACAATTCATTTTAAAATAATCACTTTAATTATTTTTATAATAAATTATACAATGCATTATAAATTAAAATTTGAATCATTTTTACAATAAATTAAACAATTCATTTTAAAATAATTAATTGAATTCTTCATAATAAATTAAGCAATTCGTTATAAATTAAACTATTAAATTATTTCTACAATAAATTAAAATATGATTTAAAAAAAAATAAATTAATCAATTCATTGTCCAATAAAATATTGAATTATTTATATAATAAATTAAATTATTTACTTATTCATGCAATAAATTAAACTTTGAAATATTTTAATAAAAAATTGAACAATTCATTTTAAAATAATCACTTGAATTATTTATACAATAAATTAAACAATGCATTATAAATTCAACTATTGAATTATTTATATAATAAAATATACTTTGAATTATTCTATAACAATTTAACCAATTCATTTTAAAATAATCACTTGAATTATTGATACAATAAATTAAACAATTCATGATAAATGAAACGATTGAATTATTTATAGAATAATTTAAACAATTTAATTACATTTACAATAAATTAAACAATTCATTTTAAAATAATCACTTGAATTATTTATATAATAAATGAAACAATTCATTATAAATTAAACTATTGAATTATTTATATAATAAATTATACTATTGAATTATTTATACAAGAAATTAAACTTTGAATTATTTTGATAATCAAATAAACTTAATTATTTTTTAATAAATTCAACAATTCATTTTAAAATAATCAATTGAATTATTCATATAATAAATTAAACAATTGATTATAAATTAAACTTTATTTATATAATAAATTAAACGTTGCATTATTTTAATAATATATTTAAAAATTCATTTTAAAATACTCACTTGAATTACTAATATAATAAATTAAACAATTCATGATAAATGAATCGATTGAATTATTTACAGAATAAATTAAACAATTTAACTATTTTTATAATAAATTAAACAATTCATTTTAAAATACTCACTTGAATTATTTATATAATAAATTAAACAATTCATTCTAAATTAAACTATTTATTTATATAATAAATTAAACTTTGAATTATTTTTATAATAAATTTAACAATTCATTTTAAAATACTCACTTGAATTATTTATATAATAAATGAAACAATTCATTGTAAATGAAACCATTGATTTATTTATAGAATCAATTCAACTTTGAATTAATTTTTAATAAATTGAACAATTCATTTTAAAATAATCACTTAGATTATTAATATAATAAATTAAACTCTTCATAAAATATTGAATTATTTATATCATAAATTAAACTATTGAATTATTTTTATATTCAAATAAACTGAATTATTTTTATAATAAATTGAACAATTCATTTTAAAATAATCACTTGAATTATTCATATAAATTAAACAATTCATTATAAATGAAACTATTGAATTATTCATGTAATAAATTAAACTATTGAATTATTTTTATAATTAAACAATTCATTTTAATATAATCACTTGAATTATTTATATAATAAATTAAACATTTCATTATAAATTAAACTATTGAATTATTAATGTAATAAATTAAATTATTGAATTATTTATATAATAAATGAAACTTTGAAACATTTTATAATAAATTAAACAATTCATTTTAATATAATCACTTGAATTATTTAGCTAACAATTTAAACGATTCATTTTAAATTAAACTATTGAATTATTTATATAATAAATTAAACTTTGAATTATTTTTATAATAAATTAAACAATTCTTTTTAAAATAATCACTTGAATTATTTATAAAATAAATTAAACAATTCTTTATAAATTAAATATTTAATTATTTATATAATAAATTAAACTTTGAATTATTTTATAACAATTTAACCAATTCATTTTCAAATAATTGTTGATACAATAAATTAAACAATTCATGATAAATGAAACGATTGAATTATTTATAGAATAATTTAAACAATTTAATTACATTTACAATAAATTAAACAATTCATTTTAAAATAATCACTTGAATTATTTATATAAGAGATGAAACAATTCATTATAAATTAAACTATTGAATTATTTATATAATAAATTATACTATTGAATTATTTATACAAGAAATTAAACTTTGAACTATTTTTATAATCAAATAAACTTAATTAATTTTTAATAAATTAAACAATTCATTTTAAAATAATCAATTGAATTATTCATATAATAAATTAAACAATTGATTATAAATTAAACTTTATTTATATAATAAATTAAACTTTGCATTATTTTAATAATATAATTAAAAATTAATTTCAAAATACTTACTTGAATTAATAATATAATAAATTAAACAATTCATTGTAAAATAATCACTTGAATTATTTATACAATAAATAAAACTATTGAATTATTAATGTAATAAATTAAACTTTGAATTATTAATGTAATAAATTAAACTTTGAATTATTTTTATAATAAATGAAACAATTCATTTTAAAATAATCACTTGAATTATTTATCCAATAATTTAAATGATTCATTATAAATTAAGCTATTGAATTATTTATATGATAAATTAAACTTTGAATTATTTTTATAATAAATTAAACAATTCATGTTAAAATAATCACTTCAATTATTTATATAATAAATTTAACTGTTCATTTTAATATAATCACTTGAATTATTTATGTAATAAATTAAACTATTTAATTATTTATATAATAAATTAAACTTTTAATTAATTTTATAATCAATTAAACTGAATGATTTATATAATAAATTATACAATTCATTATAAATTAAACTTTGAATTATTTTTACAATAAATTAAACAGTTCATTTTAAAACACTCACTTGAATTATTTATATAATAAATTAAACAATTCATGATAAATGAAGCTATTGAATTATTTACAGAATAAATTAAACAATTTAACGATTTTTATAATAAATTAAACAATTCATTTTAAAATACTCACTTGAATTATTTATATAATAAATTAAACAATTCATTATAAATTAAACTATTTACTTATATAATAAATTAAACTTTGAATTATTTTTATAATAAATTTAACAATTCATTTTAAAATAATCACTTGAATTATTTATATAATAAATGAAACAATTCATTATAAATGAAACTATTGATTTATTTATAGAATCGATTCAACTTTGAATTAATTTTTAATAAATTAAACAATTCATTTTAAAATAATCACTTGAATTATTTTTATAATAAATTAAACAATTCGTTTTAAAATAATCACTTAGATTATTAATATAATAATTTAAACTATTCATAAAAAATTAAAATATTATTTATAGAATAAATTGAAAAAAATAATTATTTTTATCATAAATTAAACAATTCATTTTAAAATAATCACGAATTATTTTTATAATACATTAAACAATTAATTTTAAAATAATTTCTTGAATTATTAATATAATATATTCAACTTTTCATGATAAATTAAACTATTGAATTATTTACATCATAAATTAGAAACTTTGAATTATTTTTATAATCAATCAAACTGAATCATTTTTATAACAAATTGAACAATTCATTATTAATTAAACTATTGAATTATTTATATAATAAATGAGATTATTTAATTATTTAATTAATAAATTAAACTTTGAAATATTTTTACAATCAATTAAACAATTCATTTTAAAATAATCACTTGAATTATTTATATTAAAATAAACAATTCATTATAAATAAAATTATTGAATTATTTATATAATATAAATTATTTAATTATTCATGTAATAAATTAAACTTTGAATTATTTTAATAATAAATTAAACAATTCATTTTAAAATAATCACTTGAATTATTTGTAAAATAAATTAAACAATTCATTATAAATTAAACTATTGAATTATTTATATCAGAAATTATACTTTGAATTGGTTTTATATTCAATTAAACTGAATTATTTTTTTAATAAATTAAACAATTCATTTTAAAATAATTACTTGAATTATTTTTATAATAAATTATACAATTGATTATAAATTAAAATTTGAATTATTTTTACAATAAATTAAACAATTCATTTTAAAATAATTGATTGAATTATTCATAATAAATTAAACAATTCATTATAAATTAAACTATTAAATTATATCTACAATAAATTAAAATATGAATTTTTAAAAAATAAAGTAATCAATTCATTGTCCATTAAAATATTGAATGATTTATATAATAAATTAAACTGAATTATTTTTATAATAAATTAAACTGAATTATTTTTATAATAAATTAAACAATTCATTTTAAAATGATCAATTGAATTGGATATATAATAAATTAAACAATTCATTATAAATTAAACTATTGAATTATTTATATAATAAATTAAATTATTTACTTATTCATTTTAAAATGATCACTTGAATTGGATATATAATAAATGAAACAATTCATTGTAAATTAAACTATTGAATTATTTATATAAGAAATTAAACTTTGAATTATTTTTATAATCAAATAAACTTAATTATTTTTTAATAAATTAAACAATTCATTTTAAAATAATCACTTGAATTATTTTTATAATAATTTAAACTATTTAATTATTTGTATAATAAATTAAACATTTAATTGTTTTTATAATCAGTTAAACTGAATTACTTATGTAATAAATTATACAATTCATTATAAATTAAACTTTGAATTATTTATATAATAAATTAAACAATTCATTTCAAAATAATCACTTGAATTATTTATATAATAAATTAAACAATTCTTTATACATTAAATATTTAATTATTTATATAATAAACTAAACGTTGAATTATCTTTATAATAAATTATACAATTCATTTTAAAATAACCACTTGAATTATTTATATAATAAATTAAACAATGCATTATAAATTCAACTATTGAATTATTTATATAATAAATTAAACTTTGAATTGTTTTATTACAATTTAACCAATTCATTTTAAAATAATCACTTGAATCATTGATACAATAAATTAAACAATTCATGATAAATGAAATGATTGAATTATTTATAGAATAAATTAAACAATTTAATTACTTTTACAATAAATTAAACAATTCATTTAAAAATAATCACTTGAATTATTCATATAATAAATGAAACAATTCATTATAAATTAAACTAATGAATTATTTATGTAATAAATTATACTATTGAATTATTTATACAAGAAATTAAACTTTGAATTATTTTTATAATCAAATAAACTTTATTTATATCATAAATTAAACTTTGAATTATTCTTATAATATATTTAAAAATTCATTTTAAATAATCACTTGAATTATTAATATAATAAATTAAACAATTCATTATAAAATAATCACTTGAATTATTTATCTAATAAATTTAACAATTCATTGTCCATTAAAATATTGAATGATTTATATAATAAATTAAACTGAATTATTTTTATAATAAATTAAACAATTCATTTTAATATCATCACTTGAATTATTTATATAATAAATTAAACTATTTAATTATTTATATAATAAATTAAACTTTTAATTATTTTTATAATCAATTAAACTGAATTATTTATATAATAAATTATACAATTCATTATAAATTAAACTTTGAATTATTTTTACAATAAATTAAACAATTCATTTTAAAATAATCACTGAAATATTCATATAATAAATTAAACAATTCATTATAAATTAAACTATTTATTTATATAGTAAGTTAAGCTTTGAATTATGTTTATAATAAATTTAACAATTCATTTTAAAATACTCACTTGAATTATTTACATAATAAATTAAACAATTCATGATAAATGAAACTATTGAATTATTTACAGAATAAATTAAACAATTTAACTATTTTTATAATAAATTAAACAATTCATTTTAAAATAATCACTTGAATTATTTGTAAAATAAATTAAACAATTCATTATAAATTAAATTATTGAATTACTTATATAAGAAATTAAACTTTGAATTAGTTTTATAATCAATTAAACTGAATTATTTTTTAATCAATTAAACAATTAAGTTTAAAATAATTAATTGAATTATTCATAATAAATTAAACAATTCATGATAAATGAAACTATTGAATTATTTACAGAATAAATTAAACAATTTTACTATTTTTATAATAAATTAAACAATTCATTTTAAAATAATCACTTGAATTATTTATATTAAATTAAACAATTCATTATAAATAAAACTATTGAATTATTTATATATTATAAATTATTTAATTGTTGATGTAATAAATTAAACTTTGAATTTATTTATTGATTTATTTATAGAATCAATTATACTATTGAATTATTTATATAAGAAATTAAACTTTGTATTATCTTTACAATCAAATAAAATTAATTATTATTTAATAACTAAACAATTAATTTTAAAATAATCACTTGAATTATTTTAATAACAAATTAAACTTTGAATTATTTTAATAATAAATTAAACAATTCATTTTAAAATAATCACTTGAATTATTCATATAATAAATTAAACAATTGATTATGAATTAAACTTTATTTATGTATTACATTAAACCTTGAATTATTTTTCACCTGCCTGAGTCCTCCCAGCCATTTTTTGTATTCGTTCATGGGATGTGGGCATCACTGGCGAGGCCGGCAATTATTGCCCATCCCGAATTGCCCTTGAGAAGGTGGTGGTGAGCCGCCTTCTTGAACCTCTGCACTCCATGTGGTGACGGATCTCACACAACTGAGTGGCTTGCTCGGCCATTTCGGCCCGACCGGGTAAGAACGACAGATTTCCTTCCCTGAACCAGATGGGTTTTTATCATGGCCACCATGACTGATACTAGTATTTTAATTCCAGATTTTTATTTAATTGAATTGAATTAATTAATTGAATTTAAATTCACCATCTACCGTGGCGGGATTTGAACTCATGACTCTGGATTTTTAGTCCAGGTCTCCGCATTACTTGTCCAGTAACATAACCACTATGCTACCGTACCCTAACATCTCCCAGCCTGCCTGAGTCCCCTCAGCCTGCCGGAGTCCTCCCAGCCTGCCTGAGTCCTCCGAGCCTGAGTCCACCCAACCTGCCTGAGTCCTCCCAGCCTGCAGGAGTCCTCCCAATCAGCCCTCCCACCCTGAGTCATCCCAGCCTGCCTGAGTCCTCCCAGCCTGCCCGAGTCCTCCCAGCTAGCCTGAGTCCTCCGATTTGCCTGAGACCTCCCAACGAGACCTCCCAGCCTGAGTGCTCCCAGCCTGCCTGAGTCCTCCCAGCCTGCCTGTGTGCTCCCAGCCTGAGTCCTCCCAGCCTGCCTGAGTCCTCCCAGCCTGCCTGAGTCTCCCAGCCTGCCTGAGTCTCCCAGCCTGCCTGAGTCCTGCGAGCCTGCCTGAGACCTCGCAGCCTGAGTCCTCCCAGAGCGCCGGAGTTCTCCCAGGCTGCCGGAGTCCTCCCATCCTGCGTCCTCCCAGCCTGCCTGAGGCCTCACTGCCTGCGTCTTCCCAGCCTGCCTGAGACTTCTCAGCCTGCCTGATACCTCCGAGTCTGAGTCCTCCCAGCTTTTTTATTTTATTTGTTCATGGGATGTGGGCGTCACTGGCAAGGCCGGCATTTATTGCCCATCCCTTATTGCCCTTGAGAAGATAGGTTTTTATCATGGCCACCATTACTGATACTGGTATTTTAATTCCCGATTTTTATTTAATTGAATTTAATTAATTAATTGAAATTAAACTCCACAGCTGCCGTGGCGGGATTTGAACTCATGACTCTAGATTTTTAGCCCAGGCCTCCGGATTACCAGTCCAGTAACATTACCACTATGCTACCGTACCCTGACTCCTCCCAGCCTGCCTGAGACCTCCCAGCGTGAGTCATCCCAACCTGCCTGAGTCCTCCGAGCCTGCCTGAGACCTCCCAGCCTGCCTTAGTCCTCCCAGCCTCCTCCCAGCGACTTCCCCGCCTGCCGAATTCCTCCCATCCTGCCTGTGTCCACCCAGCCTTTTTATTTTATTCGTTCATGGGATGTGGGCGTCACTGGCAAGGCAGGCATTTATTGCCCATGAGAAGATGGGTTTTTATCATGGTTACCGTTACTGATAGTGGTATTTTAATTCCCGATTTTTGTTTAATTAATTGAATTTAATTAATTAACTAATTCAACTTAAATTCAGCAGTTGCTGTGACGAGATTTGAACTCATGACTCTGGATTTTCAGTCCAGACCTCCGGATAATGAGTCCAGTAACATAACCACTATGCTACCGTACCCTGACTCCTCCCAGCCTTCCTGAGTCCTCCCAGCCTCTCAGTACTCCCAGCCTGAGTCGTCCCAGCCTGCCTCAGGTCTCCCAGCCTGAGCCTTCCCAGCCTGCCTGATCCCTCCCAGCCTTTTTATTTTATTCGTTCATGGGAAGTGGGCGTCACTGGCAAGGCCGGCATTTATTGCCCATCCCTAATTGCCCTTGAGAAGATGGGTTTTTATCATGGCCACCATTACTGATACCAATATTTTAATTCCCGATTTTAATGTAATTGAATTTAAATTCACCAGCTGCCGTGGCAGAATTTGAACTCATGACTCTGGATTTTTAGTCCAGACCTCCGGATTACTACTCCACCAACATAACCACGATGCTACCGTACCCTGACTCCTCCCAGCCTGACTGAGACCTCCCAGCGTGAGTCATCCCAGCCTGCCTGAGTCCTCCCAGCCTGACTCCTCTCCGGCTGCCTGAGTCCTCCCCGCCTGCCTGAGACCGCCCAGCCCAAGGTCTCCCAGCTTGAGTCCTCCCAGCCACCCTGAGTCCTGCCAGCCTGAGTCCTCCCAGCGTGCCTGAGTCCTCCCAGCCTGCCTGAGTCCTCCCAGCCTCCCTGAGACCTCCCAGCCAGCCTGAGTCGTCCCAGCCTGCCATTGACCTCCAAGTCCGAGTCCTCCCAGCCTGCCTGATACTCCCAGCCTGAGTCCTCCGAGCCTGCCTGCGACCTCCCAGCTTGAGTCCTCCCAGCCAGCCTGAGTCCTCCCAACCTGCCTGAGTCGTCCCAGCCTGCCATTGACCTCCAAGTCCGAGTCCTCCCAGCCTGCCTGATACTCCCAGCCTGAGTCCTCCGAGCCTGCCTGCGACCTCCCAGCTTGAGTCCTCCCAGCCTGTCTGAGTCCTCCCAGCCTGCCTTAGCTCTTCCAGCCTGCATGTGTGCTCCCAGCCTGAGTCCTCCCAGCCTGCCTGATACCTCTCAGCCTGAGTCCTCCCAGCCTGCCTGAGTTCTCCGAGCCTTTTTATTTTATTCGTTCATGGGAAGTGGGCGTCACTGGCAAGGCCGGCATTTATTGCCCATCCCTAATTGCCCTTGAGAAGATGGGTTTTTATCATGGCCACCATTATTGGTACAAGTATTTTAATTCCCGATTTTTATTTAATTGAATTTAAATTCACCAGCTGCCGTGGCAGGATTTGAACTCATGACTCTGGATTTTTAGTCCAGGCCTCCGGAATAGTAATCCAGTAACATAACCACTATGCGACCGTACCCGGACTCCTCCCAGCCTGCCAGAGCACTCCCTGCTTGATTCCTCCCAGCCTGCCTGAGACCTTCCAACCTGCCTGTGACCTCTCAGCGTGAGTCATCCCAGCCTGCCTTTGACCTCCCAGCCTGCCTGACTCCTCCGAGCCTGCGACCTCCCTGCCTTTTTATTTTATTTGTTCATGGGATGTGGGCGTCACTGGCAAGGCCGGCATTTATTGCCCATCCCTAATTGCCCTTGAGAAGATGGGTTTTTATCACGGCCACCATTACTGATACTGGTATTTTAATTCCCGATTTTTATTTAATCAATTGAATTTAAATTCACCAGCTGCCGTGGCAGGATTTGAACTCATGACTCTGGATTTTTAGTCCAGGCCTCTGGATTTCAACTCCAGTAACATAACCACGATGCTACCGTACCCTGAGTCCTCCCAGCCTGCCTTTGACATACGAGCCTGCCCGAGTCCTCCAAGCCTGCCTGAGTCCTGCCAGCCTGCGGCCTCCCAACATGAGTCATCCCAGCTTGCCTGGTCCCAGCCTGACTCCTCCCAGCCTGCCTTTGACCTCCGAGCCTCAGTCCTCCCAGCCTGCCTGAGTTCTTCCAGCCTGTCTGATTCCTCCC
The DNA here is from genome assembly GCF_035084215.1 of Heptranchias perlo. Classification (NCBI taxonomy): domain Eukaryota; kingdom Metazoa; phylum Chordata; class Chondrichthyes; order Hexanchiformes; family Hexanchidae; genus Heptranchias; species Heptranchias perlo. The sequence continues at coordinate 33,635,031 of NC_090357.1, read as the reverse complement.
ATCCTGCCTGAGTCCTCCGAGCCCGAGTCCTCCTTTCCTGAGACCTCCCAGCCTGCCTGACTCCACCCAGCATGAGTCATCCCAGCCTGCCTGAAAACTCCCAGCCTGCCTGACTCCTCCCAGCCTCTTTATTTTATTCGTTCATGGGATGTGGGCGTCACTGGCAAGGCTGGCATTTATTGCCCATCAGAAGATGGGTGTTTATCATGGCCACCATTACTGATGCTGGTATTTTAATTCCCGATTTTTATTTTATTAATTGAATTTAAACTCACCAGCTGCCGTGGCGGGATTTGAACTCATGACTCGGGATTTTTAGCCAAGGCCTCTGGAGTACTAATCCAGTAAAATAACCACTATGCTACCGTACCCTGACTCCTCCTAGCCTGCCTGATGCCTCCCAGCCTCAGCCCTCCCAGCCTCAGTCCTCCAAGCCTGCCTGAGTCCTCCCAGCCTGCCTGAGGTCTCCAAGCCTGAGTCTTCCGAGCCTGCCTGCCTGATACCTCCCAGCGTGAGTCATCCCAGCCTGCCTGAGTCCTCCCAGCCTGAGTCCTCTAAGCCTGCCTGCTCCCAGCCTGTGTCCTCCCAGCCTGCCTGTGACCTCCCAGCCTGAGTTGTACCAGCCTGCCTGAGTATTCTCAGCCTGATTCCTCCCAGCCTGAGTCCTCCCAACTTGCCTGAGTCCTCCCAGCCTGCCTGACGCCTCCCAGCCTGCCTGAAACCTCCCAGCCTGAGTCCTCCCAGCCTGCCTGAGCCCTCGCAGCCTGCCTGAGACCTCCCAGCCTGATACCTCCCAGCCTGAGTCCTCCCAGCCTGCCTGAGGTCTCCAAGCCTGAGTCTTCCGAGCCTGCCTGCCTGATACCTCCCAGCGTGAGTCATCCCAGCCTGCCTGAGTCCTCCCAGCCTGAGTCCTCTAAGCCTGCCTGCTCCCAGCCTGTGTCCTCCCAGCCTGCCTGTGACCTCCCAGCCTGAGTTGTACCAGCCTGCCTGAGTATTCTCAGCCTGATTCCTCCCAGCCTGAGTCCTCCCAACTTGCCTGAGTCCTCCCAGCCTGCCTGACGCCTCCCAGCCTGCCTGAAACCTCCCAGCCTGAGTCCTCCCAGCCTGCCTGAGCCCTCGCAGCCTGCCTGAGACCTCCCAGCCTGATACCTCCCAGCCTGAGTCCTCCCAGCCTGCCTGATACCTCCCAGCCTGAGTACTCCCAGGCTGCCTGAGTCCCCCAGCCTGAGTCCTACCAGCCTGCCTGATTCCTCCAGGCCTGAGTCCTCGCAGCCTGCCTGAGTCCTCCCAGTCTGATACCTCCCAGCCTGAGTCCTCCCAGCCTGCCTGTGTCCTCCCGGCATGCCGGAGTCCTCCCAGCCTGCCTGAGTCCTCCCAGCCTGCGTGAGTCCTCCCAGCCTGCCTGAGTCCTCCCAGTCTGTCTGAGTCATCCTAGCCTGAGTGCTGACAGCCTGCCTGATTTCTCCCAGCCTGAGTCCTCCCAGCCTGCCTGAGACCTATCAGCCTGAGACGTCCCAGCCTGCCTGATCCCTCCAAGCCTGAGTCCTCCCAGCATGCCTGAATCCTCCCTGCCTGCTTGAGTCCTCCCAGACTGACTGAGTCTTCCCAGCCTGCCAGAGTCCTCCCAGCCTGAGTCCTCACACTCTGCCTGAGTCCTCCCAGCCTGCCTGAGTGCTCCCAGCCTGCCTGAGTCCTCCCAGCCTGCCTGATACCTCGCAGCATGTGTCCTCCCAGCCAGAGACCTCCCAGCCTGCCTGAGTCTTCCCAGCCTGCCTGAGTCATCCGAGCCTGAATCCTCCCAGCTTGCCTGAGTCCTCCCAGCCTGCCTGAGACTTCCCAGCCTGAGTCCTCACAGTCTGCCTGAGTCCTTCCAGCCTGCCTGAGTGCTCCCAGCCTGACTGAGTCCTCCCAGCCTGCCTGATACCTCCCAGCCTGAATCGTCCCAGCGTGCCAGAGTCCTCCCAGCCTGCCTGACTCTTCCCAGCCTGCCTGAGACTTCCCAGCCTGAGTCCTCACAGTCTGCCTGAGTCCTCCCAGCCTGCCTGAGTCTTCCCAGCCTGCCTGAGTCCTCTAAGCCTGAGTCCTCCCAGCCTGCCTGAGACCTCCCAGCCTGAGTCCTCCCCGCCTGCCTGTGTCCTCCCAGCCTGCCGGAGTCCACCCAGCCTGGCTAAGTGCTCCCAGCCTGCCTGAGTCCTCCCAGACTGACTGAGTCTTCCCAGCCTGCCAGAGTCCTCCCAGCCTGCCTGAGACCTCCCTGCCTGAGTCCTCACAGTCTGCCTGAGTCCTCCCAGCCTGCCTGAGTGCTCCCAGCCTGCCTGAGTCCTCCCAGCCTGCCTGAGACCTCGCAGCATGAGACCAGCCAGCCAGAGACCTGCCAGCCTGCCTGAGTCTTCCCAGCCTGCCTGAGTCATCCGAGCCTGAAACCTCCCAGCTTGCTTGAGTCCTCCCAGCCTGCCTGAGACTTCCCAGCCTGAGTCCTCACAGTCTGCCTGAGTCCTCCCAGCCTGCCTGAGTGCTCCCAGACTGCCTGAGTCCTCCCAGCCTGCCTGAGATCTCCCAGCATGAGTCCTCCCAGCCAGAGACCTCCCAGCCTGCCTGAGTATTCCCAGCCTGCCTGCGTCAACCGAGCCTGAGTCCTCCCAGCCTGCCTGAGACTTCCCAGCCTGAGTCCTCACAGTCTGCCTGAGTCCTCCCAGCCTGCCTGAGTCCTCCCAGCCTGCCTGACACCTCCCAGCCTGAGTCCTCCCAACCTGCCTGAAACCTCCCTGCCTGAGTCCTCCCAGCCTGCCTGTGACCTCCCAGCCTGAGACCTCCCAGCCTGCCTGAGTCTTCCCAGCCTGCCTGAAGCCTCCCAGCCTGAGTCCTACCAGCCTGCCTGATTCCTCCAGGCCTGAGTCCTCGCAGCCTGCTGAGTCCTCCCAGTCTGATACCTCCCAGCCTGAGTCCTCCCGGCCTGCCGGAGTCCTCCCAGCCTGCCTGAGTACTCCCAGCCTGCCTGAGTGCTAACAGCCTGCCTGAGTCCTGCCAGCACGCCTGAGTCCTCCCAGCCTGCCTGAGTCCTCCCAGTCTGTCTGAGTCATCCTAGCCTGAGTGCTGACAGCCTGCCTGATTTCTACCAGCCTGAGTCCTCCCAGCCTGCCTGAGACCTATCAGCCTGAGTCGTCCCAGCCGGCCTGAGACTTTCCAGCCTGCCTAATACCTCCAAGCCTGAGTCCTCCCAGCATGCCTGAATCCTCCCTGCCTGCATGATTCCTCCCAGCCTGCTTGAGTCCTCCCAGACTGACTGAGTCTTCCCAGCTTGCCAGAGTCCTCCCAGCCTGCCTGAGACCTCCCTGCCTGAGTCCTCACAGTCTGCCTGAGTCCTCCCAGCCTGCCTGAGTGCTCCCAGCCTGCCTGAGTCCTCCCAGCCTGCCTGAGGCCTCGCAGCATGAGACCTCCCAGCCAGAGACCTCCCAGCCTGCCTGAGTCTTCCCAGCCTGCCTGAGTCATCCGAGCCTGAATCCTCCCAGCTTGCCTGAGTCCTCCCAGCCTGCCTGAGACTTCCCAGCCTGAGTCCTCACAGTCTGCCTGAGTCCTCCCAGCCTGCCTGAGTGCTCCCAGCCTGCCTGAGTCTTCCCAGCCTGCCTGAGTCAACCGAGCCTGAATCCTCCCAGCTTGCCTGAGTCCTCCCAGCCTGCCTGAGACCTTCCAGCCTGAGTCCTCCCAGCCTGCCTGTGACCTCCCAGCCTGAGACCTCCCAGCCTGCCTGAGTCTTCGCAGCCTGCCTGAGTCCTCCCAGTCTGATACCTCCCAGCCTGAGTCCTCCCAGCCTGCTTGTGTCCTCGAGGCCTGCCGGAGTCCTCCCAGCCTGCCTGAGTACTCCCAGCCTGCCTGAGTGCTAACAGCCTGCCTGAGTCCTCCCAATCTGTCTGAGTCATCCTAGCCTGAGTGCTGACAGCCTACCTGATTTCTCCCAGCCTGAGTCCTCCCAGCCTGCCTGAGGCCTATCAGCCTGAGTCGTCCAGCCTGCCTGAGTCTTCCCAGCCTGCCTGACCCCTCCAAGCCTGAGTCCTCCCAGAATGCCTGAATCCTCCCTGCCTGCTTGATTCCTCCCAGCCTGCTTGAGTCCTCCCAGACTGACTGAGACCTACCAGCCTGAGTCCTCCCAGACTGCCTGAGTCCTCCCAGACTGACTGAGTCTTCCCAGCCTGCCAGAGTCCTCCCAGCCTGCCTGAGACCTCCCTGCCTGAGTCCTCACAGTCTGACTGAGTCCTCCCAGCCTGCCTGAGTGCTCCCAGCCTGCCTGAGACCTCGCAGCATGAGACCAGCCAGCCAGAGACCTGCCAGCCTGCCTGAGTCTTCCCAGCCTGCCTGAGTCATCCGAGCCTGAATCCTCCCAGCTTGCCTGAGTCCTCCCAGCCTGCCTGAGACTTCCCAGCCTGAGTCCTCACAGTCTGCCTGAGTCCTCCCAGCCTGCCTGAGTCCTCCCAGCCTGCCTGAGCCCTCGCAGCATGAGTCCTCCCAGCCAGTGACCTCCCAGCCTGCCTGAGTCTTCCCAGCCTGCCTGAGTCATCCGAGCCTGAATCCTCCCAGCTTGCCTGAGTCCTCCCAGCCTGCCTGAGACTTCCCAGCCTGAGTCCTCACAGTCTGCCTGAGTCCTTCCAGCCTGCCTGAGTGCTCCCAGCCTGCCTGAGTCCTCCCAGCCTGCCTGAGACCTCCCAGCATGAGTCCTCCCAGCCAGAGACCTCACAGCCTGCCTGAGTCTTCCCAGCCTGCCTGAGTCAACCGAGCCTGAATCCTCCCAGCTTGCCTGAGTCCTCCCAGCCTGCCTGAGACTTCCCAGCCTGAGTCCTCACAGTGTGCCTGAGTCTTCCCAGCCTGCCTGAGTCCTCCCAGCCTGCCTGAGACCTCCCAGCCTGAGTCCTCCCAGCCTGCCTGATACCTCCCAGCCTGAGTCCTCCCCACCTGCCTGTGTCCTCCTAGCCTGCCGGAGTCCACCCAGCCTGCCTGAGTCCTCCCAGCCTGACTGAGTGCTCCCAGCCTGCCTGAGACCTCCCAAACTGACTGAGTCTTCCCAGCCTGCCAGAGTCCTCCCAGCCTGCCTGAGACCTCCCTGCCTGAGTCCTCACAGTCTGCCTGAGTCCTCCCAGCCTGCCTGAGTCCTCCCAGCCTGCCTGAGACCTCGCAGCATGAGACCTCCCAGCCAGAGACCTGCCAGCCTGCCTGAGTCTTCCCAGCCTGCCTGAGTCATCCGAGCCTGAATCCTCCCAGCTTGCCTGAGTCCTCCCAGCCTGCCTGAGACTTCCCAGCCTGAGTCCTCACAGTCTGCCTGAGTCCTCCCAGCCTGCCTGAGTGCTCCCAGACTGCCTGAGTCCTCCCAGCCTGCCTGATTCCTCCCAGCATGAGTCCTCTCAGCCAGAGACCTCCCAGCCTGCCTGAGTATTCCCAGCCTGCCTGAGTCAACCGAGCCTGAATCCTCCCAGCTTGCCTGAGTCCTCCCAGCCTGCCTGAGACTTCCCAGCCTGAGTCCTCACAGTCTGCCTGAGTCCTCCCAGCCTGCCTGCGTCCTCCCAGCCTGCCTGACACCTCCCTGCCTGAGTCCTCCCAGCCTGCCTGTTACCTCCCAGCCTGAGACCTCCCAGCCTGCCTGAGTCTTCCCAGCCTGCCTGAAGCCTCCCAGCCTGACTCCTACCAGCCTGCCTGATTCCTCCAGGCCTGAGTCCTCGCAGCCTGCCTGAGTCCACCCAGTTTGATACCTCCCAGCCTGAGTCCTCCCAGCCTGCTTGTGTCCTCGAGGCCTGCCGGAGTCCTCCCAGCCTGCCTGAGTACTCCCAGCCTGCCTGAGTCCTCCCAGTCTGTCTGAGTCATCCTAGCCTGAGTGCTGACAGCCTGCCTGATTTCTACCAGCCTGAGTTCTCCCAGCCTGCCTGAGACCTATCAGGCTGAGTCGTCACAGCCTGCCTGAGTCCTCCCAGCATGCCTGAATCCTCCCTGCCTGCTTGATTCCTCCCAGCCTGCTTGAGTCCTCCCAGACTGACTGAGTCTTCCCAGCTTGCCAGAGTCCTCCCAGCCTGCCTGAGACCTCCCTGCCTGAGTCCTCACAGTCTGCCTGCGTCCTCCCAGCCTGCCTGAGTGCTCCCAGCCTGCCTGAGTGCTCCCAGCCTGCCTGAGTCCTCCCAGCCTCCCTGAGCCTCCCAGCATGAGTCCTCCCAGCCATAGACCTCACAGCCTGCCTGAGTCTTCACAGGCTGCCTGAGTCAACCGAGCCTGGATCCTCCCAGCTTGCTTGAGTCCTCCCAGCCTGCCTGAGACTTCCCAGCCTGAGTCCTCACAGTCTGCCTGAGTCCTCCCAGCCTGCCTGAGTCCTCCCAGCCTGCCTGAGTCATCCCAGCCTGCCGGATTCCTCCCAGCCTGAGTCCTCCCAGCCTGCCTGAGACCTCCCATCCTGAATCGTCCCAGCCTGCCACAGTCCTCCCAGCCTGCCTGACTCTTCCCAGCCTGCCTGAGTCCTCCCAGCCTGACTGAGTGCTCCCAGCCTGCCTGAGTCCTCCCAGACTGACTGAGTCATCCCAGCCTGCCAGAGTCCTCCCAGCCTGCCTGAGACCTCCCTGCCTGAGTCCTCACAGTCTGCCTGAGTCCTCCCAGCCTGCCTGAGTGCTCCCAGCCTGCCTGAGTGCTCCCAGCCTGCCTGAGTCCTCCCAGCCTGCCTGAGACCTCGCAGCATGAGTCCTCCCAGCCAGAGACCTCCCAGCCTGCCTGAGTCTTCCCAGCCTGCCTGAGTCATCCGAGCCTGAATCCTCCCAGCTTGCCTGAGTCCTCCCAGCCTGCCTGAGACTTCCCAGCCTGAGTCCTCACAGTCTGCCTGAGTCCTCCCAGCCTGCCTGAGACCTCCCAGCATGAGTCCTCCCAGCCAGAGACCTCCCAGCCTTCCTGAGTATTCCCAGCCTGCCTGAGTCAACCGAGCCTGAATCCTCCCAGCTTGCCTGAGTCCTCCCAGACTGCCTGAGACTTCAGAGCCTGAGTCCTCCCAGCCTGCCTGAGTCCTCCCAGCCTGCCTGAGTCCTCCCAGCCTGCCTGACACCTCCCAGCCTGAGTCCTCCCAGCCTGCCTGTGACCTCCCAGCCTGAGACCTCCCAGCCTGCCTGAGTGTTCCCAGCCTGCCTGAAACCTCCCAGCCTGAGTCCTCCCAGCCTGCCTCAGTCCTCCCAGCCTGCCTGAGGCCTCGCAGCATGAGACCTCCCAGCCAGAGATCTCCCAGCCTGCCTGAGTCTTCCCAGCCTGCCTGAGTCATCCGAGCCTGAATCCTCCCAGCTTGCCTGAGTCCTCCCAGCCTGCCTGAGACTTCCCAGCCTGAGTGCTCCCAGCCTGCCTGAGTCCTCCCAGCCTGCCTGATACCTCCCAGCATGAGTCCTCCCAGCCATAGACCTCACAGCCTGCCTGAGTCTTCCCAGGCTGCCTGAGTCAACCGAGCCTGGATCCTCCCAGCTTGCCTGAGTCCTCCCAGCCTGCCTGAGACTTCCCAGCCTGAGTCCTCACAGTCTGCCTGAGTCCTCCCAGCCTGTCTGAGTCCTCCCAGCCTGCCTGAGTCATCCCAGCCTGCCGGATACCTACCAGCCTGAGTCCTCCCAGCCTGCCTGAGACCTCCCATCCTGAATCGTCCCAGCCTGCCAGAGTCCTCCCAGCCTGCCTGAGACCTCCCTGCCTGAGTCCTCCCAGCCTGCCTGAGTGCTCCCAGCCTGCCTGAGTCCTCCCAGCCTGCCTGAGACCTCGCAGCATGAGTCCTCCCAGCCAGAGTCCTCCCAGCCTGCCTGAGTCTTCCCAGCCTGCCTGAGTCATCCGAGCCTGAATCCTCCCAGCTTGCCTGAGTCCTCACAGTCTGCCTGAGTCCTCCCAGCCTGCCTGAAGCCTCCCAGCATGAGTCCTCCCAGCCAGAGACCTCCCAGCCTGCCTGAGTATTCCCAGCCTGCCTGAGTCAACCGAGACTGAATCCTCCCAGCTTGGCTGAGTCCTCCCAGCCTGACTGAGACTTCCGAGCCTGAGTCCTCACAGTCTGCCTGAGTCCTCCCAGCCTGCCTGAGTCCTCCCAGCCTGCAGGAGTTCTCCCAGCCTGAGTCCTCCCAGCCTGCCTGAGACCTACCAGCCTGAGTCCTCCCAGCCTGCCTGTGACCTCCCAGCCTGAGACCTCCCAGCCTGCCTGAGTGTTCCCAGCCTGCCTGAGTGTTCCCAGCCTGCCTGAAACCTCCCAGCCTGAGTCCTCCAAGCCTGCCTGAGTCCTCCCAGCCTGCCTGAGCCCTCGCAGCATGAGACCTCCCAGCCAGAGATCTCCCAGCCTGCCTGAGTCTTCCCAGCCTGCCTGAGTCATCCGAGCCTGAATCCTCCCAGCTTGCCTGAGTCCTCCCAGCCTGCCTGATACATCCCAGCCTGAGTCCTCCCAGCCTGCCTGAGTGCGTTCCCCCAGCCTGAGTCCTCCCAGCCTGCCTGATATCTCCCAGCATGAGTCCTCCCAGCCATAGACCTCCCAGCCTGCCTGAGTCCTCCCAGCCTGCCTGAGTCATCCGAACATGAGTGTTCCCAGCGTGCCTGATTCATCCCCGCCTGAGTCCTCCCAGCCTGCCTGTGAACTCCCAGCCCGCCTGAGTCCTCCCAGCCTGCCTGAGAGCTCCCAGCCTGAGTCCTCCCAACCTGCCTGAGTCCTCCCTGCCTGCCTGAGTCCTCCCTGCCTGCCTGAGTCCTCCGAGCCTGCCTGAGTACTCCCAGCCTGAGTACTCCCAGCCTGCCTGAGTCCTCCCAGCCTGCCTGTGTCCTCCCAGCCTGCCTGAGTCATCCCAGCCTGCCGGAGTGCTCCCAGCCTGCCTGAGTCACCCGAGCCTGAGTCCTCCCAGCCTGCCTGAGTCCTCCCAGCCTGCCTGAGTCTTCCAAGCCTGCCTGAGACCTCCCAGCCTACCTGAGTCATCCGAGCCTGAGTCCTCCCAGCTTGCCTGAGTCCTCCCAGCCTGCCTGAGTTCTCCCAGCCTGAGTCCTCCCAGCCTGCCTGATACCTCCCAGCCTGAGTCCTCACAGTCTGCCTGAGTCCTCCCAGCCTGCCTGAGTCCTCCCAGCCTGCATGAGTCCTCCCAGCCTGCCTGAGACCTCCCAGCATGAGTCCTCCCAGCCAGAGTCCTCCCAGCCTGCCTGAGTCATCCCAGCCTGCCTGAGCCATCCGAACATTAGTCCTCCCAGCCTGCCTGATACCTCCCAGCCTGAGTCCTCCCAGCCTGCCTTAGTCCTCCCAGCCTGCCTGAGACCTCCCAGCGTGAGTCCTCCCAGCCTGAGTCCTCGAGCCTTCCTGAGCCCAGTGGCTCTGTGCAGATCTGGTGTCAGTGAATGTACAGACCGGAAGTCAGTGACTGTGTGCAGGCCGGGTGTCAGTGTCTGTCTGCAGAGTCACTGCCTTCCGGTCTGTGCAGAGTCACTGACACCGAGAGTTCGTGACTCTGTACAGATCTGAATCAGTGAATCTGTACAGACAGGGAGTCAGTGACTCTGCACATACCGAGAGTCAGTGATTCTGTGCAGACCGGAAGTCAGTGACTTTGCGTAGACCGGAAGTAAGTTGATCTGTACGACCGGGTGTCAGTGATTCTGTACGGCCCGGGAGTCAGTGACTTTGTACAGACTGGCTATCAATGAGGCTCTGCAGACCGGGAGTCAGTGATTCTTCATCGACCGGGAGTCAATAACTTTGAACGGAACGACAGTTAGTGACTCTGTGCTGACCTGGAGTCAGTGATTTTTACAGACCGGAATCAGTGACTCTGTTCAGACAATGAGGCAGTGAAACTGTGCAGACCTGGAGTCAGTAGCGTAGTGGTTGTGTTACTGGGCTAGTAATCCAGAGGCCTGGACTAAAATCCAGAGTCACGAGTTCAAATTCCGCCCTGGCGGCTGGCGAATTGAAATTCAATTAATTAAATAAAAAATCTGGAATTAAAATACCAGTATCAGTAATGATAGCCATGAAACTACCGGATTGTTGTAAAAACCCATCTGGTTCACTAATGTACTTTAGGGAAGGAAACCTGCTGTCCTTACCCGGTCTGGCCTATATGTGACTCCAGACCCACCAGCAATGTGGTTGATTCTTAATCGCCTTCTTAGGGATGGGCAATAATTGCCAGCGACGCCCACATCCCGTGAACGAATAAAAAAAAAAGTGGCTCTGCACAGACCGGAAGTCAGTGAATCTGTACAGGCCGGGGAGTCAGTGATTTTTACAGACAGGGTGTCAGTGAATCTCTGCAGAGTCTCTGCCTTCCGGTCTGTACAGAGTCACTGACACCGAGAGTTCGTGACTGTGTCCAGACAGGGAGTCAGTGAATCTTTACAAACCAGGCCTCAGTGACTCTGTACAGACCTGGAGCCAGTGTCCCTGGGCAGACCGGGATTCAATGGCTCTCTGCAGACCAGGAATCGGTGATTTTGCACGGACTTGAAGTCGGTTACTCTGTACAGACCGGAAGTCAGTGACTCTGTACAGACCGGGCGTCAGTGACTCCGTAAAGACCCGAAGTCTGTGAGTCTGCACAGGCCGGGAGTCAGTGGCTCTGTACAGACCTGGAGTCAGTGGCTCTGTACAGACCGGGTGTCAGTGACTCGGTCCAGGCCGGGGAATCAGTGTCTCTGTACAGATCGGAATCAGTGACTCTGTACAGAGAAGGAGTCAGTGGCTCTGTAAGACCGGGAATCAGTAAATCTGTACAGACAGGGAGTCAGTGAATCTGTAGAGCCGAGGAGACGTGACTCTGTATGGACCGGAATCAGTGACTCTTTTCAGACAGTGAGTCAGTGAACCTGTGCAGACCGGGAGTCAGTGGCTCTCCACAGATCGGGTGTCAGTGACTCTGTACAGTCGGGGAGTCAGTGACTCTGTACAGACCTGGAGACGGTGGCTCTGTACAGGCCGGGAGTCAGTGAGTCTGTACGGACCGCAAGTCGGTGACTCTGTACGGCCCGGGAGTCAGTTGCTCTGTCCAGACCGGGAGTCAGTGAATCTGTACAGTTCGGAATTATTGATTATGGACAGACCTGAAGTCAGTGACACTGTACAGACCCGGAGACAGTGATTCTGTACGTACCGCAACTCGGTGACTCTGTAATGACGGGCAGTCAGTGATTCTGTACGGTCCGGGAGCCAGTGTCAGTTACTCTGTCCAGACCGGGAGTCAGTGAATCTGCATCGACCGGAAGTCAATTGCAATGTACAGACCGGGAGTCAGTGATTCTGTTCAGACCGGGAGTGAGAGACGTTGTACAGACTGGGTATCAATGATTCTCTGCAGACTGGGAGTCAGTGAGTCTTCATTGACCGGGAGTCAATAAATTTGCACGGAACGAGAGTTAGTGACTCTGTGCTGACCTGGAGTCAGTGACACTGCACAGACCGGGAGTCAGTGGATGTGTACAGGCCGGGAATCAGTGACTCTGTACAGACCTGGAGTCATTGACTCTGTACGGACCGGGAGTCAGTGACTTTTTGCAGACGGGGAGTCAGTGCATCTGTTCATACGGAGAGACAGTGAATCTGTACAGACAGCGAGTCAGTGACTCTGTACAGACAGTTCGTCAGTGAATCTCGACAGGCCTGGACTCAGCGGCTCTGTACACACCGGGTGTCAGTGACTCTGTACAGACCTGGAGTCAGAGTACCTGTGCAAACCGGGATTCAATGGCTCTGTGCCTACCGGGAGTCGGTGACTCTGCATACACCGGAAGAAGTCAGTTACTCTGTGCATAGCGGGATTCAGTGACTCACTGCAGACCTGGAGTAAGTGTATCTGCACAGACCGGGAGTTAGTGGCTCAGAGCAGACCAGGTGTCAGTTACTCTGCACAGGCCGGGATTCAGCGAATCTGTGCAGTTCGGAATCATTGATTATGTGCAGACCTGGAGTCAGTGACTCTGTACAGATCGGAATCATTGACTCTGTACAGAGAGGGAGCCAGTGACTCTGTACAGACCGGTCGTCAGTGGCTCTGTAAGACCGGGAATCAGAAACTCTGTACTGTCCTGCAATCAATGACTCTGCACGGACCGGGAGTCAGTGACTTTGTACAGACGGGGTGTCAGTGACTTTCTACAGACCGGGAGTCAGTGACTGTACAGAGCGGGAGTCCGTGACTCTGTACGGACCGGGAGTCAGTGACTTTGTACAGCCGGCGTGTCAGTGACTCTGTGCAGAACCGAATCAGTGACTCTGTGCAGACAGAGAATCAATGAATCTGTACATACCGGAATCAGTGAATCTGGACAGGCCGGGAGTCCGTTACTCTGTATGGACCGGAATCAGTGACTCTGTTCATACAGTGTGTCAGTGAAACTGTGCAGACCTGGAGTCAGTGGCCATGTCCAGATCGGGTGTCATTGACTCTGTACAGACTGGAAGTCAATGACTGTGTACACACCTGGAGTCAGTGAATCTCCACATACCGAGAGTCAGTGAATCTGCACAGACCGGGAGTCACTGACTCTGTACGGACCTGGAGTCAGTGACTCTGTCCAGACCAGAATCAGTGAATCTGTACAGACAGGGAGTCAGTGAATCTGTACTGGCGGGGAGTCCGTGACTCTGTATGGACCGGAATCAGTGACTCTTTTCAGACAATGAGTCAGTGAACCTGTGAAGACCTGGAGTCAGTGGCTCTCCACAGATCGGGTGTCAGTGACTCTGTACAGACCGGAAGTCAGTGACTCTGTAGAGACCTGGAGTCAGTGGCTCTGTAAGACCGGGAGTCAGTAACTCAGTGCAGACCGGGCGTCAGTGATTCCGTACAGACCCGGAGTCTGTGAGTCTGTACAGACCGGGAGTCAGTGACTCTGTACAGTCGGGGAGTCATTGATTCTGTACAGACCTGGAGGAGGTGACTCTGTACAGGCCGAGAGTCAGTGACTCTGTACAGTTCGGAATCAATGATTATGTACAGATCTGGAGTCAACGACTCTGTCCAGACCGGGAGTCAGTGGCTCTGTTCAGACCGGGAGTCGGTGATTCTGTACGGACTTGAATTCGGTGACTCTGTGCAGACCGGACGACATTTACTCTGTGCAGACCTGGAGTCAGTGAATCTGGACAGCCCGGGAGATAGTGGCTCTGTGCATACCGGGAGTCAGTGATTCTGTCCAGACCGGGTGTCAGTGAGTCTTTACAGACCGGGAGTCCGTCTCTCTGAACAGACCGAGTGTTCGTGACTCTGTCCAACCGGGAGTCAGTGACGCTGTCCGACCGGGAGTCAGTGACATTGTACAGACCGGGAGTCAGTTACTTTGTACAGACTGGGTATCATTGACTCTCTGCAGACCGGGAGTCTGTGAGTCTTCATGGACCGGGAGTCAATAACTTTGAACGGAACGAGAGTCAGTGACTCTGTACGGACCTGGAGTCAGAGTACCTGTGCAGACCGGGATTAAATGGCTCTGTGCAAACCGGGAGTCGGTGATTCTGTGCAGACCGGAAGTCAGTGACTCTGTACCGACCGGGAGTCGGTTGCTCTGTACAGACCGGAATCAGTGACTCCGTGCAGACAGTGAGTCAGTGAATCTGCACAGACCTGGAGTCAGTGGCTCTGTACCGGCCGGGTGTCAGTAACTCTGTACAGGCCGGGGAGTCAGTGAGTCTGTTCAGATCGGAATCTTTGACTCTGTACAGAGAGGGAGCCAGTGACCCTGTACAGACCGGTCGTCAGTGGCTCTGTAAGACCGGGAATCAGGAACTCTGTACTGTCCTGCAATCAATGACTCTGCAAGGACCGGGAGTCAGTGACTTTTTACAGACGGGGTGTCAGTGACTCTCTACAGACTGGACGTCAGTGACTGTATACACGCCGGGGAGTCAGTGACTCTGCACGGACCGGGAGTCGGTCACTTTTCAGATAACCGGCTGTCCTTGACTCTCTGCAGAGTCACTTCCTTCCGGTCTGTACAGAGTCACTGACACCGAGAGTTCGTGACTCTGTACAGACCCGAATCATTGACTCTGTGCAGACAGGGAATCAGTGAATCTGTACACGCAGGGAGTCAGTGAATCTGGACAGGCCGGGAATCCGTTACTCTGTATGGACCGGAATCAGTGACTCTGTCCAGATCGGGAATCAGTAACTCTGTACATTCCTGCAATCAGTGACTCTGAACGGACCGGGAGTAAGTGACGTTGTACAGACGGGGTGACAGTGACTCGCTACAGACCGGGAGTCAGTGACCGGAGAGGCCGAGAGTCAGTGTCTCTGTACAGACCGGAATCAGTGAATCTGTACAGACAGGGAGTCAGTATGTCTGTACAGACCGCGAGTCAGTGACTCCGTACAGGCTGGGGAGTGAGTGAATCTGTACAGACATTGAGTCAGTGACTCTGTACAGACCGGAAGTCAGTGACTGTGTACAGCCCTGGAGTCAGTGAATCTCTACATACCGTGAGTCAGTGAATCTGCACAGACCGGGAGTCACTGACTCTGTACGGACCTGGCGTCAGTGGCTCTGTACAGACCGGAATCAGTGAATCTGTACAGACAGGGAGTCAGTGAATCTGTATTGGCGGGGAGTCCAACACTCTGTATGGACCGGAATCAGTGACTCTTTTCAGACAGTGAGTCAGTGAACCTGTGCAGACCGGGAGTCAGTGTCTGTGCACAGACCTGGAGTCAGTGAATCTATACATACCGAGAGTCAGTGAATCTGCACAGACCGGGAGTCACTGACTCTGTACGGACCTGGCGTCAGTAACTCAGTGCAGACCGGGCGTCAGTGACTCCGTACAGACCCGGAGTCTGTGAGTCTGTACAGACCGGGAGTCAGTGACTCTGTACAGTCGGGGAATCATTGATTCTGTACAGACCTGGAGTCGGTGATTCTGTACAGGCCGGGAGTCAGTGACTCTGTACAGTTCGGAATCAATGATTATGTATTGACCTGGAGTCAACGACTCTGTATAGACCAGGAGTCATTGATTCTGTACGTACCGCAAGTCGGTGACTGTGTACAGACCGGCAGTCAGTGATTCTGTACGGCCCGGGAGTCACTTACTCTGTCCAGACTGGGAGTCAGTGAATCTGCATAGACCGGACATCAGTTACTCTGTACAGACCGGGAGTCAGTGACTCTGTGCATAGTGGGATTCAATGACTCCCTGCAGACCTGGAGTCAGTGTATCTGTACAGACCGGGAGTTAGTGGCTCTGTGCAGACCGGAATCAGTGACTCTGTATAGACAGGGAGTCCGTGAATCTGAAAATACCGAGAGTCAGTGCCTCTGTACTGACCGTGAGTCAGTGACTGTGTACAGACCTGGGGTCACTGCCTTTGTACAGACCGGGAGTCAGTGACTCTGTGCAGACCGGTAGTCAGTGTCTCTGTGCAGACCGGATTCAGTGATTCTGCACAGACCGGGAGTCAGTGACTCTGTACAGACCGGGAGTCAGTGACTCTGTATAGACGGGGAATTATTGATTACGTGCAC
This sequence comes from Heptranchias perlo, assembly GCF_035084215.1. Lineage (NCBI taxonomy): Eukaryota > Metazoa > Chordata > Chondrichthyes > Hexanchiformes > Hexanchidae > Heptranchias > Heptranchias perlo. Next base: position 33,619,569 of record NC_090357.1, on the reverse strand, counting down.
ACCTGGAGTCAGCGAATCTGTGCAGACCGGGAGTCAGTGACTCGGTACAGACCGAGAGTCAGTAACTCTGAACAGACAGAGAGTTACTGACTGTGTACTACCGGGTGTCAGAGGCGCTGTCCGACGGGAGTGAGTGACTCTGTGCAGACCTGGAGTCAATGACCCTGCACAGACCGGGAGACAGTTACTCTGTGCGGACCGGAATCAGTGATTCAGTGCAGACTGGGAGTCAGTGTATCTGTACAGGACGGGAGTCAGTCACTCCGTACAGAACTGGAGTCAGTTACACTGTACAGACCGGGAGTCAGTGAATCTGTACAGACCGGAAGTCAATTACTCTTTACAGACCGGGAGTCAGTGACACTCCACAGTCCGGGAGGCAATGATTCTGTACAGATCCGGAGGCATTGAGCCTTCACACACCCGGAGTCACTAACTCTGGCCACTCTGTTCAGGGCAGGAGTCAGTGACTCTGCACAGACCGGGAGTCAGTGACCCTGTAGAGACCGGAACCAATGCTTCTGCACAGACAGTGAGTCAATGAAGCTGTACAGACCAGGATTCAGTGGCTCTGCACAGATCGAGTGTCAGTGGCTCTGTACAGTCCGGGGAGTCAGTGACTCTGCACAGACCTGGAGACAGTGGCTCTGTACAGACCGGGTGTCAGTGACTCTGCACAGAGCGGGTGTCAATGACTCTGTACAGAGAGGGGATCAGTGACTCTGTACAGACCGGTAGTCAGTGATTCAGTACAGACCTGGAGTCAGTGCCTCTGTACGGACCGAGAGTCAGTGAGTCTGTACAGACCGGGATTCAGTGACTCATAACAGTCGGGGAGTCATTGATTCTGTACAGGTCGGTCGTCAGTGATTCTTTACAGACCTGAATTCAGTGACGTTGTCCAGACCGCGAATCGGTGTTTCTGTACGGACCGAAACTCGGTGACTCTGTACAGACCGGGCGTCAGTGAATCTTTGCAGACCGGGAGTCGGTCACTCTGTACAGACCGGGTGTCCCTGATTCTGTACAGACCTGGAATCAGTTACTGTGCACAGACCTGGAGTCGGGTTCTCTGCACAGACCGGAGAAAGTGGTTCTATACAAAACGGGAGTCTGTGATTCTGTACGGACCGGGAGTCAGTGAATCTGTAGAGAGAGGGTATCATTGACCCAGTACAGACCGAGAGTTAGTGACTTTCAACAGACAGGGAGTCAGTGACTCCGCATGGACCCGAAGTCAGATTCGCTGCACGGACCGGAAGTCAGTGATTCTGGACAGAAAGGGAGTCAGTGACTCTGCATGGACCGGGAATCGGTGACACTGTTCAGACCTGGAGTCAGTGTCTCCGTACAGACAGTTCGTCAGTGATTTCGTACAGACCTGGAGTCAGTGGCTCTGTGCAGACCGGGTGTCAGTGACTCTGTACAGACCGGGTGTCAGTGAGTCTTCAGAGACCGGGAGTCGGTAACTCTGAACGGACCGAGACATAGTGACTCCGTACGGACTTGGAGTCAGTGACTCAGCACAGGCCGGGAGTCATTGACACTGTGCAGACCGGAATCAGTGAATCAGTACAGACCTGGAGTCAGTTTCTCTGTGCAGACCGGGATTCAATGGCTCTGTGCAGACCGGGAGTCGGTGAATCTGTGCAGACCGGAAGTCAGTGACTCTGCATAGACCGGGAGTCAGTTACTCTGTACAGACCGGGAGTCAGTTAATCTGTACAGACTGGAAGTCAATTACTCTTTCCCGACCGGGAGTCAGTGACTCTCCACAGTCCGGGAGGCAATGATTCTGTGCAGACCGGGAGGCAGTGAGTCTTCACAGACCCGGAGTCAGCAACTCTGAACGGACCGAGCGTTAGCCACTCTGTTCAGGGATGGAGTCAGTGACTCTGCACTGACCGGGAGTCAGTGACCCTGTAGAGACCGGAATCAGTGACACTGTACAGACAGTGAGTCAACGAATCTGTACAGACCAGGATTCAGTGGCTCTGCACAGACCGAGTGTCAGTGTCTCTGTACAATCCGGATGTCAGTGATTCTGCACAGACAGAAAGTCAGTGACTCTGTACAGGCCGGTAGTCAGTTATTCTGTACAGACCTGGAGTCAGTGCCTCTGTACAGTCGGGGAGTCATTGATTCTGTACAGGCCGGTCGTCAGTGATTCTTCACAGACCTGAATTCAGTGACGTTGTCCAGACCGGGAATCGGTGTTTCTGTAAGGACCGGAACTCGGTGACTCTATACAGACCGGGCGTCAGTGATTCTGTGCAGACCTGGAGTCAGTGATTCTGCACGGACCGGGAGACAGTTACTCTGCATAGAACCAGAGTCAGTGACTCTGTGCAGGCCGGGAGTTAGTGACTTTGTGTGGACCGGAATCAGTGATTCTGTGCAGACAGGGAGCCCGTGAATATGTGCAGGACTGGTGTCAGTCACCGTGTGCAGGCCTGGAGTCAGTTAGTCTATGTAGAACTGGAGTCAGTGACTCTGTACCGGCCGGAATCAGTGATTTTGTAAAGGAAGGGAGTCAGTGGCTCTGTACTGACCTGGAGTCAGTGACTCTGTACAGACCATCAGTCAGTGAAGCTGGGAAGACTGGGAGTAAGTGAGTCTGTACAGACCTGGATCCAGTGACGCTGCACAGACCTGGAGGCAGTGTCTCTGTACAGGCCGGGTGTCCGTGATTCTGTACAGACCTGGAATCAGTTACTTTGCACAGACCTGGAGTCGGGTTCTCTGCACAGACAGGGACTCAGTGGTTCTGTACAAAACGGGAGTCTGTGATACTGTAGGGATCGGGAGTCAGTGAATCTGTACAGATAGGGAATCATTGACCCTGTACAGACCGAGAGTGAGTGACTTTGAACAGACAGGGTGACAGTGACTCTGCATAGACCGGAAGTCAGATTCGCTGCACGGACCGGAAGTCAGTGATTCTGGACAGAAAGGGGGTCAGTGACTCGGTATAGACAGGGAATCAGTGACACTGTGCAGACCGGGAGTCAGAGACTCTGTACAGACCGGGAGTCAGTGGCTCTGTACAAACCTTAATTCAGTGACGCTGTGCAGACCGGCAGTAATTGAGTCTGTACAGACCTGGCGTCGGGTTCTCTGTACAGACCGGAAGTCAGTGGCTCTGCAAGACCGGGAATCAGTAACTCTGTACAGTCCTGCAGTCAGTTACTCTGTACGGACCGGGAGTCAGTGACTTTGTACAGACGGGGTGTCTGTGACTGTGTACAGACCTGGGGTCACTGCCTTTGTACAGACCGGGAGTCAGTGTCTCTGTGCAGACCGGTAGTCAGTGTCTCTGTGCAGACCGGATTCAGTGATTCTGCACAGACCGGGAGTCAGTTACTCTGTACGGACCGGGAGTCAGTGACTTTGTACAGACGGGGTGTCTGTGACTGTGTACAGACCTGGGGTCACTGCCTTTGTACAGACCGGGAGTCAGTGTCTCTGTGCAGACCGGTAGTCAGTGTCTCTGTGCAGACCGGATTCAGTGATTCTGCACAGACCGGGAGTCAGTGACTCTGTACAGACCGGGAGTCAGTGACTCTGTACAGACGGGGAATTATTGATTACGTGCACACCTGGAGTCAGCGAATCTGTGCAGACCGGGAGTCAGTGACTCTGTACAGACCGAGAGTCAGTAACTCTGAACAGACAGAGAGTTACTGACTGTGTACTACCGGGTGTCAGAGGCGCTGTCGGACGGGAGTTAGTGACTCTGTGCAGACCTGGAGTCAATGACCCTGCACAGACCGGGAGACAGTTACTCTGTACGGACCGGAATCAGTGATTCAGTGCAGACTGGGAGTCAGTGTATCTGCACAGACCGGGAGTCAGTGACCCTGTAGAGACCGGAACCAGTGATTCTGTACTGACAGTGAGTCAATGAAGCTGTGCAGACCAGGATTCAGTGGCTCTGCACAGACCTAGTGTCAGTGGCTCTGTACAGACAGGAAGTCAGTGACTCTGTACAGGCCTGGGAGTCAGTGACTCTGCACAGACCTGGAGACAGTGGCTCTGTACAGACCGGGTGTCAGTGACTCTGCACAGAGCGGGTGTCAATGACTCTGTACAGAGAGGGGATCAGTGACTCTGTACAGACCGGTCGTCAGTGATTCAGTACAGACCTGGAGTCAGTGCCTCTGTACGGACCGAGAGTCAGTGAGTCTGTACTGACCCGGATTCAGTGACTCATAACAGTCGGGGAGTCATTGATTCTGTCCAGGTCGGTCGTCAGTGATTCTTTACAGACCTGAATTCAGTGACGTTGTCCAGACCGGGAATCGGTGTTTCTGTACGGACCGAAACTCGGTGACTCTGTACAGACCGGGCGTCAGTGAATCTTTGCAGACCGGGAGTCGGTCACTCTGTACAGACCGGGTGTCCCTGATTCTGTGCAGACCTGGAATCAGTTACTGTGCACAGACCTGGAGTCGGGTTCTCTGCACAGACCGGAGTAAGTGGTTCTGTACAAAACGGGAGTCTGTGATTCTGTACGGACCGGGAGTCAGTGAATCTGTAGAGAGAGGGTATCATTGACCCAGTACAGACCGAGAGTTAGTGACTTTCAACAGACAGGGAGTCAGTGACTCCGCATGGACCCGAAGTCAGATTCGCTGCACGGACCGGAAGTCAGTGATTCTGGACAGAAAGGGAGTCAGTGACTCTGCATGGACCGGGAATCGGTGAAACTGTTCAGACCTGGAGTCAGTGTCTCCGTACAGACAGTTCGTCAGTGATTTCGTACAGACCTGGAGTCAGTGGCTCTGTGCAGACCGGGTGTCAGTGAGTCTTCAGAGACCGGGAGTCGGTAACTCTGAACGGACCGAGACTTAGTGACTCCGTACGGACTTGGAGTCAGTGACTCAGCACAGGCCGGGAGTCATTGACACTGTGCAGACCGGAATCAGTGAATCAGTACAGACCTGGAGTCAGTTTCTCTGTGCAGACCGGGATTCAATGGCTCTGTGCAGACCGGGAGTCGGTGATTCTATACGGACTTGAAGTCGGTAAATCTGTGCAGACCGGAAGTCAGTGACTCTGCATAGACCGGAAGTCAGTTAATCTGTACAGACCAGGAGTCAGTGACTCTGTGCAGACCGGGAGTCAGTGAGTCTTTACAGACCGGGAGTCAGTATCTCTGAACAGACCGAGTGTTAGTGACTCCGTCCAACCGGGAGTCAGTGACGCTGAACGACCGGGAGTCAGTGACTCTGTACAGACCGGAAGTCAATGATTCTTTCCCGACCGGGAGTCAGTGACTCTCCACAGTCCGGGAGGCAATGATTCTGTACAGACCGGGAGGCAGTAACTCTGAACAGACCGAGAGTTGCAGACTCTGGACGACCGGGAGTCAGTGACGCTGTCCGACGGGGAGTCACTGACTCTGTGCAGGCCGGTAGTTAGTGACTCTTTACTGACCTGAATCAGTGATTCAGTGCAGACTGTGAGTCAGTGTATCTGTACAGGACGGGAGTCAGTCACTCTGTACAGAACTGGAGTCAGTTACTCTGTACAGACCGGGAGTCAGTTAATCTGTACAGACCGGAAGTCAATTACTCTTTCCCGACCGGGAGTTAGTGACTCTCCACAGTCCGGGAGGCAATGATTCTGTGCAGACCGGGAGGCAGTGAGTCTTCACAGACCCGGAGTCAGCAACTCTGAACGGACCGAGCGTTAGCCACTCTGTTCAGGGCTGGAGTCAGTGACTCTGCACAGACCGGGAGTCAGTGACCCTGTAGAGACCGGAATCAGTGACACTGTACAGACAGTGAGTCAACGAATCTGTACAGACCAGGATTCAGTGGCTCTGCACAGACCGAGTGTCAGTGTCTCTGTACAATCCGGATGTCAGTGATTCTGCACAGACAGAAAGTCAGTGACTCTGTACAGGCCGGTAGTCAGTTATTCTGTACAGACCTGGAGTCAGTGCCTCTGTACAGTCGGGGAGTCATTGATTCTGTACAGGCCGGTCGTCAGTGATTCTTCACAGACCTGAATTCAGTGACGTTGTCCAGACCGGGAATCGGTGTTTCTGTAAGGACCGGAACTCGGTGACTCTGTACAGACCGGGCGTCAGTGATTCTGTGCAGACCGGGAGTCAGTGACTCTGCACGGACCGGGAGACAGTTACTCTGCATAGAACCAGAGTCAGTGACTCTGTGCAGGCCGGGAGTTAGTGACTTTGTGTGGACCGGAATCAGTGATTCTGTGCAGACAGGGAGCCCGTGAATATGTGCAGGACTGGTGTCAGTCACCGTGTGCAGGCCTGGAGTCAGTTACTCTATATAGAACTGGAGTCAGTGACCCTGTACATGCCGGGAGTTTGTGACTCTGTACCGGCCGGAATCAGTGATTTTGTAAAGGAAGGGAGTCAGTGGCTCTGTACTGACCTGGAGTCAGTGACTCTGTACAGACCATCAGTCAGTGAAGCTGGGAAGACTGGGAGTAAGTGAGTCTGTACAGACCTGGATCCAGTGACGCTGCACAGACCAGGAGGCAGTGTCTCTGTACAGGCCGGGTGTCCGTGATTCTGTACAGACCTGGAATCAGTTACTTTGCACAGACCTGGAGTCGGGTTCTCTGCACAGACAGGGACTCAGTGGTTCTGTACAAAACGGGAGTCTGTGATACTGTAGGGATCGGGAGTCAGTGAATCTTTACAGATAGGGAATCATTGACCCTGTACAGACCGAGAGTGAGTGACTTTGAACAGACAGGGTGACAGTGACTCTGCATAGACCGGAAGTCAGATTCGCTGCACGGACCGGAAGTCAGTGATTCTGGACAGAAAGGGGGTCAGTGACTCGGTATAGACAGGGAATCAGTGACACTGTGCAGACCGGGAATCAGTGACACTGTGCAGACCGGGAGTCAGTGACACTGTGCAGACCGGGAGTCAGAGACTCTGTACAGACAGAGAGTTACTGACTGTGTACTACCGGGTGTCAGAGGCGCTGTCCGACGGGAGTTAGTGACTCTGTGCAGACCTGGAGTCAATGACCCTGCACAGACCGGGAGACAGTTACTCTGTGCGGACCGGAATCAGTGATTCAGTGCAGACTGGGAGTCAGTGTATCTGTACCGGACGGGAGTCAGTCACTCCGTACAGACCGGGAGTCAGTGAATCTGTACAGACCGGAAGTCAATTACTCTTTACAGACCGGGAGTCAGTGACACTCCACAGTCCGGGAGGCAATGATTCTGTACAGATCCGGAGGCAGTGAGCCTTCACACACCCGGAGTCACTATCTCTGGCCACTCTGTTCAGGGCAGGAGTCAGTGACTCTGCACAGACCGGGAGTCAGTGACTCTGTAGAGACCGGAACCAGTGATTATGTACAGACAGTGAGTCAATGAAGATGTACAGACCAGGATTCAGTGGCTCTGCACAGACCGAGTGTCAGTGGCTCTGTACAGTCCGGGTGTCAGTGATTCTGTACAGACAGGAAGTCAGTGACTCTGTACAGGCCGGGGAGTCAGTGACTCTGCACAGACCTGGAGACAGTGGCTCTGTACAGACCGGGTGTCAGTGACTCTGCACTGAGCGGGTGTCAATGACTCTGTACAGAGAGGGGATCAGTGCCTCTGTACGGACCGAGAGTCAGTGAGTCTGTACTGACCCGGATTCAGTGACTCATAACAGTCGGGGAGTCATTGATTCTGTCCAGGTCGGTCGTCAGTGATTCTTTACAGACCTGAATTCAGTGACGTTGTCCAGACCGGGAATCGGTGTTTCTGTACGGACCGAAACTCGGTGACTCTGTACAGACCGGGCGTCAGTGAATCTTTGAAGACCGGGAGTCGGTCACTCTGTACAGACCGGGTTTCCCTGATTCTGTACAGACCTGGAATCAGTTACTGTGCACAGACCTGGAGTCGGGTTCTCTGCACAGACCGGAGTAAGTGGTTCTGTACAAAACGGGAGTCTGTGATTCTGTACGGACCGGGAGTCAGTGAATCTGTAGAGAGAGGGTATCATTGACCCAGTACAGACCGAGAGTTAGTGACTTTCAACAGACAGGGAGTCAGTGACTCCGCATGGACCGGAAGTCATATTCGCTGCACGGACCGGAAGTCAGTGATTCTGGACAGAAAGGGAGTCAGTGACTCTGCATGGACCGGGAATCGGTGACACTGTTCAGACCTGGAGTCAGTGTCTCCGTACAGACAGTTCGTCAGTGATTTCGTACAGACCTGGAGTCAGTGGCTCTGTGCAGACCTGGTGTCAGTGACTCTGTACAGACCGGGTGTCAGTGAGTCTTCAGAGACCGGGAGTCGGTAACTCTGAACGAACCGAGACTTAGTGACTCCGTACGGACTTGGAGTCAGTGACTCAGCACAGGCCGGGAGTCATTGACACTGTGCAGACCGGAATCAGTGAATCTGTACAAACAGGGAGTCATTGATTCAGTACAGACCTGGAGTCAGTTTCTCTGTGCAGACCGGGATTCAATGGCTCTGTGCAGACCGGGAGTCGGTGATTCTGTACGGACTTGAAGTCGGTGAATCTGTGCAGACCGGAAGTCAGTGACTCTGCATAGACCGGAAGTCAGTTACGCTGTACAGACGAGGAGTCAGTGACTCTGTGCACAGCGAGATTCAGTGACTCTCTGCAAACCTGGAGTCTGTGAATCTGTACAGACCGGGAGTTAGTGGCTCTGTACAGACCGAGTGTTAGTGACTCCGTCCAACCGGGAGCCAGTGACGCTGAACGACCGGGAGTCAGTGATGCTGTACAGGACGGGAGTCAGTGATGCTGTACAGGCCGGGAGTTAGTTACTCTGTACTGACCAGAATCAGTGATTCAGTGCAGACTGGGAGTCAGTGTATCTGTACAGGACGGGAGTCAGTCACTCTGTACAGACCGGGAGTCAGTTACTCTGTACAGACCGGGAGTCAGTGACTCTGTGCAGACCGGAAGTCAATTACTCTTTCCCGACCGGGAGTCAGTGACTCTCCACAGTCCGGGAGGCAATGATTCTGAACAGACCGGGAGGCAGTAACTCTGAACAGACCGAGAGTTACAGACTCTGGACGACCGGGAGTCAGTGACGCTGTACGACGGGGAGTCACTGACTCTGTACAGGCCGGTAGTTAGTGACTCTTTACTGACCTGAATCAGTGATTCAGTGCAGACTGGGAGTCAGTGTATCTGTACAGGACGGGAGTCAGTCACTCTGTACAGAACTGGAGTCAGTTACTCTGTACAGACCGGGAGTCAGTGAATCTGTACAGACTGGAAGTCAATTACTCTTTCCCGACCGGGAGTCAGTGACTCTCCACAGTCCGGGAGGCAATGATTCTGTACAGACCGGGAGGCAGTGAGTCTTCACAGACCCGGAGTCAGCAATTCTGAACGGACCGAGAGTTAGCCACTCTGTTCAGGGCTGGAGTCAGTGGCTCTGTACAGACAGGAAGTCAGTGACTCTGTACAGGCCTGGGAGTCAGTGACTCTGCACAGACCTGGAGACAGTGGCTCTGTACAGACCGGGTGTCAGTGACTCTGCACAGAGCGGGTGTCAATGACTCTGTACAGAGAGGGGATCAGTGACTCTGTACAGACCGGTCGTCAGTGATTCAGTACAGACCTGGAGTCAGTGCCTCTGTACGGACCGAGAGTCAGTGAGTCTGTACTGACCCGGATTCAGTGACTCATAACAGTCGGGGAGTCATTGATTCTGTCCAGGTCGGTCGTCAGTGATTCTTTACAGACCTGAATTCAGTGACGTTGTCCAGACCGGGAATCGGTGTTTCTGTACGGACCGAAACTCGGTGACTCTGTACAGACCGGGCGTCAGTGAATCTTTGCAGACCGGGAGTCGGTCACTCTGTACAGACCGGGTGTCCCTGATTCTGTGCAGACCTGGAATCAGTTACTGTGCACAGACCTGGAGTCGGGTTCTCTGCACAGACCGGAGTAAGTGGTTCTGTACAAAACGGGAGTCTGTGATTCTGTACGGACCGGGAGTCAGTGAATCTGTAGAGAGAGGGTATCATTGACCCAGTACAGACCGAGAGTTAGTGACTTTCAACAGACAGGGAGTCAGTGACTCCGCATGGACCCGAAGTCAGATTCGCTGCACGGACCGGAAGTCAGTGATTCTGGACAGAAAGGGAGTCAGTGACTCTGCATGGACCGGGAATCGGTGAAACTGTTCAGACCTGGAGTCAGTGTCTCCGTACAGACAGTTCGTCAGTGATTTCGTACAGACCTGGAGTCAGTGGCTCTGTGCAGACCGGGTGTCAGTGACTCTGTACAGACCGGGTGTCAGTGAGTCTTCAGAGACCGGGAGTCGGTAACTCTGAACGGACCGAGACATAGTGACTCCGTACGGACTTGGAGTCAGTGACTCAGCACAGGCCGGGAGTCATTGACACTGTGCAGACCGGAATCAGTGAATCAGTACAGACCTGGAGTCAGTTTCTCTGTGCAGACCGGGATTCAATGGCTCTGTGCAGACCGGAAGTCAGTGACTCTGCATAGACCGGAAGTCAGTTAATCTGTACAGACCAGGAGTCAGTGACTCTGTGCAGACCGGGAGTCAGTGAGTCTTTACAGACCGGGAGTCAGTATCTCTGAACAGACCGAGTGTTAGTGACTCCGTCCAACCGGGAGTCAGTGACGCTGAACGACCGGGAGTCAGTGACTCTGTACAGACCGGAAGTCAATGATTCTTTCCCGACCGGGAGTCAGTGACTCTCCACAGTCCGGGAGGCAATGATTCTGTACAGACCGGGAGGCAGTAACTCTGAACAGACCGAGAGTTGCAGACTCTGGACGACCGGGAGTCAGTGACGCTGTCCGACGGGGAGTCACTGACTCTGTGCAGGCCGGTAGTTAGTGACTCTTTACTGACCTGAATCAGTGATTCAGTGCAGACTGGGAGTCAGTGTATCTGTACAGGACGGGAGTCAGTCACTCTGTACAGAACTGGAGTCAGTTACTCTGTACAGACCGGGAGTCAGTTAATCTGTACAGACCGGAAGTCAATTACTCTTTCCCGACCGGGAGTTAGTGACTCTCCACAGTCCGGGAGGCAGTGAGTCTTCACAGACCCGGAGTCAGCAACTCTGAACGGACCGAGCGTTAGCCACTCTGTTCAGGGCTGGAGTCAGTGACTCTGCACAGACCGGGAGTCAGTGACCCTGTAGAGACCGGAATCAGTGACACTGTACAGACAGTGAGTCAACGAATCTGTACAGACCAGGATTCAGTGGCTCTGCACAGACCGAGTGTCAGTGTCTCTGTACAATCCGGATGTCAGTGATTCTGCACAGACAGAAAGTCAGTGACTCTGTACAGGCCGGTAGTCAGTTATTCTGTACAGACCTGGAGTCAGTGCCTCTGTACAGTCGGGGAGTCATTGATTCTGTCCAGGTCGGTCGTCAGTGATTCTTCACAGACCTGAATTCAGTGACGTTGTCCAGACCGGGAATCGGTGTTTCTGTAAGGACCGGAACTCGGTGACTCTGTACAGACCGGGCGTCAGTGATTCTGTGCAGACCGGGAGTCAGTGACTCTGCACGGACCGGGAGACAGTTACTCTGCATAGAACCAGAGTCAGTGACTCTGTGCAGGCCGGGAGTTAGTGACTTTGTGTGGACCGGAATCAGTGATTCTGTGCAGACAGGGAGCCCGTGAATATGTGCAGGACTGGTGTCAGTCACCGTGTGCAGGCCTGGAGTCAGTTACTCTATATAGAACTGGAGTCAGTGACCCTGTACATGCCGGGAGTTTGTGACTCTGTACCGGCCGGAATCAGTGATTTTGTAAAGGAAGGGAGTCAGTGGCTCTGTACTGACCTGGAGTCAGTGACTCTGTACAGACCATCAGTCAGTGAAGCTGGGAAGACTGGGAGTAAGTGAGTCTGTACAGACCTGGATCCAGTGACGCTGCACAGACCAGGAGGCAGTGTCTCTGTACAGGCCGGGTGTCCGTGATTCTGTACAGACCTGGAATCAGTTACTTTGCACAGACCTGGAGTCGGGTTCTCTGCACAGACAGGGACTCAGTGGTTCTGTACAAAACGGGAGTCTGTGATACTGTAGGGATCGGGAGTCAGTGAATCTTTACAGATAGGGAATCATTGACCCTGTACAGACCGAGAGTGAGTGACTTTGAACAGACAGGGTGACAGTGACTCTGCATAGACCGGAAGTCAGATTCGCTGCACGGACCGGAAGTCAGTGATTCTGGACAGAAAGGGGGTCAGTGACTCGGTATAGACAGGGAATCAGTGACACTGTGCAGACCGGGAATCAGTGACACTGTGCAGACCGGGAGTCAGTGACACTGTGCAGACCGGGAGTCAGAGACTCTGTACAGACAGAGAGTTACTGACTGTGTACTACCGGGTGTCAGAGGCGCTGTCCGACGGGAGTTAGTGACTCTGTGCAGACCTGGAGTCAATGACCCTGCACAGACCGGGAGACAGTTACTCTGTGCGGACCGGAATCAGTGATTCAGTGCAGACTGGGAGTCAGTGTATCTGTACCGGACGGGAGTCAGTCACTCCGTACAGACCGGGAGTCAGTGAATCTGTACAGACCGGAAGTCAATTACTCTTTACAGACCGGGAGTCAGTGACACTCCACAGTCCGGGAGGCAATGATTCTGTACAGATCCGGAGGCAGTGAGCCTTCACACACCCGGAGTCACTATCTCTGGCCACTCTGTTCAGGGCAGGAGTCAGTGACTCTGCACAGACCGGGAGTCAGTGACTCTGTAGAGACCGGAACCAGTGATTATGTACAGACAGTGAGTCAATGAAGATGTACAGACCAGGATTCAGTGGCTCTGCACAGACCGAGTGTCAGTGGCTCTGTACAGTCCGGGTGTCAGTGATTCTGTACAGACAGGAAGTCAGTGACTCTGTACAGGCCGGGGAGTCAGTGACTCTGCACAGACCTGGAGACAGTGGCTCTGTACAGACCGGGTGTCAGTGACTCTGCACTGAGCGGGTGTCAATGACTCTGTACAGAGAGGGGATCAGTGCCTCTGTACGGACCGAGAGTCAGTGAGTCTGTACTGACCCGGATTCAGTGACTCATAACAGTCGGGGAGTCATTGATTCTGTCCAGGTCGGTCGTCAGTGATTCTTTACAGACCTGAATTCAGTGACGTTGTCCAGACCGGGAATCGGTGTTTCTGTACGGACCGAAACTCGGTGACTCTGTACAGACCGGGCGTCAGTGAATCTTTGAAGACCGGGAGTCGGTCACTCTGTACAGACCGGGTTTCCCTGATTCTGTACAGACCTGGAATCAGTTACTGTGCACAGACCTGGAGTCGGGTTCTCTGCACAGACCGGAGTAAGTGGTTCTGTACAAAACGGGAGTCTGTGATTCTGTACGGACCGGGAGTCAGTGAATCTGTAGAGAGAGGGTATCATTGACCCAGTACAGACCGAGAGTTAGTGACTTTCAACAGACAGGGAGTCAGTGACTCCGCATGGACCGGAAGTCATATTCGCTGCACGGACCGGAAGTCAGTGATTCTGGACAGAAAGGGAGTCAGTGACTCTGCATGGACCGGGAATCGGTGACACTGTTCAGACCTGGAGTCAGTGTCTCCGTACAGACAGTTCGTCAGTGATTTCGTACAGACCTGGAGTCAGTGGCTCTGTGCAGACCTGGTGTCAGTGACTCTGTACAGACCGGGTGTCAGTGAGTCTTCAGAGACCGGGAGTCGGTAACTCTGAACGAACCGAGACTTAGTGACTCCGTACGGACTTGGAGTCAGTGACTCAGCACAGGCCGGGAGTCATTGACACTGTGCAGACCGGAATCAGTGAATCTGTACAAACAGGGAGTCATTGATTCAGTACAGACCTGGAGTCAGTTTCTCTGTGCAGACCGGGATTCAATGGCTCTGTGCAGACCGGGAGTCGGTGATTCTGTACGGACTTGAAGTCGGTGAATCTGTGCAGACCGGAAGTCAGTGACTCTGCATAGACCGGAAGTCAGTTACGCTGTACAGACGAGGAGTCAGTGACTCTGTGCACAGCGAGATTCAGTGACTCTCTGCAAACCTGGAGTCTGTGAATCTGTACAGACCGGGAGTTAGTGGCTCTGTACAGACCGAGTGTTAGTGACTCCGTCCAACCGGGAGTCAGTGACGCTGAACGACCGGGAGTCAGTGATGCTGTACAGGACGGGAGTCAGTGATGCTGTACAGGCCGGGAGTTAGTTACTCTGTACTGACCAGAATCAGTGATTCAGTGCAGACTGGGAGTCAGTGTATCTGTACAGGACGGGAGTCAGTCACTCTGTCCAGAACTGGAGTCAGTTACTCTGTACAGACCGGGAGTCAGTGACTCTGTGCAGACCGGAAGTCAATTACTCTTTCCCGACCGGGAGTCAGTGACTCTCCACAGTCCGGGAGGCAATGATTCTGAACAGACCGGGAGGCAGTAACTCTGAACAGACCGAGAGTTACAGACTCTGGACGACCGGGAGTCAGTGACGCTGTACGACGGGGAGTCACTGACTCTGTACAGGCCGGTAGTTAGTGACTCTTTACTGACCTGAATCAGTGATTCAGTGCAGACTGGGAGTCAGTGTATCTGTACAGGACGGGAGTCAGTCACTCTGTACAGAACTGGAGTCAGTTACTCTGTACAGACCGGGAGTCAGTGAATCTGTACAGACTGGAAGTCAATTACTCTTTCCCGACCGGGAGTCAGTGACTCTCCACAGTCCGGGAGGCAATGATTCTGTACAGACCGGGAGGCAGTGAGTCTTCACAGACCCGGAGTCAGCAATTCTGAACGGACCGAGAGTTAGCCACTCTGTTCAGGGCTGGAGTCAGTGACTCTGCACAGACCGGGAGTCAGTGACCCTGTAGAGACCGGAATCAGTGACACTGTACAGACAGTGAGTCAACGAATCTGTACAGACCAGGATTCAGTGGCTCTGCACAGACCGAGTGTCAGTGTCTCTGTACAATCCGGATGTCAGTGATTCTGCACAGACAGAAAGTCAGTGACTCTGTACAGGCCGGTAGTCAGTTATTCTGTACAGACCTGGAGTCAGTGCCTCTGTACAGTCGGGGAGTCATTGATTCTGTACAGGCCGGTCGTCAGTGATTCTTCACAGACCTGAATTCAGTGACGTTGTCCAGACCGGGAATCGGTGTTTCTGTAAGGACCGGAACTCGGTGACTCTGTACAGACCGGGCGTCAGTGATTCTGTGCAGACCTGGAGTCAGTGACTCTGCACGGACCGGGAGACAGTTACTCTGCATAGAACCGGAGTCAGTGACTCTGTGCAGGCCGGGAGTTAGTGACTTTGTGTGGACCGGAATCAATGATTCTGTGCAGACAGGGAGCCCGTCAATATGTGCAGGACTGGTGTCAGTCACCCTGTGCAGGCTTGGAGTCAGTTACTCTATATACAGACAGGGAGTCAGTGAATCTGTACAAATCGAGAATCAGTGAATCTGTACAGACCGGGAGTCAATGGCTCTGCACAGACCTTAATTCAGTGACGCTGTGCAGACCGGCAGTAAGTGAGTCTGTACAGACTTGGCGTCGGGTTCTCTGTACAGACCGGGAGTCAGTGGTTCTGTACAGAACGGGAGTCTGTAATTCTGTACACACCTGGAGTCAGTGACTCTGCACAGACAGGGAGTCAGTGACTCTGTCCAGACCTGGGGACAGTGAGTCTGTACAGACCTGGATCCAGTGACGCTGCACAGACCTGGAGGCAGTGTCTCTGTACAGACCGAGAATCAGTAACTCTGAACAGACCGAGAGTTACAGACTCTGTACGACCGGGAGTCAGTGACGCTGTAGGACGGGGAGTCACTGACTCTGTACAGGCCGGGAGTTAGTGACTCTTTGCGGACCAGAATCAGTGATTCAGTGCAGACTGGGAGTCAGTGTATCTCTACAGGACGGGAGTCAGTCACTCTGTACAGAACTGGAGTCAGTTGCTCTGTACAGACCGGGAGTCAGTGAATCTGTACAGACCGGAAGTCAATTGCTCTTTCCCGACCGGGAGTCAGTGACTCTCCACAGTCCGGGAGGCAATGATTCTGTACAGACCGGGAGGCAGTGAGCCTTCACACACCCGGAGTCAGTAACTCTGAACGGACCTAGAGTTAGCCACTCTGTTCAGAGCTGGAGTCAGTGACTCTGCACAGACCGGGAGTCAGTGACCCTGTAAAGACCGGAATCAGTGACTCTGTACAGAGAGTGAGTCAATGAATCTGTATCGACCAGGATTAAGTGGCTCTGAACAGATCGACTGTCAGTCGCTCTGTACAGTCCGGGTGTCAGAGATTCTGTACAGACAGGAAGTCAGTGACACTGTAAAGGCCGGGGAGTCAGTGACTCTGTACAGACCTGGAGACAGTGGCTCTGTACAGATCGGGTGTCAGTGACTCTGCACAGAGCGGGTGTCAATGACCCTGTACAGAGAGGGAGTCAGTGATTCTGTACAGACCTGGAGTCAGTGCCTCTGTACGGACCGAGAGTCAGTGAGTCTGTACAGACCGGGATTCAGTGCCTCTGTACAGTCGGGGAGTCATTGATTCTGTCCAGGCCGGTCGTCAGTGATTCTTTACAGACCTGAATTCAGTGACGTTGTCCAGACAGGGAATCCGTGTTTCTGTACGGACCGGAACTCGGTGACTCTGTACAGACCGGGCGTCAGTGACTCTTTGCAGACCGGGAGTCGGTCGCTCTGTACAGACCGGGTGTCCGTGATTCTGTACAGACCTGGAATCAGTTACTGTGCACAGACCTGGAGTCGGGTTCTCTGCACAGACCGGAGTGAGTGGTTCTGTACAAAACGGGAGTCTGTGATTCTGTACGGACCGGGAGTCAGTGAATCTGCACAGACAGGGAATCATTGACCCTGCACAGACCGAGAGTGAGTGACTTTGAACAGACAGGGAGTCAGTGACTCTGCATAGACCGGAAGTAAGATTCGCTGCACGGACCGGAAGTCAGTGATTCTGGGCAGAAAAGGGGTCAGTGACTCGGTATAGACAGGGAATCAGTGACACTGTGCAGACCGGGAGTCAGAGACTCTGTACAAACAGGGAGTCAATGAATCTGTTCAAATCGAGAGTCAGTGAATCTGTGCAGACCGGGAGTCAGTGGCTCTGTCCAGACCTTAATTCAGTGACGCTGTGCAGGCCGGCAGTAAGTGACTCTGTACAGACCTGGCGTCGGGTTCTCTGTACAGACCGGGAGTCAGTGGTTCTGTACAGAACGGGAGTACGTAATTCTGTACACACCTGGAGTCAGTGACTCTGCACAGACCGGGTGTCAGTGACACTGTACAAACAGGGATTCATTGATTCAGTACAAACATGGAGTCAGTTTCTCTGTACAGACTGGGAGTCAGTGACTGTGCAGACCTGGAATCAGTGTCCATGTGCAGACCGGGATTCAATGGCTCTGTGCAGACCGGGAGTCGGTGATTCTGTACGGAACTGAAGTCGGTGACTCTGTGCAGACCGGAAGTCAGTGACCGTGCCTGGACCGGAAGTCAGTTACTCTGTACAGACCAGGAATCGGTGACTCTCTGCAGACCTGGAATCAGTGAATCTGTACAGATCGGGACTAAGTGGCTCTGTGCAGACCGGGAGTCAGTAACTCTGAACAGACCGGGTGTTAGTGACTCTATCCAACCGGGAGTCAGTGACGCTGTACGACCGGGAGTCAGTGATGCTGTGCAGACCTGGAGTCAGTGACTCTGCACAGACCGGGAGTCAGTTACTCTGTGCAGTTCGGAATCATTGCTTATGTACAAACCTGGAGTCAGCGACTATGCACAGAGCGGGATTCAGTGATTCTGTACCGACCGGAAGTCGGTTACTCTGTACAGATCGGAATCAGTGACTCTGTGCAGACAGTGAGTCACTGATTCGGCACAGACCTGGAGTCAGTTCCTCTGTACAGACTGGGAGTCAGTGACTCTGTGCAGACCTGGAGTCAATTTCCCTGTGCAGACCGGGATTCAATGGCTCTGTGCAGACCTGGAGTCGGTGATTCTCTACGGACCTGAAGTTGTTGACTCTGTGCAGACCGGAATTCAGTGACCGTGCATAGACCGATAGTCAGTGATTCTGTACAGACCAGGAGTCAGTGACTCTGTGCGTAGCGGGATTCAGTGACTCCCTGCAGACCAGGAGTCAGCGACTCTGTACAGAGCGGGATTCAGTGATTCTGTACCGACCGGAAGTCGGTTACTCTGTACAGACCGGAATCAATGACTCTGTGCAGACAGTGAGTCACTGATTCTGCACAGACCTGGAGTCAGTTTCTCTGTACAGACTGGGAGTCAGTGACTCTGTGCAGACCTGGAGTCAGTTTCCCTGTGCAGACCGCGGTTCAATGGCTCTTTACAGACCGAGTGTCTGTGAGTCTTCATAGATCGGGAGTCAGTAAGTCTGTACAGAACGGGAGTCAGTGACTAGGTACAGGCGGGGGAGTAAGTGACTATGTACAGATCGGAATCATTGACTCAGTACAGTGAGGGAGTCAGTGACTCTGTACTGACCGGTACTCAGTGGCTCTGTCAGACAGGGAATCACCAACTCTGTACAGTCCTGCAGTCAGTGACTCTGTACGGGCCGGGAGTCAGTGACATTGGACAGACGGGGTGTGAGTGACTCTCTACAGAGTCACTGCCTTCCGGTCTGTACAGAGTCACTGACACCGAGAGTTCATGACTCTGTACAGACCTGGAGTCAGTGACTCTGTACAGACAGGGAGTCAGTGAATCTGTCCATACCGAGAGTCAGTGAATCTGTACAGACCGGGAGTCAGTGACTCTTCAGGACCGGGTGCCAGTGACTCTGTACGGACCTGGTGGCAGTGTCTCTGTACAGACAGTTAGTCATTGAATCTGTACCGACCTGGAGTCAGTGACTCTGTACGGACCGGGAGTCAGTGACTTTTTACAGACGGGGATTCAGTGACTCTCTGCAGACCTGGAATCAGTCAATCTGTACAGACCGGGAGTTAGTGGCTCTGTGCAGACCGGGAGTCAGTGAGTCTTTACAGACCGGGAGTCAGTAACTCTGAACAGACCGAGTGTTAGTGACTCTGTCCAACCGGGAGTCAGTGACGCTGTACGACCGGGAGTAAGTGTTGCTGTGCAGACCTGGAGTCAGTGACTCTGCACAGACCGGGAGTCAGTTACTCTGTATAGAACGGGAGTCAATTACTCTGTACAGGCCGGGAGTTAGAGACTCGGTTCAGTTCGGAATCATTGATTATGTACAGACCTGGAGTCAGCGACTTTGTGCAGAGCGGGATTCAGTAATTCTGTACCGACCGGAAGTCGGTCACTCAGTACAGACTGGGAGTCAGTGACTCTGTGCAGACCTGGAGTCAATTTCCCTGTGCAGACCGGGATTCAATGGGTCTGTGCAGACCTGGAGTCGGTGTTTCTATACGGACCTGAAGTCGTTGACTCTGCAGACCGGAATTCAGTGGCCGTGCATAGACCGAAAGTCAGTGACTCTGTACAGACCAGGAGTCAGTGACTCTGTGCATAGCGGGATTCAGTGAATCCCTGCAGACCTGGAGTCAGTGAATCTGTACAGACCGGGAGTTAGTGATTCTGTACCGACCGGAAGTCGGTTATTCTGTGCAGACCGGAATCAGTGACTCTGTGCAGACAGTGAGTCAGTGAATCTGCACAGACCTGGAGTCAGTTTCTCTGTACAGACTGGGAGTCAGTGACTCTCTGCAGACCTGGAGTCAGATTCCTTGTGCAGACCGCGGTTCAATGGCTCTTTACAGACCGAGTGTCAGTGAGTCTTCATAGATCGGGAGTCAGTAAGTCTATACAGAACGGGAGTCAGTGACTAGGTACAGGCGGGGGAGTAAGTGACTCTGTACAGATCGGAATCATTGAATCAGTACAGTGAGGGAGTCAGTAACTCTGTACTGACCGGTAGTCAGTGGCTCTGTAAGACAGGGAATCACTAACTCTGTACAGTCCTGCAGTCAGTGACTCTGTCCGGGCCGGGAGTCAGTGACCTTGGACAGACGGGGTGTGAGTGACTCTCTACAGAGTCACTGCCTTCCGGTCTGAACAGAGTCACTGACACCGAGAGTTCGTGACTCTGCACACACCTGGAGTCAGTGACTCTGTACGGACCGGGAGTCAGTTACTTTTTACAGACAGGGAGCCAGTGACTCTGTATAGACCTGGTGTCAGTGTCTCTGTGCAGACAGTTAGTCAGTGAATCTGTACCGACCTGGAGTCAGTGACTCTGCACAGACCAGGTGTCAGTCACACTGCACAAACAGGGATTCATTGATTCAGTACAAACATGGAGTCAGTTTCTCTGTGCAGACTGGGAGTCAGTGACTGTGCAGACCTGGAGTCAGTGTCCCTGTGCAGACCGGGATTCAATGGCTCTGTGCAGACCGGGAGTCGCTGATTCTGTACGGACCTGAAGTCGGTGACTCTGTGCAGACCGGAAGTCAGTGACCGTGCACAGACCGGAAGTCAGTTACTCTGTACAGACCAGGAGTCAGTGACTCTGTGCACAGCGGGATTCAGTGACTCTCTGCAGACCTGGAATCAGTCAATCTGTACAGACCGGGAGTTCGTGGCTCTGTGCAGACCGGGAGTCAGTGAGTCTTTACAGACCGGGAGTCAGTAACTCTGAACAGACCGAGTGTTAGTGACTCTGTCCGACCGGGAGTCAGTGATGCTGCACAGACCTGGAGTCAGTGACTCTGCACAGACCGGGAGTCAGTTACTCTGTATAGAACGGGAGTGAATTACTCTGTACAGGCCGGACGTCAGCGGCTCTGTACAGTTCGGAATCATTGATTACGTACAGACCTGGTGTCAGCGACTTTGTGCAGAGCGGGATTCAGTGATTCTGTACCGACCGGAAGTCGGTTTCTCTGTACAGAGCAGAATCAGTGACTCTGTGCAGACAGTGAGTCACTGTTTCTGCACAGACCTGGAGTCAGCGACTCAGTACAGACCTGGAGTCAGTGACTCTGTACAGACCTTGAGTCAGTAACTCTGAACAGACGGAGAGTTACTGACTCTGTACGACCGGGAGTCAGTGACGCTGTGCGACGTGGAGTCAGTGACTCTGTACAGACCTGGAGTCAGTGACTCTGCACAGACCGGGAGTCAGTTACCCTGAAAAGAACGGGAGTCAATTATTCTGCATAGGCCGGGAGTCAGCGACTCTGCAGTTCGGAATCATTGATTATGTACAGACCTGGTGTCAGCGACTCTGCACAGAGCGGGAGGCAGTGAGTTAGTGCAGACCTGGAGCCAGTGACGATGCACAGACTGGGGTTCAGTGAGTTTGTCCAGACCGGGAATCACTGACCCTGTCCATCCAGGGAATTAATGACCCTGCACAGTCGGAGATTTAGTGACTTTGCACAGACAGGGAGTCAGTGAATTCTTCAGACCGAGTGTCATTGAATCTGTGCAGACCAGCAATCAGTGAGACTGCACAGACCGGGAGTCAGTGACAGTGCTTAGACCGGAAGTCAGTTTCGCGGCATGGACCGGAAGTCAGTGACTTTGTGCAGACTGGGAGTCAGTGAATCTCCAGGACCGGGAGTCAGTGAATCTCTACGACCGGGAGTCAATGACTCTGTACAGACCTGGAGACAGTGACGCTGCACAGACCGGGTGTCAGTGACTCTGTACAGACCGGAATCAGTGACTCTGTGCAGATAGGGATTCAGTGAATCTGAACATACCGAGAGCCAGTGGCTCTGTACAGACTGGTTTTCAGTATCTCTGTAGGACCGGGAGTCAGTGACTCTGTATCGACCGGTATCAGTGACGCTGTATAGACAGGGAGTCCGTGAATCTGAACATGCCGAGAGTCAGTGGCTCTGTACAGACCGGGAGACAGTGACTTTGTACAGACCTGGAGTCAGTGCTTCTGTACAGACCGGGAGTCAGTGTCTCTATGCAGACCGGGAGTCAGAGACTCTGTACTGACCGGGAGTCAGTGACTCTGTACAGAGCGGGAGTCAGTGACTGTGTACAGACGGGGAATTATTGATTATGTGCACACCTGGATTCAGCGACTCTGTGCAGACCTGGAGTCAGTGACTCTATACAGACCGGGAGTAAGTGACTCTGTACGGACGGAGAGTCAGTAACTCTGAACAGACCAAGAGTTACTGATTCTGTACGACCGGGTGTCAGTGACGGTGTCCGACGGGAGTCAGTGACTCTGTACAGGCCAGGATTTAGTGACTTTGTACGGACCGGTATCAGTGACTCTGCAGACCTGGAATCAGTCAATCTGTACAGACCGGGAGTTCGTGGCTCTGTGCAGACCGGGAGTCAGTGAGTCTTTACAGACCGGGAGTCAGTAACTCTGAACAGACCGAGTGTTAGTGACTCTGTCCAACCGGGAGTCAGTGACGCTGTCCGACCGGGAGTCAGTGATGCTGCACAGACCTGGAGTCAGTGACTCTGCACAGACCCGGAGTCAGTTACTCTGTATAGAACGGGAGTCAATTACTCTGTACAGGCCGGACGTCAGCGGCTCTGTACAGTTCGGAATCATTGATTACGTACAGACCTGGTGTCAGCGACTTTGTGCAGAGCGGGATTCAGTGATTCTGTACCGACCGGAAGTCGGTTTCTCTGTACAGAGCAGAATCAGTGACTCTGTGCAGACAGTGAGTCACTGTTTCTGCACAGACCTGGAGTCAGTTTCTCTGTACAGACTGGGAGTCAGTGACTCTGTGCAGACCTGGAGTCAATTTCCCTGTGCAGACCGTTATTCAATGCAGACGTGGAGTCGCTGATTCTATACGGACCTGAAGTCGGTGACTCTGTGCAGACCTGAATTCAGTGACCGTGCATAGATCGAAAGTCAGTGACTCTGTACAGTCCAGGAGTCAGTGACTCTGTGCATAGCGGGATTCAGTGACTCCCTGCAGACCTGGAGTCAGTGAATCTGTACAGACCGGGAGTTAGTGATTCTGTACCGACCGGAATCAGTGACTCTGTGCAGACAGTGAGTCAGTGAATCTGCACAGACCTGGAGTCAGTTTCTCTGTGCAGACCGGGATTCAATGGCTCTTTGCAGACCGAGTGTCAGTGAGTCTTCATAGATCGGGAGTCAGTAAGTCTGTACAGAACGGGAGTCAGTGACTAGGTACAGGCGGGGGAGTCAGTGACTCTGTACAGATCGGAATCATTGACTCAGTACAGTGAGGGAGTCAGTGACTCTGTACAGACCGGTAGTCAGTGGCTCTGTAAGACCGGGAATCAATAACTCTGTACAGTCCTGCAGTCAGTGACTCTGTACGGGCCGGGAGTCAGTGACTTTGGACAGACGGGGTGTCAGTGACTGTACAGTCCGGGAGTCAGTGTCTCTGTACAGACCGGAATCAGTGAATCTGTACAGACAGGGAGTCAGTGAATCTGTACAGGCCGGGAGTCCGTGACTCTGTATGGACCGGAATAAGTGACTCTGTCCAGACAGGGTGTCAGTGAAACTGTGCAGACTTGGAGTCAGTGGCTCTGTACAGATCGTGTATCAGTGACTCTGTACAGACCGGAAGTCAGTGACTGTATACAGGCTGGGTAGTCAGTGACTCTGTACAGACCTGGAGTCAGTGACTCTGTACGGACCGGGAGTCAGTGACTTTTTACAGACGGGGTGTCAGTGATTCTCTGCTGAGTCACTGCCTTCCAGTCTGTACAGAGTCACTGACACCAAGAGTTCGTGACTCTGTACAGACCGGAATCAGTGACTCTGTACAGACAGGGAGTCAGTGAATCTGTACATACCGAGTGTCAGTGAATCTGTACAGACCGT
Organism: Heptranchias perlo; assembly: GCF_035084215.1. Classification (NCBI taxonomy): domain Eukaryota; kingdom Metazoa; phylum Chordata; class Chondrichthyes; order Hexanchiformes; family Hexanchidae; genus Heptranchias; species Heptranchias perlo. Next base: position 33,595,751 of record NC_090357.1, on the reverse strand, counting down.
GAGTCAGTGACCCTTTAGGACCGGGAGCCAGTGACTCTGTACGGACCTGGTGTCAGTGGTTCTGTACAGACAGTTAGTCATTGAATCTATACAGACCTGGCGTCAGTGGCTCTGTACAGACCGGGATTCAGTGATTCTGTACATAAGTGGAGTCAGTTTCACTGTGCAGACCGGGATTCAATCGCTCTGTGCAGACCGGGAGTCGGTAATTCTGTACGGACTTGATGTCTGTGACTCTGTGCAGACCGGGAGTCAGTGACTTTGTGTATATCGGGATTCAGTGACTCTCTGCAGACCTGGAGTCAGTGAATCTGTACAGACCGGGAGTTAGTGGCTCTGTGCAGACCTGGAGTCAGTGATTCTGTCCAGACCGGTTGTCAGTGAGTCTTTACAGACTGGGAGTCAGTAACTCTGAACAGATCGAGTGTTCGCGACTCTGTCCAACCGGGAGTCAGTGACGCTGTACGACCGGGAGTCAGTGATGCTGTACAGACGTGGTGTCAGTGACTCTGCACAGCACGGGAGTCAGTTACTCTGTGCAGTTCGGAATGATTGATTATGTACCGATCTGGAGTCAGCGACTCAGTCCAGACCGGAATCAGTGGCTCTGTACAGACCGGTAGTCAGTGGCTCTGTAAGACCGGGAATCAATAACTCTGTACGGTCCTGCAGTCAGTGACTCTGCACAGACCGGAATCAGTGAATCTGTACAGACAGGGAGTCAGTGAATCTGTGCAGGCCGGGATTCCGTGACTCTTTATGGACCGGAATCATTGACTCTGTTCAGACAGTGAGTCAGTGAAACTGTGCGGACCTGGCGTCAGTGGCTCTGTGCAGACCGGGTGTCAGTGACTCTGTACAGACCTGGAGTCAGTGACTCTCTGCAGACCTGGAGTCAGTGAATCTATCCAGACTGGTAGTTAGTGGCTCTGTGCAGACCGGGAGTCAGCGATTCTGTCCAGACCGGGTGTCAGTGAGTCTTTACAGACCGGGAGTCAGGAACTCTGAACAGACCGAGTGTAAGCGACTCTCTCCAACCGGGAGTCAATGACGCTGTACGACCGGGAGTCAGTGATTCTGTACAGACCTGGAGTCAGTGACTCTACACAGACCGGGAGTCAGTTACTCTGTATAGAATGGGAGTCAATTACACTGTACAGGCCGGGAGTCAGCGTCTCTGTGCAGTTCGGAATCATTGATTATGTACAGACCTGGAGTCAGCGATGCTGTACAGACCGGGATAAGTGACTCTGTGCAGACAGTGAGTCAGTGAATCTGCACAGACCTGGAGTCAGTGGCTCTGTACAGGCCGGGTGTCAGTGTCTCTGTACAGACTGGGGATCAGTGAGTCTTCAGAGATCGGGAGTCATTACATCTGTACAGACCGGGAGTCAGTGACTCGGTACTGGCCGGGGAGTCAGTGGCTCTGTAAGACCGGGAATCCGTAACTCTGTACGGTCCTGCAGTCAGTGAATCTGCAGAGACCGGAATCAGTTAATCTGGTCAGACAGTGAGTCAGTGAAACTGTGCAGACCTGGAGTCAGTGGCTCAGCACAGATCGGGTATCAGTGACTCTGTACAGACCGGAAGTCAGTGACTGTGTACAGGCCGGGAGTCAGTGACTCTGCACAGACCGTGCGTAAGTGACTCTGTACAGACCTGGAGTCAGTGACTCGGTACAGGCCGGGGAGTCAGTAACTCTGTGCAGATCGGAATCATTGACTCTGTACAGAGAGGGAGTCAGTGACTCTGTACAGACCGTTCGTCAGTGGCTCTGTCAGAGCGGGAATCAGTAACTCTGTACAGTCCTGCAATCAGTGACTCTGCACAGACCGGGAGTCAGTGACTGTACAGACAGGGAGTCAGTGAATCTGTACAGGCCGGGAGTCGGTGACTCTGCATGGACCGGAATCAGTGACTCTGGTCAGACAGTGAGTCAGTGAAACTGTGCAGACCTGGAGTCAGTGGCTCTGCACAGATCGGGTGTCAGTGACTCTGTACAGACCGGAAGTCAGTGACTGTGTACAGGCCGGGAGTCCGTGACTCTGTATGGACCGGAATCAATGACTCTGTTCAGACAGTGAGTCAGTGAAACTGTGCGGACCTGGCGTCAGTGGCTCTGTAAAGACCGGGTGTCAGTGACTCTGTGCAGACGTGGATTCAGTGTCCCTGTGCAGTCCGGGATTCAATGGCTCTGTGCAGACCGGGAGTCGGTGATTCTGTACGGACTTGAAGTCGGTGACTCTGTGCAGACCGGAAGTCAGTGACTCTGCATAGACCGGAAGTCAGTTGCTCTGTACAGACCGGGAGTTCGTGGCTCTGTGCAGACCGGGAGTAAGTGATTCTGTCCAGATCGGGAGTCAGTGAGTCTTTGCAGACCGGGAGTCAGTAACTCTGAACAGACCGAGTGTCAGTGACGCTTAACGATCGGGAATCAGTGATGCTGTGCAGACCTGGAGTCAGTGCCTCTGTGCAGACCGGGAGTTCGCGTCTCTGTGCAGACCGGGAGTCGGTCTCTCTGTGCAGACTGGATTCAGTGATTCTGCACAGACCGGGAGAAAGTGACTCTGTACAGACCGAGAGTTACTGACTCTGTACGACTGGGTGTCAGTGACGCTGTCCGACGGGAGTCAGTGACTCTGTACAGGCCGGGAGTTAGTGACTTTGTACGGACCGCAATCATGATTCTGTACAGACAGGGAGTCAGTGACTTTGTACAGACCTGGAGTCGGGTTGTCCGTACAGACCGGGAGTCAGTGGTTCTGTACAGAACAGGAGTCAGTGACTCTGTACAGAACGGGAGTCATTGATTCTGTGCACACCTGGAGTCAGTGATTCTGTACAGAGGGGGAGTCATTGTCTCTGTACAGACCGAGAATCAGTAACTCCGAACAGACCGAGAGTTACTCGCTCTGTACGACCGGGAGTCGGTGACGCTGTACGACGTGGAGTCAGTGACTCTGGATAGAACCGGAGTCACTGACTCTGTGCAGGCCGGGAGTTAGTAACTCTGTACGGACCGGAATCAGTGATTCTGTGCAGACTGGGAGTCAGTTTATCTGTACCGGACGGGAGTCAGTCACTCTGTACAGACCGGGAGTCAGTGACGTCAGTGACTTTGTCCAGACGGAATGTCAGTGACTCTCCACAGACTGGGAGGCAATGATTCTGCACAGACCGGGAGGCAGTGTCTCTGTACAGACAGTTAGTCAGTGATTCTGTACAGTCCTGGAGTCAGTGCCCCTGTGCAGACCGGGATTCAATGGCTCTGTGCAGACCGGGAGTCGGTGATTCTGTACAGACTTGAAGTCGGTGACTCTGTGCAGACCGGAAGTCAGTGACTCTGCATCGACCGGAAGTCAGTTACTCTGTACACACCGGGAGTCAGTGATTCTGTTTATAGCGGGATTCAGTGACTCGCTGCAGACCAGGAGTCAGTGAATCTGCAGAGACCAAGAGTTAGTGCGTCTTTCCAGACCGGGAGTCAGTAACTCTGAATAGACCAAGTGTTAGTGACACTGTCCAACCGGGAGCCAGTGACGCTGTACGACCGGGAGTCAGTGATGCTGTGCAGACCTGGAGTCAGTGCCTCTGTGCAGACTGGGAGTTAGTGTCTGTGTGCAGACCGGGAGTCAGTGTCTCTGTGCAGACCGGATTCAGTGATTCTGCACAGACCGGGAGTCAGTGACTCTTTACACACCGTGAGTCAGTGAATCTGTACAGACGGGGAATTATTGATTCTGTGCACACCTGGAGTCAGCGACTCTGTGCAGACCTGGAGTCAGTGACTGTGTACAGACCGGGAGTCAGTGATTCTATACAGACCGAGTGTCAGTCACTCTGAACAGACGGAGAGTTACTGACTCTGTACGACCGGGTGTCAGTGACGCTGTCCGACAGGAGTCAGTGACTCTGCACAGACCGGGAGACAGTTACTCTGTAAAGAACCGGAGTCAGTGACTCTGTGCAGGCCAGGAGTTCGTGACTTTGTACGGACCGGAATCAGTGATTCTGTACAGACATGGAGTCCGTAGATATGTACAGGACGGGAGTGAGTCACCCTGTGCAGACCTGGAGTCAGTTACTCTGTATAGAAAGGGAGTCAGTGACTGTGTACAGGCCGGGTGTTTGAGACTCTGTACAGACCTTATGTCAATTACGCTGTGCAGACTGGGAGTTAGCGACTCTGTAGAGACCTGGAGTCAGGTTCTCTGTACAGACCGTGAGTCAGTGGTTCTGTACAGAATGGGAATGTGTGATTCTGTACGGACCGAGAGTCAGTGAATCCGTACAGATGGGGAGTCATTGATTCTGTACACACCTGGAGTCAGTGACTCTGTCCAGATCTGGGGACAGTTGTCTGTACAGAGCTGGAGCCAGTGACGCTGCACAGACCGAGAATCAGTAACTCTGAACAGGCCGAGAGTTACTGACTCTGTACGACCGGGATTCATTGACTCTGTACAGTCGGGGAGTCATTGATTCTGTACAGGCCGGTCGTCAGTGATTCTTTACAGACCTGAATTCAGTGACGTTGTCCAGACCGGGAATCGGTGTTTCTGTACGGACCGGAACTCGTTGACTCTGCACAGACCGGGCGTCAGTGACTCTTTGCAGACCGGGAGTCGGTCACTCTGTACAGACCGGGTGTCCGTGATTCTGGACAGACCTGGAATCAGTTACTGTGCACAGACCTGGAGTCGGGTTCTCTGCACAGACCGGGAGTCTGTGATACTGTACGGACCGGGAGTCAGTGAATCTGTACAGACAGGGAATCATTTACCCTGTACAGACCGAGAATTATTGTCTTTGAACAGGCAGGGTGTCAGTAACTCTGCATAGACCGGAAGTCAGATTCGCTGCACGGACCGGAAATCAGTGATTCTGGTCAGAAAGGGAGTCAGTGACTCTGCAAAGACCGGGAATCAGTGACACTGTGCAGACCGGGAGTCAGTGAGTCTGTACAGACAGGGAGTCAGTGAATCTGTACAAACCGATAGTCAGTGAATCTGTACAGACCGGGAGTCAGTGACTCTGTCGGACTGGGAGTCACTGAATCTGTACAGACCTGGAATCAGTATCTCTGTTCAGACAGTTAGTCAGTGACTATGTACAGGCATGAAGTAATTTCCCTGTGCAGACCGGGATTCAATTGCTCTGTGCAGATCCGGAGTCGGTGATTCTGTCCGGACTTGAAGTCGGTGACTCTGTGCAGACCGGAAGTCAGTGACTCTGCATAGACCGGAAGTCAGTTACTCTGTGCAGACCGGGAGTCAGTGATTCTGTCCAGATCGGGTGTCAGTGAGTCTTGACAGACCGGGAGTCAGTAACTCTGAACAGACCGAGTGTTAGTGACTCTGTCCAACCGGGAGTCAGTGACTCTGGACGACCGGGAGTCAGTGATGCTGTGCAGACCTGGAGTCATTGCCTCTGTGCAGACCGGGAGTTAGTGTCTCTGTTCACAACGGGAGTCCGTGTCTCTGTGCAGACCGGATTCAGTGATTCTGCACAGACCGGAAGTCAGTGACTCTGTACAGACAGGGAATCATTGACCCTGTACAGACTGAGAGTGAGTGACTTTGAACAGACAGGGATTCAGTGCCTCTGCACAGACCGGAAGTCAGATTCGCTGCACGGACCGGAACTCAGTGATTCTGGACAGAAAGGGAATCAGTGACTCTGCATCGACCGGGAATCAGTGACACTGTGCAGAACGGGAGTAAGTGACTCTGCACAGACCGAAATCAGTGACTCTGTACAGACCGGGAGTCAGTGACTCTGTACAGAGGGGGAATTATTGACTATTTGCACAGCTGGAGTCAGCGACTCTGTGCAGACCTGGAGTCAGTGAATCTGGACAGACCGAGAGTCAGTAACTCTGAACAGACCGAGAGTTACTGTCTCTGTACGACCGGGTGTTAGTGACGCTGTCCGACGGGAGTCAGTGACTCTGCACACACCGGGAGACAGTTACTCTGTATGGAACCGCAATCAGTGACTCTGTGCAGGCCGGGAGTTAGTGACCTTGTACGGACCGGAATCAGCGATCCTGTACAGACAGGGAGTCCGTGAATGTGTATAGGACGGGAGTCAGTCACCCTGTGCAGACCTGGAGTCAATTACTCTGTATAGAACGGGAGTCAGTTTCTCTTTACAGACCGGGAGGCAGTGTCTCTGTACAGACAGTTAGTCAGTGATTCTGTACAGGCCTGGAGTCAGTGCCCCTGTGCAGACCGGGATTCAATGGCTCTGTGCAGACCGGGAGTCGGTGATTCTGCATAGACCGGAAGTCAGTTACTCTGTACACACCGGGAGTCAGTGATTCTGTGCATAGCGGGATTCAGTGACTCGCTGCAGACCAGGAGTCAGTGAATCTGTACAGACCGGGAGTTAGTGCGTCTTTCCAGACCGGGAGTCAGTAACTCTGAATAGACCAAGTGTTAGTGACACTGTCCAACCGGGAGCCAATGACGCTGTCCAACCGGGAGCCAATGACGCTGTACGACCGGGAGTCAGTGATGCTGTGCAGACCTGGAGTCAGTGCCTCTGTACAGACCGGGAGTCAGTGTCTCTGTGCAGACCGGATTCAGTGATTCTGCACAGACCGGGAGTCAGTGACTCTTTACCCACCGTGAGTCAGTGAATCTGAACAGACGGGGAATTATTGATTCTGTGCACACCTGGAGTCAGCGATTCTGTGCAGACCTGGAGTCAGGGACTCTGTACAGACCGGGAGTCAGTGATTCTGTACAGACCGTGTGTCGGTAACTCTGAACAAACGGAGAGTTACTGACTCTGTACGACCGGGTGTCAGTGACGCTGTCCGACGGGAGTCAGTGACTCTGCACAGACCGGGAGACAGTTACTCTGTAAAGAACCGGAGTCAGTGACTCTGTGCAGGCCAGGAGTTCGTGACTCTGTACAGAGGGGGAATTATTGACTATTTGCACACCTGGAGTCAGCGACTCTGTGCAGACCTGGAGTCAGTGAATCTGGACAGACCGAGAGTCAGTAACTCTGAACAGACCGAGAGTTACTGTCTCTGTACGACGGGTGTTAGTGATGCTGTCCGACGGGAGTCAGTGACTCTGCACACAGCGGGAGACAGTTACTCTGTATGGAACCGCAATCAGTGACTCTGTGCAGGCCGGGAGTTAGTGACCTTGTACGGACCGGAATCAGCGATCCTGTACAGACAGGGAGTCCGTGAATGTGTATAGGACGGGAGTCAGTCACCCTGTGCAGACCTGGAGTCAATTACTCTGTATAGAACGGGAGTCAGTTTCTCTTTACAGGCCGGTAGTTTGTGACTCTGTACGGACCTGAATCAGTGATTCTGTAAAGAAAGGGAGTCAGTGGCTCTGTACAGACCTGGAATCAGTGAATCTGTGCAGAACGAGAGGCACTCACTCTGTACGACCGGGAGTCAGTGACGCAGTACGACGGGGAGTCAGTGACTCTGGATAGAACCGGAGTCACTGACTCTGTACAGGCCGGGAGTTAATAACTCTGTACGGACCGGAATCAGTGATTCTGTGCAGACTGGGAGTCAGTTTATCTGTACCGGACGGGAGTCAGTGAATCTGCATAGACCGGAAGTCAATTACTCTTTACAGACCGGGAGTCAGTGACTCTGTACAGACCAGTAGTCAGTGACTTTGTCCAGACGGAATGTCAGTGACTCTCCACAGACCGGGAGGCAATTATTCTGGACAGACCGGGAGGCAGTGAGTCTTCATAGACCCGGAGTCAGTGACCCTGTAAAGACCGGAATCAGTGACTCTGTGCAGAGAGTGAATCAATGAATCTGTACAGATCTGGATTCAGTGGCTCTGCACAAGCCGAGTGTCAGTGGCTCTGTCGACTCCGGGTGTCATTGATTCTGTACAGACAGGAAGTCAGTGACTCTGCACAGGCCGGGGAGTCAGAGACTCTGCACAGACCTGGAGTCAGTGGCTCTGTAAGAGCGGGAGTCAGTAACTCTGTAGAGACCGGGCGTCCGTGACTCCGTACAGACCGGGAGTCAGTGATTCTTTACAGACCTGGAGTCAGTGCCTCTGCACGGACCGAGAGTCAGTGAGTCTTTACAGACCGGGAATCAGTGACTCTGTACAGTCGGGGAGTCATTGATTCTGTACAGACATAGAGTCAGTGAAGCTGCACAGACCGGGAGTCAGTGACTCTCTACAGACCTGCAGTGAGTGATTCTGCACAGGCCTGGAGCAAGTGACGCTGTACAGAACGGAAGTCAGTGAATCTGGACAGACCGGGAGTCAGTGACTCTGTACAGACGTGGAGTACGTGATTCTGTGCAGAGCGGGAGTCAGTGATTCTGTGCAGACCGGAGTTAGTGACTCTGCACAGACCGTGCGCAAGTGACTCTGTAGAGACCTGGTGTCAGTGACTCTGTACAGACCTGGAGTCAGTGAGTCTGTACAGACCGGGAGTAAGTGACTCTATTCAGACCGAGAGTCAGTGATTCGGAAAGGACCGTGAGTCAGTGACACTGTACAAACAGGAATCAGTGACTCTGTGCAAACAGTGAGTCAGTGAATCTGCACAGACCTGAAGTCAGTGGCTCTGTACAGGCCGGGTGTCAGTGACTCTGCACAGACCGGATGTAAGTGAATCTTCATAGATCGGGAGTCAGTAAGTCTGTACAGACCGGGAGTCAGTGACAATGTACGGAACGGAATCACTGAATCTGCACAGAGTGGGAGTCAATGACTCTGTACAGACCGGTAGTCAGTGGCTCTGTAAGACCGGGAATCAGTACCTCTGTACGGTCCTTCAGTCAGTAACTCTGTACGGACCGGGAGTCAGTGACTTTGTACAGACGGGGAGTCAGTGACTCTCTGCAGTGTCACTGCCTTCCGGTCTCTACTGAGTCACTGCCTTCCGGTCTGCACAGAGTCACTGACACCGAGAGTTCGTGACTCTGTACAGACCGGGAATCAGTGACTCTGTACAGTCGGGGAGTCATTGATTCTGTACAGACATGGAGTCAGTGAAGCTGCACAGACCGGGAGCCAGTGACTCGCTGCAGAGCTGCAGTGAGTGATTCTGCACAGACCTGGAGCAAGTGACGCTGTACAGACCGGAAGTCAGTGAATCTGGACAGACCGGGAGTCAGTGACTCTGTACAGACGTGGAGTACGTGATTCTGTGCAGACCGGGAGTCAGTGATTCTGTACAGACCGGAGTTAGTGACTCTGCACAGACCGTGCGCAAGTGACTCTGTACAGACCTGGAGTCAGTGAGTCTGTACAGACAGGGAGTCAGTGAAAATGTGCAGATCTGGAGTCAGTGGCTCTGTACAGATCGGGTGTCAGTGACTCTGTACAGACCGGAAGTCAGTGACTGTGTACAGACCTGGAGTCAGTGACTCTGTACAGACCTGGAGTCAGTGACTCTGTACAGACAGGGAGTCAGTGAATCTGTACAGGCCGGGATTCCGTGACTCTTTATGGACCGGAATCAGTGACTCTGTTCAGAGAGTGAGTCAGTGAAACTGTGCGGACCTGGCGTCAGTGGCTCTGTACAGACCGGGTGTCAGTGACTCTGTACAGACCTGGAGTCAGTGTCCCTGGGCAGACTGGGATTCAATGGCTCTGTGCAGACCGGGAGTCGGTGATTCGGTACGGACTTGACGTCGGTGACACTGACAGAAGTCAGTGCCTCTGCATAGACCGGATGTCAGTTATTCTGTACAGGCCGGCAATCAGTGACTCTGTGCATAGCGGGATTCAGTGACTCTCTGCAGACCTGGAGTCAGTGAGTCTGTACAGACCGGGAGTAAGTGACTCTATTCAGACCGAGAGTCAGTGATTCGGAAAGGACCGTGAGTCAGTGACACTGTACAAACAGGAATCAGTGACTCTGTGCAAACAGTGAGTCAGTGAATCTGCACAGACCTGAAGTCAGTGGCTCTGTACAGGCCGGGTGTCAGTGACTCTGCACAGACCGGATGTAAGTGAATCTTCATAGATCGGGAGTCAGTAAGTCTGTACAGACCGGGAGTCAGTGACAATGTACGGAACGGAATCACTGAATCTGCACAGAGTGGGAGTCAATGACTCTGTACAGACCGGTAGTCAGTGGCTCTGTAAGACCGGGAATCAGTACCTCTGTACGGTCCTTCAGTCAGTAACTCTGTACGGACCGGGAGTCAGTGACTTTGTACAGACGGGGAGTCAGTGACTCTCTGCAGTGTCACTGCCTTCCGGTCTCTACTGAGTCACTGCCTTCCGGTCTGCACAGAGTCACTGACACCGAGAGTTCGTGACTCTGTACAGACCGGGAATCAGTGACTCTGTACAGTCGGGGAGTCATTGATTCTGTACAGACATGGAGTCAGTGAAGCTGCACAGACCGGGAGCCAGTGACTCGCTGCAGAGCTGCAGTGAGTGATTCTGCACAGACCTGGAGCAAGTGACGCTGTACAGACCGGAAGTCAGTGAATCTGGACAGACCGGGAGTCAGTGACTCTGTACAGACGTGGAGTACGTGATTCTGTGCAGACCGGGAGTCAGTGATTCTGTACAGACCGGAGTTAGTGACTCTGCACAGACCGTGCGCAAGTGACTCTGTACAGACCTGGAGTCAGTGAGTCTGTACAGACAGGGAGTCAGTGAAAATGTGCAGATCTGGAGTCAGTGGCTCTGTACAGATCGGGTGTCAGTGACTCTGTACAGACCGGAAGTCAGTGACTGTGTACAGACCTGGAGTCAGTGACTCTGTACAGACCTGGAGTCAGTGACTCTGTACAGACAGGGAGTCAGTGAATCTGTACAGGCCGGGATTCCGTGACTCTTTATGGACCGGAATCAGTGACTCTGTTCAGAGAGTGAGTCAGTGAAACTGTGCGGACCTGGCGTCAGTGGCTCTGTACAGACCGGGTGTCAGTGACTCTGTACAGACCTGGAGTCAGTGTCCCTGGGCAGACTGGGATTCAATGGCTCTGTGCAGACCGGGAGTCGGTGATTCGGTACGGACTTGACGTCGGTGACACTGACAGAAGTCAGTGCCTCTGCATAGACCGGATGTCAGTTATTCTGTACAGGCCGGCAATCAGTGACTCTGTGCATAGCGGGATTCAGTGACTCTCTGCAGACCTGGAGTCAGTGAATCTATCCAGACTGGTAGTTAGTGGCTCTGTGCAGACCGGGAGTCAGCGATTCTGTCCAGACCGGGTGTCAGTGAGTCTTTACAGACCGGGAGTCAGTAACTCTGAACAGACCGAGTGTTAGTGACTCTCTCCAACCGGGAGTCAGTGACGCTGTACGACCGGGAGTCAGTGATTCTGTACAGACCTGGAGTCAGTGACTCTACACAGACCGGGAGTCAGTTACTCTGTATAGAATGGGAGTCAATTACACTGTACAGGCCGGGAGTCAGCGTCTCTGTGCAGTTCGGAATCATTGACTATGTACAGACCTGGAGTCAGCGATGCTGTACAGACCGGGATAAGTGAGTCTGTGCAGACAGTGAGTCAGTGAATCTGCACAGACCTGGAGTCAGTGGCTCCGTACAGGCCGGGTGTCAGTGAGTCTTCAGAGATCGGGAGTCATTACATCTGTACAGACCGGGAGTCAGTGACTCGGTACTGGCCGAGGAGTCAGTGGCTCTGTAAGACGGGAAATCCGTAACACTGTACGGTCCTGCAGTCAGTGAATCTGTAGAGACCGGAATCAGTTAATCTGTCCAGACAGGGAGTCAGTGAATTTCTTCAGACCAGTTGTCAGTGACTTTGTCCAGACGGAATGTCAGTGACTCTCCACAGACCGGGAGGCAATGATTCTGTACAGACCGGGGGAAGTGAGTCTTCATCGACCCGGACTCAGTAACTCTGAACGGACCGAGAGTTAGCCACTCTCTTCAGAACTGGAGTCAGTGACTCTGCACAGACCGGGAGTCAGTGACCCTGTAAAGACCGGAATCAGTGACTCTGCACAGACAGTGAGTCAATGAATCTGTACAGACCTGGATTCAGTGGCTCTGCTCAGACCGAGTGTCAGTGGCTCTGTACAGACCGGGTATCAGTGATTCTGTACAGACAGGAAGTCAGTGACTCTGCACAGGCCGGGAGTCAGTGACTCCACAAAGACCTGAAGTCAGTGGCTCCATACCGTCCGGGTGTCAGTGACTCTGGACAGAGTAGGTGTAAATGACTCTGCACAGGGCGGGAGTCAGTAATTCTGTACAGACCGGACGTCCGTGACTCAGTACAGACCGGGAGTCAGTGATTCTGTACAGACCTGGAGTCAGTGCCTCTGTACAGTCGGGGAGTCATTGATTCTGTACAGACCTGGAGTCAGTGAAGCTGCAGAGACCGGGTGTCAGTGACTCTCTGCAGACCTGGAGTGAGTGAGTATGCACAGACCTGGAGCAAGTGACGCTGCACAGACCGGAAGTCAGTGAATCTGGACAGACCGGTAGTCAATGACTCGGTAAAGACGTGGAGTCCGTGAGTCTGTACAGTCCTGGAGTATGTGACTCTGTACAGACCGGGAGTAAGTGATTCTGTACAGACTGGAGTCAGTGACTCTGCACAGACCGTGCGTAAGTGACTCTGTACAGACCTGGAGTCAGTGACTCGGTACAGGCCGGGGAGTCAGTGACTCTGTGCAGATCGGAATCATTGACTCTGTACAGAGAGGGAGTCAGTGACTCTCTACAGACCGTTCGTCAGTGGCTCTGTCAGACCGGGAATCAGTATCTCTGTACAGTCCTGCAATCAGTGAATCTGTACGGACCGGGAGCCAGTGAATTCGTACAGACGGGGTGTCAGTAAATCTGTACAGAGACACTGCCTTCCGGTCTATAGAGAGTCACTGACACCGAGAGTTCCTGACTCTGTACAGACCTTGAGTCAGTGACTCTGCACAGACCGGGAGTCAGTGACTGTACAGACAGGGAGTCAGTGAATCTGTACAGGCCGGGAGTCGGTGACTCTGCATGGACCGGAATCAGTGACTCTGGTCAGACAGTGAGTCAGTGAAACTGTGCAGACCTGGAGTCAGTGGCTCTGCACAGATCGGGTGTCAGTGACTCTGTACAGACCGGAAGTCAGTGACTGTGTACAGGCCGGGAGTCCGTGACTCTGTATGGACCGGAATCAATGACTCTGTTCAGACAGTGAGTCAGTGAAACTGTGCGGACCTGGCGTCAGTGGCTCTGTAAAGACCGGGTGTCAGTGACTCTGTGCAGACGTGGATTCAGTGTCCCTGTGCAGTCCGGGATTCAATGGCTCTGTGCAGACCGGGAGTCGGTGATTCTGTACGGACTTGAAGTCGGTGACTCTGTGCAGACCGGAAGTCAGTGACTCTGCATAGACCGGAAGTCAGTTGCTCTGTACAGAACGGGAGTCAGTGACTCTGTGCAGTCCTGGAGTCAGTGAATCTGTACAGACCGGGAGTTAGTGGCTCTGTGCAGACCGGGAGTAAGTGATTCTGTCCAGATCGGGAGTCAGTGAGTCTTTACAGACCGGGAGTCAGTAACTCTGAACAGACCGAGTGTTAGTGACTCTGTCCAACCGGGAGTCAGTGACGCTGTACGACCGGGAGTCAGTGATGCTGTGCAGACCTGGAATCAGTGCCTCTGTACAGACCGGGAGTTAGCGTCTCTCTGCAGACCGGGAGAAAGTGACTCTGTACAGACCGAGAGTTTCTGACGCTGTCCGACGGGAGTCATTGACTCTGTGCAGAACTGGAGTCAGTGACTCTGTGCAGGCTTGGAGTTAGTGACTTTGTACGGACCGCAATCATGATTCTGTACAGACAGGGAGTCGGTGAATATGTACAGGACGGGAGTCAGTCACCCTGTGCTGACCTGGAGTCAGTTACTTTGTATGGAACGGGAGTCAGTGACTCTGTACACGCCCGGAGTTTGTGACTCTGTCCGGACCGGAATCAGTGATTCTGTAAAGGGAGTCAGTTGCTCTGTACAGACCTGGAGTCAGTGACTCTGTGCCGACCTTAAGTCAGTGACGCTGCGCAGACCGGGAGTCAGTGACTTTGTACAGACCTGGAGTTGGGTTGTCCGTACAGACCGGGAGTCAGTGGTTCTGTACAGAACAGGAGTCAGTGAATCTGTACAGAACGGGAGTCATTGATTCTGTGCACACCTGGAGTCAGTGATTCTGTACAGACCGGGAGTCATTGTCTCTGTACAGACCGAGAATCAGTAACTCCGAACAGACCGAGAGTTACTCGCTCTGTACGACCGGGAGTCGGTGACGCTGTACGACGTGGAGTCAGTGACTCTGGATAGAACCGGAGTCACTGACTCTGTGCAGGCCGGGAGTTAGTAACTCTGTACGGACCGGAATCAGTGATTCTGTGCAGACTGGGAGTCAGTTTATCTGTACCGGACGGGAGTCAGTCACTCTGTACAGACCTGGACTCACCGTCTCCCTTCAGACCGGGAGTCAGTTACTCTGTACAGACCGGGAGTCAGTGACTCTGTACAGACCAGTAGTCAGTGACTTTGTCCAGACGGAATGTCAGTGACTCTCCACAGACTGGGAGGCAATGATTCTGCACAGACCGTGAGGCAGTGTCTCTGTACAGACAGTTAGTCAGTGATTCTGTACAGGCCTGGAGTCAGTGCCCCTGTGCAGACCGGGATTCAATGGCTCTGTGCAGACCGGGAGTCGGTGATTCTGTCCCGACTTCAACTCGGTGACTTTGTGCAGACCGGGAGTCAGTGACTCTGCATAGACCGGAGGTCAGTTACTCTGTACACACCGGGAGTCAGTGATTCTGTGTGTAGCGGGATTCAGTGACTCGCTGCAGACCAGGAGTCAGTGAATCTGTACAGACCGGGAGTTAGTACGTCTTTCCAGACCGGGAGTCAGTAACTCTGAATAGACCAAGTGTTAGTGACACTGTCCAACCGGGAGCCAATGACGCTGTACGACCGGGAGTCAGTGATGCTGTGCAGACCTGGAGTCAGTGCCTCTGTACAGACTGGGAGTTAGTGTCTCTGTGCAGACCGGGAGTCAGTGTCTCTGTGCAGACCGGATTCAGTGATTCTGCACAGACCGGGAGTCAGTGACTCTTTACACACCGTGAGTAAGTGAATCTGTACAGACGGGGAATTATTGATTCTGTGCAAACCTGGAGTCAGCGACTCTGCAGACCTGGAGTCAGTGATTCTGTACAGACCGCGTGTCAGTAACTCTGAACAAACGGAGAGTTACTGACTCTGTACGACCGGGTGTCAGTGACGCTGTCCGACAGGAGTCAGTGACTCTGCACAGACCGGGAGACAGTTACACTGTAAAGAACCGGAGTCAGTGACTCTGTGCAGGCCAGGAGTTCGTGACTTTGTACGGACCAGAATCAGTGATTCTGTACAGACATGGAGTCCGTAGATATGTACAGGACGGGAGTCAGTCACCCTGTGCAGACCTGGTGTCAGTTACTCTGTATAGAAAGGGAGTCAGTAACTGTGTACAGGCCGGGTGTTTGAGACTCTGTACAGACCTTATTGTAATTACGCTGTGCAGACCGGGAGTGAGTGATTCTGTGGAGAGCTGGAGTCGGGTTCTCTGTACAGACCGGGAGTCAGTGGTTCTGTACAGAATGGGAATGTGTGATTCTGTACGGACCGAGAGTCAGTGAATCCGTACAGATGGGGAGTCATTGATCCTGTACACACCTGGAGTCAGTGACTGTCCAGACTTGGGGACATTAGTTTGCACAGAGCTGGAGCCAGTGACGCTGCACAGACCGAGAATCAGTAATTCTGAACAGGCCGAGAGTTACTGACTCTGTACGACCGGGATTCATTGACTCTGTACAGTCGGGGAGTCATTGATTCTGTACAGGCCGGTCGTCAGTGATTCATTACAGACCTGAATTCAGTGACGTTGTCCAGACCGGGAATCGGTGTTTCTGTCCGGACCGGATCTCGTTGACTCTGTCCAGACCGGGCGTCAGTGACTCTTTGCAGACCGGGAGTCGGTCACTCTGTACAGACCGGGTGTCCGTGATTCTGGACAGACCTGGAATCAGTTACTGTGCACAGACCTGGAGTCGGGTTCTCTGCACAGACAGGGGGTCTGTGATACTGTACGGACCGGGAGTCAGTGAATCTGTAAAGACAGGGAATCATTGACCCTGTACAGACTGAGAGTTAGTGTCTTTGAACAGGCAGGGTGTCAGTAACTCTGCATAGACCGGAAGTCAGATTCGCTGCACGGACCGCAAGTCAGTGATTCTGGAGAGAAAGGGAGTCAGTGACTCTGCATAGACCGGGAATCAGTGACACTGTGCAGACCGGGAGTCAGTGAGTCTGTACAGACAGGGAGTCAGTGACTCTGTAGGACTGGGAGTCATTGACTCTGCACAAAATCTGGAGTCAGTATCTCTATTCAGACAGTTAGTCAGTGACTCTGCACAGGCCTGGAGTCATTTCCCTGTGCAGACCGGGATTCAATGGCTCTGTGCAGACCCGGAGTCGGTGATTCTGTACGGACTTGAAGTCGGTGACTCTGCATAGACCGGAAGTCAGTTACTCTGTACAGACCGGGAGTCAGTGACTCTGTGCAGACCGGGAGTCAGTGATTCTGTCCAGATCGGGTGTCAGTGAGTCTTTACAGACCGGGAGTCAGTAACTCTGAACAGACCGAGTGTTCGTGACTCTGTCCAACCGGGAGTCAGTGACGCTGTACGACCGGGAGTCAGTGATGCTGTGCAGAACGGGAGTCGGTGACTCTGTACAGACCGGAATCAGTGACTCTGTACAGACCGAGAGTTACTGACTCTGTACGACCGGGTGTCAGTGACGCTGTCCGACTGTAGACAGTGACTCTGTGCAGACCTGGAGTCAGTGACTCTGCACACACCGGGAGACAGTTACTCTGCATGGAACCGCAATCAGTGACTCTGTACAGGCCGGGAGTTAGTGACCTTGTACGGACCGGAATCACCGATTCTGTACAGACAGGGAGTCAGTGAATGTGTACAGGACGGGAGTCAGTCACCCTGTGCAGACCTGGAGTCAATTACTCTGCATAGAACGGGAGTCAGTGTCTCTGTACAGGCCGGGAGTTTGTGACTCTGTACGGACCGGAAACTGTGATTCTGGAAAGAAAGGGAGTCAGTGGCTCTGTACAGACCTGGAATCAGTGAATCTGTGCAGACCGAGAGGCACTCACTCTGTACGACCGGGAGTCAGTGACGCTGTACGACGGGGAGTCAGTGACTCTGGATAGATCCGGATCACTGATTCTGTACAGGCCGGGAGTTAATAACTCTGTACGGACCGGAATCAGTGATTCTGTGCAGACTGGGAGTCAGTGTATCTGTACCGGACGGGAGTCAGTCACTCTGTACAGACCTGGACTCACCGTCTCCCTTCAGACCGGGATTCAGTTACTCTGTACAGACCGGAAGTCAGTGAATCTGCATGGACCGGAAGTCAATTACTTTTTACAGACCGGGAGTCAGTGACTCTGTACAGACCAGTAGTCAGTGAGTTTGTCCAGACGGAATGTCAGAGACTCTCCACAGACTGGGAGGCAATGATTCTGCACAGACCGGGAGGCAGTTTCTCTGTACAGACAGTTAGTCAGTGACTCTGTACAGGCCTGGAGTCAGTGTCCCTGTACCGACCGGGATTCAATGGCTCTGTGCAGACCGGGAGTCGGTGATTCTGTACGGACTTGAAGTCGGTGACTCTGTGCAGACCAGGAGTCAGTGAATCTGTACAGACCGGGAGTTAGTGGCTCTGTGCAGACCGGGAGTCAGTGATTCTGTCCAGACCGGGTGTCAGTGCGTCTTTTCAGACCGGGAGTCAGTAACTCTGAACAGACCGAGTGTTAGTGACACTGTCCAACCGGGAGCCAGTGACGCTGTACGACCGGGAGTCAGTGATGCAGTGCAAACCTGGAGTCAGTGCCTCTGTACAGACCGGGAGTTAGTGTCTCTGTGTGGACCGGGAGTCAGTGTCTCTGTGCAGACCGGATTCAGTGATTCTGCACAGACCGGGAGTCAGTGACTCTATACACACCGGGAGTCAGTGACGCTGTACAGACCGAGTGTCAGTAACTCTGAACAGACGAAGAGTTACTGACTCTGTACGACCGGGATTCATTGACTCTGTACAGTCGGGGAGTCATTGATTCTGTACAGGCCGGTCGTCAGTGATTCTTTACAGACCTGAATTCAGTGACGTTGTCCAGACCGGGAATCGGTGTTTCTGTACGGACCGGAACTCGTTGACTCTGCACAGACCGGGCGTCAGTGACTCTTTGCAGACCGGGAGTCGGTCACTCTGTACAGACCGGGTGTCCGTGATTCTGGACAGACCTGGAATCAGTTACTGTGCACAGACCTGGAGTCGGGTTCTCTGCACAGACCGGGAGTCTGTGATACTGTACGGACCGGGAGTCAGTGAATCTGTACAGACAGGGAATCATTTACCCTGTACAGACCGAGAATTATTGTCTTTGAACAGGCAGGGTGTCAGTAACTCTGCATAGATCGGAAGTCAGATTCGCTGCACGGACGGGAAATCAGTGATTCTGGTCAGAAAGGGAGTCAGTGACTCTGCACAGACCGGGAATCAGTGACACTGTGCAGACCGGGAGTCAGTGAGTCTGTACAGACAGGGAGTCGGTGAATCTGTACAAACCGAGAGTCAGTGAATCTGTACAGACTGGGAGTCAGTGACTCTGTAGGACTGGGAGTCATTGACTCTGTACAGACCTGGAGTCAGTATCTCTGTTCAGACAGTTAGTCAGTGACTCTGTACAGGCCTGGAGTCATTTCCCTGTGCAGACCGGGATTCAATGGCTCTGTGCAGACCCGGAGTCGGTGATTCTGTACGGACTTGAAGTCGGTGACTCTGTGCAGACCGGAAGTCAGTGACTCTGCATAGACCGGAAGTCAGTTACTCTGTACAGACCGGGAGTCAGTGAATCTGTGCAGACCGGGAGTCAGTGATTCTGTCCAGATCGGGTGTCAGTGAGTCGTTACAGACCGGGAGTCAGTAACTCTGAACAGACCGAGTGTAAGTGATTCTGTCCAACCGGGAGTCAGTGACGCTGTACGACCGGGAGTCAGTGATGCTGTGCAGACCTGGAGTCAGTGCCTCTGTGCAGACCGGGAGTTAGTGTCTCTGTTCAGAACGGGAGTCCGTGTCTCTGTGCAGACCGGATTCAGTGATTCTGCACAGACCGGAAGTCAGTGACTCTGTACAGACAGGGAATCATTGACCCTGTACAGACTGAGAGTGAGTGACTTTGAACAGACAGGGATTCAGTGCCTCTGCACAGACCGGAAGTCAGATTCGCTGCACGGACCGGAACTCAGTGATTCTGGACAGAAAGGGAATCAGTGACTCTGCATCGACCGGGAATCAGTGACACTGTGCAGAACGGGAGTCAGTGACTCTGTACAGAAGGGGAATTTTTGACTATTTGCACACCTGGAGTCAGCGACTCTGTGCAGACCTGGAGTCAGTGAATCTGTACAGACCGAGAGTCAGTAACTCTGAACAGACCGAGAGTTACTGTCTCTGTACGACCCGGTGTTAGTGACGCTGTCCGACGGGAGTCAGTGACTCTGTGCAGACCTGGAGTCAGTGACTCTGCACACACCGGGAGACAGTTACTCTGTATGGAACCGCAATCAGTAACTCTGTGCAGGCCGGGAGTTAGTGACCTTGTACGGACCGGAATCACCGATTCTGTACAGACAGGGAGTCAGTGAATGTGTACAGGACGGGAGTCAGTCACCCTGTGCAGACCTGGAGTCAATTACTCTGCATAGAACGGGAGTCAGTGTCTCTGTACAGGCCGGGAGTTTGTGACTCTGTACGGACCGGAAACTGTGATTCTGGAAAGAAAGGGAGTCAGTGGCTCTGTACAGACCTGGAATCAGTGAATCTGTGCAGACCGAGAGGCACTCACTCTGTACGACCGGGAGTCAGTGACGCTGTACGACGGGGAGTCAGTGACTCTGGATAGATCCGGATCACTGATTCTGTACAGGCCGGGAGTTAATAACTCTGTACGGACCGGAATCAGTGATTCTGTGCAGACTGGGAGTCAGTGTATCTGTACCGGACGGGAGTCAGTCACTCTGTACAGACCTGGACTCACCGTCTCCCTTCAGACCGGGATTCAGTTACTCTGTACAGACCGGAAGTCAGTGAATCTGCATGGACCGGAAGTCAATTACTTTTTACAGACCGGGAGTCAGTGACTCTGTACAGACCAGTAGTCAGTGAGTTTGTCCAGACGGAATGTCAGAGACTCTCCACAGACTGGGAGGCAATGATTCTGCACAGACCGGGAGGCAGTTTCTCTGTACAGACAGTTAGTCAGTGACTCTGTACAGGCCTGGAGTCAGTGTCCCTGTACCGACCGGGATTCAATGGCTCTGTGCAGACCGGGAGTCGGTGATTCTGTACGGACTTGAAGTCGGTGACTCTGTGCAGACCAGGAGTCAGTGAATCTGTACAGACCGGGAGTTAGTGGCTCTGTGCAGACCGGGAGTCAGTGATTCTGTCCAGACCGGGTGTCAGTGCGTCTTTCCAGACCGGGAGTCAGTAACTCTGAACAGACCGAGTGTTAGTGACACTGTCCAACCGGGAGCCAGTGACGCTGTACGACCGGGAGTCAGTGATGCAGTGCAAACCTGGAGTCAGTGCCTCTGTACAGACCGGGAGTTAGTGTCTCTGTGTGGACCGGGAGTCAGTGTCTCTGTGCAGACCGGATTCAGTGATTCTGCACAGACCGGGAGTCAGTGACTCTATACACACCGGGAGTCAGTGACGCTGTACAGACCGAGTGTCAGTAACTCTGAACAGACGAAGAGTTACTGACTCTGTACGACCGGGATTCATTGACTCTGTACAGTCGGGGAGTCATTGATTCTGTACAGGCCGGTCGTCAGTGATTCTTTACAGACCTGAATTCAGTGACGTTGTCCAGACCGGGAATCGGTGTTTCTGTACGGACCGGAACTCGTTGACTCTGCACAGACCGGGCGTCAGTGACTCTTTGCAGACCGGGAGTCGGTCACTCTGTACAGACCGGGTGTCCGTGATTCTGGACAGACCTGGAATCAGTTACTGTGCACAGACCTGGAGTCGGGTTCTCTGCACAGACCGGGAGTCTGTGATACTGTACGGACCGGGAGTCAGTGAATCTGTACAGACAGGGAATCATTTACCCTGTACAGACCGAGAATTATTGTCTTTGAACAGGCAGGGTGTCAGTAACTCTGCATAGATCGGAAGTCAGATTCGCTGCACGGACGGGAAATCAGTGATTCTGGTCAGAAAGGGAGTCAGTGACTCTGCACAGACCGGGAATCAGTGACACTGTGCAGACCGGGAGTCAGTGAGTCTGTACAGACAGGGAGTCGGTGAATCTGTACAAACCGAGAGTCAGTGAATCTGTACAGACTGGGAGTCAGTGACTCTGTAGGACTGGGAGTCATTGACTCTGTACAGACCTGGAGTCAATATCTCTGTTCAGACAGTTAGTCAGTGACTCTGTACAGGCCTGGAGTCATTTCCCTGTGCAGACCGGGATTCAATGGCTCTGTGCAGACCCGGAGTCGGTGATTCTGTACGGACTTGAAGTCGGTGACTCTGTGCAGACCGGAAGTCAGTGACTCTGCATAGACCGGAAGTCAGTTACTCTGTACAGACCGGGAGTCAGTGAATCTGTGCAGACCGGGAGTCAGTGATTCTGTCCAGATCGGGTGTCAGTGAGTCGTTACAGACCGGGAGTCAGTAACTCTGAACAGACCGAGTGTAAGTGATTCTGTCCAACCGGGAGTCAGTGATGCTGTGCAGACCTGGAGTCAGTGCCTCTGTGCAGACCGGGAGTTAGTGTCTCTGTTCAGAACGGGAGTCCGTGTCTCTGTGCAGACCGGATTCAGTGATTCTGCACAGACCGGAAGTCAGTGACTCTGTACAGACAGGGAATCATTGACCCTGTACAGACTGAGAGTGAGTGACTTTGAACAGACAGGGATTCAGTGCCTCTGCACAGACCGGAAGTCAGATTCGCTGCACGGACCGGAACTCAGTGATTCTGGACAGAAAGGGAATCAGTGACTCTGCATCGACCGGGAATCAGTGACACTGTGCAGAACGGGAGTAAGTGACTCTGCACAGACCGGAATCAGTGACTCTGTACAGACCGGGAGTCAGTGACTCTGTACAGAAGGGGAATTTTTGACTATTTGCACACCTGGAGTCAGCGACTCTGTGCAGACCTGGAGTCAGTGAATCTGTACAGACCGAGAGTCAGTAACTCTGAACAGACCGAGAGTTACTGTCTCTGTACGACCCGGTGTTAGTGACGCTGTCCGACGGGAGTCAGTGACTCTGTGCAGACCTGGAGTCAGTGACTCTGCACACACCGGGAGACAGTTACTCTGTATGGAACCGCAATCAGTAACTCTGTGCAGGCCGGGAGTTAGTGACCTTGTACGGACCGGAATCAGCGATCCTGTGCAGACAGGGAGTCCGTGAATGTGTATAGGACGGGAGTCAGTCCCCTGTGCAGACCTGGAGTCAATTACTCTGCATAGAACGGGAGTCAGGTTCTCTGTACAGGCCGGGAGTTTGTGACTCTGTACGGACCTGAATCAGTGATTCTGTAAAGAAAGGGAGTCAGTGGCTCTGTGCAGACCTGGAATCAGTGAATCTGTGCAGACCGAGAGGCACTCACTCTGTACGACCGGGAGTCAGTGACGCAGTACGACGGGGAGTCAGTGACTCTGGATAGAACCGGAGTCACTGACTCTGTACAGGCCGGGAGTTAATAACTCTGTACGGACCGGAATCAGTGATTCTGTGCAGACTGGGAGTCAGTTTATCTGTACCGGACGGGAGTCAGTGAATCTGCATAGACCGGAAGTCAATTACTCTTTACAGACCGGGAGTCAGTGACTCTGTACAGACTAGTAGTCAGTGACTTTGTCCAGACGGAATGTCAGTGAATCTCCACGGACCGGGAGGCAATGATTCTGGACAGACCGGGAGGCAGTGAGTCTTCATAGACCCGGAGTCAGTGACCCTGTAAAGACCGGAATCAGTGATTCTGTGCAGACAGTGAATCAATGAATCTGTACAGACCTGGATTCAGTGGCTCTGCACACGCCGAGTGTCAGTGGCTCTGTCGAGTCCGGGTGTCATTGATTCTGTACAGACAGGAAGTCAGTGACTCTGCACAGGCCGGGGAGTCAGAGACTCTGCACAGACCTGGAGTCAGTAGCGCTATACAGACCGGGTGTCAGTGACTCTCCACAGACCTGCAGTGAGTGATTCTGCACAGGCCTGGAGCAAGTGACGCTGTACAGAACGGAAGTCAGTGAATCTGGACAGACCGGGAGTCAGTGACTCTGTACAGACGTGGAGTACGTGATTCTGTGCAGAGCGGGAGTCAGTGATTCTGTACAGACCGGAGTTAGTGACTGCACAGACCGTGCGCAAGCGACTCTGGACAGACCTGGTGTCAGTGACTCTGTACAGACCTGGAGTCAGCGAGTCTGTACAGACCGGGAGTAAGTGACTCTATTCAGACCGAGAGTCAGTGCCTCTGTACGGACCGAGAGTCAGGGAGTCTTTACAGACCGGGAATCAGTGACTCTGTACAGTCGGGGAGTCATTGATTCTGTACAGACATGGAGTCAGTGAAGCTGCACAGACCGGGAGTCAGTGACTCTCTACAGACCTGCAGTGAGTGATTCTGCACAGGCCTGGAGCAAGTGACGCTGTACAGAACGGAAGTCAGTGAATCTGGACAGACCGGGAGTCAGTGACTCTGTACAGACGTGGAGTACGTGATTCTGTGCAGAGCGGGAGTCAGTGATTCTGTACAGACCGGAGTTAGTGACTCTGCACAGACCGTGCACAAGTGACTCTGTACAGACCTGGTGTCAGTGACTCTGTACAGACCTGGAGTCAGTGAGTCTGTACAGACCGGGAGTAAGTGACTCTATTCAGACCAGGAGTGAGTGATTCGGAAAGGACCGTGAGTCAGTGACTCTGTACAAACAGGAGTCAGTGACTCTGTGCAAACAGAGGGTCAGTGCATCTGCACAGACCTGAAGTCAGTGGCTCTGTACAGGCCGGGTGTCAGTGACTCTGCACAGACCGGATGTAAGTGAATCTTCATAGATCGGGAGTCAGTAAGTCTGTTCAGACCGGGAGTCAGTGACAATGTACGGAACGGAATCACTGAATCTGCACAGAGTGGGAGTCAATGACTCTGTACAGACCGGTAGTCAGTGGCTCTGTAAGACCGGGAATCAGTACCTCTGTACAGTCCTTCAGTCAGTTACTCTGTACGGAACGGGAGTCAGTGACTTTGTACAGACGGGGAGTCAGTGACTCTCTGCAGTATCACCGACTTCCGGTCTCTACTGAGTCACTGCCTTCCGGTCTGCACAGAGTCACTGACACCGAGAGTTC
Source organism: Heptranchias perlo (assembly GCF_035084215.1). Lineage (NCBI taxonomy): Eukaryota > Metazoa > Chordata > Chondrichthyes > Hexanchiformes > Hexanchidae > Heptranchias > Heptranchias perlo. The sequence goes on along the minus strand of NC_090357.1, from coordinate 33,571,304 downwards.
GTGACTCTGTACAGACCGGGAATCAGTGACTCTGTACAGTCGGGGAGTCATTGATTCTGTACAGACATGGAGTCAGTGAAGCTGCACAGACCGGGAGCCAGTGACTCTCTACAGACCTGCAGTGAGTGATTCTGCACAGACCTGGAGCAAGTGACTCTGCACAGACCGTGCGCAAGTGACTCTGTACAGACCTGGTGTCAGTGACTCTGTACAGACCTGGAGTCAGTGAGTCTGTACAGACCGGGAGTAAGTGACTCTATTCAGACCGAGAGTCAGTGATTCGGAAAGGACCGTGAGTCAGTGACTCTGTACAAACAGGAGTCAGTGACTCTGTGCAAACACTGAGTCAGTGAATCTGCACAGACCTGAAGTCAGTGGCTCTGTACAGGCCGGGTGACAGTGACTCTGTACAGACCGGAAGTCAGTGACTGTGTACAGGCCGGGGAGTCAGTGACTCTGTGCACAGCGGGATTTAATGGCTCTGTGCAGACCGGGAGTCGGTGATTCTGTAGGACAGGGAGTCACTGACTCTGTACCGACCTGGAGTCAGTGTCTCTGTACAGACAGTTCTTCAGTGAATCTGTACATACCGAGAGTCATTGAATCTGTACAGACCGGGAGTCAGTGACTCTGTAGGACAGGGAGTCACTGACTCTGTACGGACCTGGAGTCAGTGTCTCTGTACAGACAGTTCTTCAGTGAATCTGTACAGACCTGGCGTCAGTGGCTCTGCACAGACCGGGTGACCGTGACTCTGTACAGACCTGGAGTCAGTGTCCCTGTGCAGACCGGGATTTAATGGCTCTTTGCAGACCGGGAGTCGGTGATTCTGTACGGACTTGAAGTCGGTGACTCTGTGCAGACCGGAAGTCAGTGACTCTGCATATAACGGAAGTCAGTTACTCTGTGCAGACCGTGAGTCACTGACTCTGTGCACAGCGGGATTCAGTGACTCTCTGCAGACCTGGAGTCATTGAATCTGTACAGACCGGGAGTTAGTGGCTCTGTACAGACCGGGAGTCAGTGACTCTGTACAGACCGGTAGTCATTGGCTCTGTAAGAGCGGGAGTCAGTCACTCTGTACAGACCGGGCGTCCGTGACTCCGTACAGACCGGGAGTCAGTGATCCTTTACAGACCTGGAGTCAGTGCCGCTGCACGGACCGAGAGTCAGTGAGTCTGTATAGACCGGGAGTCAGTGACTCTGTACAGCCGGGGAGTCATTGATTCTGTACAGACATGGAGTCAGTGAAGCTGCACAGACCGGGAGTCAGTGACTCTCTGCAGACCTGCAGTGAGTGATTGTGCACAGACCTGGAGCAAGTGACGCTGCACAGACCGGAAATCAGTGAATCTGGACAGACAGGGAGTCAGTGACTCTCTACAGACGTGGAGTACGTGATTCTGTGCAGACAGTGAGTCAGTGAATCTGCACAGACCTGAAGTCAGTGGTTCTGTGCAGGTCGGGTGCAAGTGAGTCTTCATAGATCGGGAGTCAGTCAGTCTGTACAGACCGGGAGTCAGTGACAATGTACAGAACGGAATCACTGAATCTGCATAGAGTGGGAGTCAGTGACTCTGTACAGACCGGTAGTCAGTGGCTCTGTAAGACCGGGAATCAGTACCTCTGTACAGTCCTTCAGTCAGTTACTCTGTACGGACCGGGAGTCAGTGACTTTGTACAGACGGGGAGTCAGTGACTCTCTGCAGTGTCACTGCCTTCCGGTCTCTACTGAGTCACTGCCTTCCGGTCTGTACAGACTCACTGACACCGAGAGTTCTTGACTCTGTCCAGACCTGGAATCAGTGAATCTGTAAAGACAGGGTGTCAGTGAAACTGTGCAGACCTGGAGTCAGTGGCTCTGTACAGATCGGGTGTCAGTGACTGTGTACAGGCCGGGGAGTCAGTTACTCTGCACAGACCTGGAGTCAGTGACTCTGTACGGACCTGGAGTCAGTGACTCTGTACAGACCTGGATTCAGTGACTCTGTGCAGACAGGGAGTCAGTGAATCTGTACATACCGAGAGTCATTGAATCTGTACAGACCGGGAGTCAGTGACTCTGTAGGACAGGGAGTCACTGACTCTGTACGGACCTGGAGTCAGTGTCTCTGTACAGACAGTTCTTCAGTGAATCTGTACAGACCTGGCGTCAGTGGCTCTGTGCAGACCGGGTGACCGTGACTCTGTACAGACCTGGAGTCATTGACACTGTGCACAGCGGGATTCAGTGACTCTCTGCAGACCTGGAGTCATTGAATCTGTACAGACGGGGAGTTAGTGGCTCTGTACAGACCGGTAGTCAGTGGCTCTGTAAGAGCGGGAGTCAGTCACTCTGTACAGACCGGGCGTCCGTGACTCCGTACAGACCGGGAGTCAGTGATTCTGTACAGACCTGGAGTCAGTGCCGCTGTACGGACCGAGAGTCAGTGAGTCTGTACAGACCGGGAGTCAGTGACTCTGTGCAGTCGGGCAGTCATTGATTCTGTACAGACATGGAGTCAGTGAAGCTGCACAGACCGGGAGTCAGTGACTCTATACAGACCTGCAGTGAGTGATTGTGCACAGACCTGGAGCAAGTGACGCTGCACAGACCGGAAGTCAGTGAATCTGGACAGACAGGGAGTCAGTGACTCTGTACAGACGTGGAGTACGTGATTCTGTGCGGACCGGGAGTCAGTGATTCTTTACAGACCTGGAGTCAGTGCCGCTGTACGGACCGAGAGTCAGTGAGTCTGTACAGACCGGGAGTCAGTGACTCTGTACAGTCGGGGAGTCATTGATTCTGTACAGACATGGAGTCAGTGAAGCTGCACAGACCGGGAGTCAGTGACTCGATACAGACCTGCAGTGAGTGATTGTGCACAGACCTCGAGTAAGTGACGCTGCACAGACCGGAAATCAGTGAATCTGGACAGACAGGGAGTCAGTGACTCTGTACAGACGTGGAGTACGTGATTCTGTACAGACCGGAGTTAGTGACTCTGCACAGACCGTGCGCAAGTGACTCTGCACAGACCTGGTGTCAGTGACTCTGTACAGACCTGGAGTCAGTGAGTCTGTACAGACCAGGAGTAAGTGACGCTGCACAGACCGGAAATCAGTGAATCTGGACAGACAGGGAGTCAGTGACTCTGTACAGACGTGGAGTACGTGATTCTGTGCAGACCGGGAGTCAGTGATTCTGTACAGACCGGAGTTAGTGACTCTGCACAGACCGTGCGCAAGTGACTCTGCACAGACCTGGTGTAAGTGACTCGGTACAGACCTGGAGTCAGTGAGTCTGTACAGACCAGGAGTAAGTGACTCTATTCAGACCGAGAGTCAGTGATTCGGAAAGGACCGTGAGTCAGTGACTCTGTACAAACAGGAGTCAGTGACTCTGTGCAGACAGTGAGTCAGTGAATCTGAACAGACCTGAAGTCAGTGGCTCTGTGCAGGCCGGGTGCAAGTGAGTCTTCATAGATCGGGAGTCAGTAAGTCTGTACAGACCGGGAGTCAGTGACAATGTACAGAACGGAATCACTGAATCTGCATAGAGTAGGAGTCAGTGACTCTGTACAGACCGGTAGTCAGTGGCTCTGTAAGACCGGGAATCAGTACCTCTGTACAGTCCTTCAGTCAGTTACTCTGTACGGACCGGGAGTCAGTGACTTTGTACAGACGGGGAGTCAGTGACTCTCTGCAGTGTCACTGCCTTCCGGTCTCTACTGAGTCACTGCCTTCCGGTCTGCACAGACTCACTGACACCGAGAGTTCTTGACTCTGTCCAGACCTGGAATCAGTGAATCTGTAAAGACAGGGTGTCAGTGAAACTGTGCAGACCTGGAGTCAGTGGCTCTGTACAGATCGGGTGTCAGTGACTCTGTGCAGACAGGGATTCAGTGAATCTGTACATACAGAGAGTCATTGAATCTGTACAGACCGGGAGTCAGTGACTCTGTAGGACAGGGAGTCACTGACTCTGTACGGACCTGGAGTCAGTGTCTCTGTACAGACAGTTCTTCAGTGAATCTGTACAGACCTGGCGTCAGTGGCTCTGTACAGACCGGGTGACCGTGACTCTGTACAGACCTGGAGTCAGTTTCCCTGTGCAGACCGGGATTCAATGGCTCTGTGCAGACCGGGAGTCGGTGATTCTGTACGGACTTGAAGTCGGTGACTCTGTGCAGACCGGAAGTCAGTGACTCTGTGCCGACCGGGAGTCAGTGATTCTGTGCATAGCGGGATTCTGTGGCTCTCTGCAGACCTGTAGTCAGTGATTCTGTACCAACCGGAAGTAGGTGACTCTGTACAGACCGAAATCAGTGACTCTGCACAGACAGTGAGTTAGTGAATCTGCACAGACCTGGAGTCAGTTACTCTGTACACACCGGGTGTCAATGACTGTGTACAGACCTGGAGTCAGTGCCCTTGTGCAGACCGGGATTCAATGGCTCTGTGCAGACCCGGAGACGGTGATTCTGTCCGGACTTGAAGTCGGTGACTCTGTGCAGACCGGACGTCATGACTCGATGCCGACCGGGAGTCAGTGACTCTGTGCATCGCGGGATTCAGTGAATCTCTGCAGACCTGGAGTCAGTGAATCTGTACAGACCGGGAGTTAGTGGCTCTGTGCAGACCGGGAGTCAGTGATTCTGTCCAGACCGGGAGTAAGTGTGTCTTTACAGACCGGTCGTCACTGACGCTGTCCGACCGGGAGTCAGTGATGCTGTGCAGACCTGGAGTCAGTGACTCTGCACAGACCGGGAGTCAGCGACTCCGTACAGAGCGGGAGTCAGTGATTCGGTACCGACCGGAAGTAGGTGTATCTGTACAGACCGGAATCAGCGACTCTGTACAGACAGTGAGTTAGTGAATCTGCTCAGACCTGGAATCAGTGGCTCTGTACAGACCGGGTGTCAGTGACTCTGTACAGACCGGGATTCAGTCAGTCTGTCCAAACCGGGAATCACTGATCCTGTACAGACAGGGAATCATTGACCCTGAACAGACCGAGAGTTAGTGGCTTTGCAGAGACCGGGAGTCAGTGACAGTGCTTCGACTGGAAGTCAGTTTCGCTGCACGGACCGGAAGTCAGTGAATCTGGACAGACCGGGAGTCAGTGACTCTCTACGACCGGGAGTCAGTGAATCTGAACAGGCCTAGCGAGAGTGACTCTGCACAGAGCGGGAGTCAGTGACACTGTGCAGACCGGGAGTCAGTGACTCTGTTCAGACCGGAATCAGTCACTCCGTGCATACAGGGAGTGAGTGAATCTGAACATACCGAGAGTCAGTGGCTCTGTACAGACCAGGAGTCACTGATTCTGTACAGACCTGGAGTCAGTTACTCTGTCCAGACCGAGAGTCAGTGCGACTGTCCAGACCGGGAGTCAATGACTATGTACAGTCGGGGAGTCATTGATTCTGTGCAGACCTGGAGTAAGTGACGCTCTGCGGACAGTGTGTCAGTGACTCTGCACAGACCGGATTCAGTTACTCTGTACAGACCGGGAGTCACTGACTCTGTACAGACGGGGAATTATTGATTATGTACAGGCCTGGAGTGAGCGACTCTGTACAGACCCGGAGTCAGTGACTCTTTACAGACCGGGTGCCAGTTACTCTGTCCAGACTGAGGGAAAGTGAGTCTGCACAGACCTGGAGCCAGTGACGCGGTACAGACCTGGAGTCAGTGTCTCTACACAGACCGAGAGTCAGTAACTCTGAACATACCGAGAGTTACTGACTCTGTCCGACCGCGAGTCAGTAACGCTGTGCGACGGGGACTCAGTGAACCTGCAAAGACCGGGAAGCAGTTACTCTGTATAGAACCGGTGTCAGTGACTCTGTACATGCCGGGAGTGAGTGACTCTGTACGGACCGGAATCAGTGATTCTGTACAGACAGGGAGTCAGTAAATTTGTACAGGACGGGAGTCAGTCACTCTGTACAGACCTGTACAGACATGGAATCAGTGACCCTGTACAGACATGGAATCAGTGACCCTGCACAGACCGAGAGTTAGTGACTTTGTACAGACAGGGAGTCAGTGGCACCGCACAGACCTGGAGTCACTGACTCTGTACATGCCTGAAGTCAGTGACGCTGTACAGACCGGGAGTATGTGACGCTGTACAGACCGGGAGTCGGTGACTCTGGATAGACGGGAATCATTGATTATGTACAGACGTGGAGTGAGCGACTCTGTACTGACCTACAGTCAATGACTCTGTGCAGACCGGGAGTCAGTGACGCTGTCCAGACCTGGAGTCAGTGAGTCTGTACAGAACTGGAGCCAGTGACGCTGTACAGACCGAGAGTCAATGAATCTGGACAGACCGGGAGTCTGCGACTCTGTGCAGACCTGCAGTCGGTGACTCTGTTCAGGACGGGAGTCATTGGCTCTGTTCAGAACGGGAGTCATTGGCTCTCTACAGAGCGGGACTCAATGATTCTGTACGGACCCGGAGTCTGTGAATCTACATGGACCGGAAGTCAATTACTCGCTACAGACCGGGAGTCAATGATTCTGTGCAGACTGGGAGTCAGTGAGTCTTTATAGTGCGGGAGTCAGTAACTCTGAGCACACCGAGAGTTACTGACTTTGCACAGACAGCGAATCAGTGACTCTGTATACACCGTGAGTCATTGACTCTGTGCAGAACCGGAATCAATGACTCTGTACAGACCGGGAATTAGTGACTCTGTGCATACCGGGAGTAAGTGACACTGCATAGACCGGAAGTCAGTTACACTGCCCGGACCGGAAGTCAGTGACTCTGTGCAGACAGGTAGTCGGTGACTCTGTACATACCGGAATCAGTGACTCTGTTCCGACAGGGACTCAGTGAATCTGAACATACCGAGAGTCAGTGGATCTGTACAGATTGGGTGTTAGTTTCTCTGTAGGACCGGGAGTCAGTGTCTTTGTCCAGACCGGGAGTCACTGACTCTGTACAGACGGGGAATTACTGATTATATACAGACCCAGAGTCAGGGACTCTGTAATAACCTGGAGTCACTGACTCTTTACAGATCGGGTGCCAGTTACTCTGTCCGGACCTGGGGAAAATGAGTCTGCACAGACCTGGAGCCAGTGACCCGGTACAGGCCTGGAGTCAGTGTCTCTGCACAGACCGAGAGTCAGTAACACTGAACAGACCGAGAATTACTGACTCTGTACGACCGCGAGTCAGTGACGCTGTGCGATGGGGAGTCAGTGACTCTGTACCTGGAGTCAGTGAACCTGCAAAGACCGTGAATCAGTTACTCTGTATAGAACCGGATTCAGTGACTCTGTACAGGCCGGGAGTTCGTGATTCTGTACGGACCGGAATCAGTGAATTTGTACAGGACGGGAGTCAGTTACTCTGTACAGACCTGGAGTTAGTTACTCTGTATAGAACGGGAGTCAGTGACTCTGGACAAAACCTGGAGTCAGTGACGCTGTACAGACCGGATACAGTGACTCCGTACAGACCTGGAGTCAGTGAGTCTGTGCAGACCTGGAGCAAGTGACGATGCTCAGACCGGGAGTCAGTGAGTCTGTACAGACCGGGAATCACTGACCCTGTACAGACATGGAATCAGTGACCCTATACAGACCGAGAGTTAGTGACTTTGTACAGACAGGGAGTCAGTGGCACTGCACAGACCTGGAGTCACTGACTCTGTACAGGCCTGAAGTCAGTGACGCTGTACAGACTGGCAGTAAGTGACTCTGTACAGACCGGGAGTCTGTAATTCTGTACGGAGCGGGAGACAGTGAATCTGTGCAGACGGGGAGTCACTGATTCTGCACAGCCGTGGAGTCAGTGACTCTGAACAGACCGAGAGTTACTGACTCTGTACGACCGCGAGTCAGTGACGCTGTGCGATGGGGAGTCAGTGACTCTGTACCTGGAGTCAGTGAACCTGCAAAGACCGTGAATCAGTTACTCTGTATAGAACCGGATTCAGTGACTCTGTACAGGCCGGGAGTTCGTGATTCAGTACGGACCGGAATCAGTGAATTTGTACAGGACGGGAGTCAGTCACTCTGTACAGACCTGGAGTTAGTTACTCTGTATAGAACGGGAGTCAGTGACTCTGGACAAAACCTGGAGTCAGTGACGCTGTACAGACCGGATACAGTGACTCCGTACAGACCTGGAGTCAGTGAGTCTGTGCAGACCTGGAGCAAGTGACGATGCTCAGACCGGGAGTCAGTGAGTCTGTACAGACCGGGAATCACTGACCCTGTACTGACAGGGAATCATTGACCCTGCACAGGCCGAGAGTTAGTGACTTTGTTGGGACAGGTAGTCAATGACTCTGTATAGACCGTGATTCATTGACTCTGTGCAGATCAGGAATCAGTGACTCTGGACAGATCGGGAGTCTGTGACGCTGCATGGACCGGAAGTTAGTTTCGCTGCACTGACCGGAAGCCAGTGTTTCTGTGCAGACCGGGAGTCAGTTACTCTGTCCTTCCGGGAGCCAGTGACTCTGGAGTCAGTGACTCTGCGTAGACCGGCAGTAAGTGACACTGTACAGACCGGAATCAGTGTCTCTGTACAGACAGGGAGTCCCTGAATCTGAACATACCGAGAGTCAGTTGCTCTGTGCAGACCGGGAATCAGTGACTCTCAAATAACCTGGAGTCAGTTTCTCTGCACAGACCGGGAGTCAGTGGCTCTGCACAGACCGGGAGTCACTGACTCTGTACAGACCGGATTCAGTGACTCTGCACAGAGCGAGAGTCAGGGACTCTGTTCAGACCGCGAGTTAGTGACTCTGTACAGATGGGGAATTATTGATTATGTACAGACCTGGAGTCAACGACTCTGTCCAGACGTGGGGACAGTGAGTCTGTACAGACCTGCAGCCAGTGGCGCTGCACAGACCTTAAGTCAGTGTTTCTGTACAGATCGAGAGTCAGTAACTCTGAACAGACCGAGATTTACTGACGATGTAAGACCGGGAGTCAGTGACACGATGCGACGGGGAGTCAGTGACTCTGTTCAGACCTGAGGTCATTGACTCTGCACAGACCCGGAGTCAGTTAATCTGTATAGAACCGGAGTCAGTGAGTCTGTACAGGCCGGGAGTTATTGAGTCTGTACGGACCGGAATCAGTGATTCTGTACAGACAGGGATTCAGTGAATCTGTGCAGAACGGGAGTCAGTCAATCTGTACAGACCTGGAGTCAGTTGCTCTGTTTAGAACGGGAATCTGTGACTCTGTACATGCCGGGAGATAGTGACTCTGCACGGACCGGAATCAGTGATTCTGTACAATCGGGGAGTCATTGATTCTGTACAGACCTGGAGTCAGTGACGCTGTCCAGACCGGGTTTCAGTTACTCTGTACAGACCTGCAGTGAGTGAGTCTGCACAGACTTGGAGCAAGTGACGCTGTACAGACCGAAAGTCAGTGACACTGCACAGACCGAGAGTCAGTGACTCTGTGCAGACCTGGAATCAGTAACTTTGCACAGATCGGGCGTCAGTGACTCCGTACAGAGCGGGAGTCAGTGAGTCTGTACAGACCTGGAGCCAGTGACGCTGTACAGACCTTGAGTCAGTGTTTCTGTACAGACCGAGAGTCAGTAACTCTGAACAGACCGAGAGTTACTGACTCTGCAAGGCCGGGAGTCAGTGACGCTGTGCGACGGGGAGTCAGTGACTCTGCACAGACCGGGAGTCAGTTACTCTGTACAGAACGGGAGTCAATTATTCTGTACAGGCTAGGATGCAGCGACTCTGTGCAGTTCGGAATCATTGATTATGTACAGACCTGGAGTCAGCGACTCTGGATAGAGCGGGAGTCAGTGATTCTGTACCGACCGGAAGTCGGTGACTCTGTGCAGACAGTGAGGCAGTGAATCTGCACAGACCTGAAGTCAGTGGCTCTGTGCAGGCCGGGTGTCAGTGACCCTGTACAGACAGGGTGTCAGTGTGTCTTCAGAAATCGGGAGTCAGTAAGTCTGTACAGACCGGGAGTCAGTGACTATGTACAGATGGTAATCATTGACTCTGTGGAGGGAGGGAGTCAGTGACTCTGTACAGACCGGTAGTCAGTGGCTCTGCAAGACCGGGAATCAGTAACTCTGTTCAGTCCTGCAGTCAGTTACTCTGTACAGACCGGGATCAGTGACTCTGTTCAGACAGTGAGTCACTGAAACTGTGCAGACCTGGAGTCAGTGGCTCTGTACAGATCGGGTGTCATTGACTCTGTACAGACCGGAAGTCAGTGACTGTGTACAGGCCGGGGAGTCAGTGACTCTGCACAGATCGGGTGTCATTGACTCTGTACAGACTTGGAGTCAGTAACTCTGTACGGACCGGGAGTCAGTGACTTTTTTACAGACGGGGTGTCAGTGAGCCGTTGCAGACCGGGAGTCAGTAACTCTGAACAGACCGAGTGCTCGTGACTCTGTCCAACCGGTAGTCAGTTACTCTGTACAGAACAGGAGTCAATTACTGTGGACAGGCCGGGAGTCAGCGACTCTGTACAGAGCAGAAGTCAGTGATTCTGTACCGACCGGTGTCAGTGAGGCTTCATAGATCGGGAGTCAATAAATCTGTACAAACCGGGAGTCAGTGATTCGGTGCAGGCCGGGGAGTCAGTGACTCTGTACAGATCGTTATCATTGACTCTGTACAGAGATGTAGTCAGTGACTCTTCACAGACCGGTAGTCAATGGCTCTGTAAGACCGCGAATCAGTAACTCTGTGCAGTGCTGCAATCAGTGACTCTGCACGGACCGGGAGTCAGTGACTTTGTACAGACCGCGAGTCAGTGACTGTACAGGCCGGGAGTCAGTGACTCTGTTGAGACAGTGAGTCAGTCAAACTGTGCAGACCTGAAGTCAGTGGCTCTGCACAGATCGGGTGTCATTGACACTGTACAGACCGGTTGTCAGTGACTGTGTACAGGCCGGGGAGTCAAAGACTGTGTACAGACCTGGAGTCAGTAACTCTGTACAGACCGGGAGTCAGTGACTTTTTACAGACGGGGTGTCAGTGACTCTCTGCAGAGTACCTTCCTCCGGTCTGTACAGAGTTACTGACACCGAGAGTTTGTGACTCTGTACAGACCGGAATCAGTGACTCTGTACAGACAGGGAGTCATTCAATCTATACATACCGAGAGGCATTGACTCTGTACAGACCGGAAGTCAGTGAATGAACAGGCCGGGGAGTCAGTGACTCTGTACAGACTTGGAGTCAGTAACTCTGTACGGACAGGGAGTCAGTGACTTTTTTACAGACGGGGTGTCAGTGAGCCGTTGCAGATCGGGAGTCAGCAACTCTTAACAGACCGAGTGCGAGTGACTCTGTCCAACCGGGAGTCCGTTACTCTATATAGAACGGGAGTCAATTACTCTGTACAGGCCGGGAGTCAGCGACTCTGTGCAGTTCGGAATCATTGATTATTTACAGACCAGGAGTCAGCGACTCTGTGCAGACGGGAGTCAGTGATTCTGCACCGACAGGATGTCGATGACTCTGTACAGACCGGAATCAGTGACTCTGTGCAGACAGTGAGTCAGTGAATCTGCACAGACCTGGAGTCAGTGGCTCTGTACAGGCCGGGTGTCACTGACTCTGAACAGAACGGGCGTCAGTGAGTCTTCACAGATGGGGAGTCAGTAAGTCTGTACATACCGGGAGTCAGTGATTCGGTACAGGCCGGGGAGTCAGTGACTCTGTACAGATCGGAATCATTGACTCTGTACAGAGATGTTGCCAGTGACTCTGTACAGACCGGTAGCCAGTGACTCTGTAAGACCGGGAATCAGTAACTCTGTACAGTGGTGCAATCAGTGACTCTGTACGGAGCGGGAGTCAGTGACTTTGTACAGACGGGGTGTCAGTGACTCTCTACAGACCGCGAGTCAGTGACTGTACAGGCCGGGAGTCAGTGTCTCTGTGCGGACCGCAATCAGTGAATCTGTACAGGCCGGAAGTCCGTGAATCTGTACAGGCCGGGAGTCCGTGACTCTGTATGGACAGGAGTCAGTGACTCTGTTCAGACAGTGAGTCACTGAAACTGTGCAGTCCTGGAGTCAGTGGCTCTGTACAGATCGGGTGTCATTGACTCTGTACAGACCGGAAGTCAGTGACTGTGTACAGGCCGGGGAGTCAGTGACTCTGTACAGACTTGAAGTCAGTGACTCTGTACGGACCGGGAGTCAGTGACTTTTTTACAGACGTGGTGTCAGTGAGCCGTTGCAGACCGGGAGTCAGTAACTCTGAACAGACCGAGTGCTAGTGACTCTGTCCAACCGGTTGTCAGTTACTCTGTACAGAACAGGAGTCAATTACTGTGTACAGGCCGGGAGTCAGCGACTCTGTACAGAGCAGAAGTCAGTGATTCTGTACCGACCGGTGTCAGTGAGGCTTCATAGATCGGGAGTCAATAAATCTGTACAAACCGGGAGTCAGTGATTCGGTACAGGCCGGGGAGTCAGTGACTCTGTACAGATCGGAATCATTGACTCTGTACAGAGATGTTGCCAGTGACTCTGTACAGACCGGTAGCCAGTGACTCTGTAAGACCGGGAATCAGTAACTCTGTACAGTGGTGCAATCAGTGACTCTGTACGGAGCGGGAGTCAGTGACTTTGTACAGACGGGGTGTCAGTGACTCTCTACAGACCGCGAGTCAGTGACTGTACAGGCCGGGAGTCAGTGTCTCTGTGCGGACCGCAATCAGTGAATCTGTACAGGCCGGGAGTCAGTGAATCTGTACAGGCCGGGAGTCCGTGACTCTGTATGGACAGGAGTCAGTGACTCTGTTCAGACAGTGAGTCACTGAAACTGTGCAGTCCTGGAGTCAGTGGCTCTGTACAGATCGGGTGTCATTGACTCTGTACAGACCGGAAGTCAGTGACTGTGTACAGGCCGGGGAGTCAGTGACTCTGTACAGACTTGGAGTCAGTGACTCTGTACGGACCGGGAGTCAGTGACTTTTTTACAGACGTGGTGTCAGTGAGCCGTTGCAGACCGGGAGTCAGTAACTCTGAACAGACCGAGTGCTAGTAACTCTGTCCAACCGGTTGTCAGTTACTCTGTACAGAACAGGAGTCAATTACTGTGTACAGGCCGGGAGTCAGCGACTCTGTACAGAGCAGAAGTCAGTGATTCTGTACCGACCGGTGTCAGTGAGGCTTCATAGATCGGGAGTCAATAAATCTGTACAAACCGGGAGTCAGTGATTCGGTGCAGGCCGGGGAGTCAGTGACTCTGTACAGATCGTTATCATTGACTCTGTACAGAGATGTAGTCAGTGACGCTTTACAGACCGGTAGTCAATGGCTCTGTAAGACCGCGAATCAGTAACTCTGTGCAGTGCTGCAATCAGTGACTCTGCACGGACCGGGAGTCAGTGACTTTGTACAGACCGCGAGTCAGTGACTGTACAGGCCGGGAGTCAGTGACTCTGTTGAGACAGTGAGTCAGTCAAACTGTGCAGACCTGGAGTCAGTGGCTCTGCACAGATCGGGTGTCATTGACACTGTACAGACCGGTTGTCAGTGACTGTGTACAGACCTGGAGTCAGTAACTCTGTACAGACCGGGAGTCAGTGACTTTTTACAGACGGGGTGTCAGTGACTCTCTGCAGAGTACCTTCATCCGGTCTGTACAGAGTTACTGACACCGAGAGTTTTTGACTCTGTACAGACCGGAATCAGTGACTCTGTACAGACAGGGAGTCATTCAATCTATACATACCGAGAGTCATTGATTCTGTACAGACCGGAAGTCAGTGAATGAACAGGCCGGGGAGTCAGTGACTCTGCACAGACTTGGAGTCAGGAACTCTGTACGGACCGGGAGTCAGTGACTTTTTTACAGACAGGGTGTCAGTGAGCCGTTGCAGACCGGGAGTCAGCAACTCTGTCCAACCGGGAGTCCGTTACTCTGTATAGAACGGGAGTCAATTACTCTGTACAGGCCGGGAGTCAGCGACTCTGTGCAGTTCGGAATCATTGATTATTTACAGACCAGGAGTCAGCGACTCTGTGCAGAAGGGAGTCAGTGATTCTGCACCGACAGGATGTCGATGACTCTGTACAGACCGGAATCAGTGACTCTGTGCAGACAGTGATTCAGTGAATCTGCACATACCTGCAGTCAGTGGCTCTGTACAGGCCGGGTGTCACTGACTCTGAACAGACCGGGTGTCAGTGAGTCTTCACAGATGGGGAGTCAGTAAGTCTGTACATACCGGGAGTCAGTGATTCGGTACAGGCCGGGGAGTCAGTGACTCTGTACAGATCCGAATCATTGACTCTGTACAGAGATGTTGCCAGTGACTCTGTACAGACCGGTAGCCAGTGACTCTGTAAGACCGGGAATCAGTAACTCTGTACAGTGGTGCAATCAGTGACTCTGTACGGAGCGGGAGTCAGTGACTTTGTACAGACGGGGTGTCAGTGACTCTCTACAGACCGCGAGTCAGTGACTGTACAGGCCGGGAGTCAGTGTCTCTGTGCGGACCGCAATCAGTGAATCTGTACAGGCCGGGAGTCAGTGAATCTGTACAGGCCGGGAGTCCGTGACTCTGTATGGACAGGAGTCAGTGACTCTGTTCAGACAGTGAGTCACTGAAACTGTGCAGTCCTGGAGTCAGTGGCTCTGTACAGATCGGGTGTCATTGACTCTGTACAGACCGGAAGTCAGTGACTGTGTACAGGCCGGGGAGTCAGTGACTCTGTACAGACTTGGAGTCAGTGACTCTGTACGGACCGGGAGTCAGTGACTTTTTTACAGACGTGGTGTCAGTGAGCCGTTGCAGACCGGGAGTCAGTAACTCTGAACAGACCGAGTGCTAGTGACTCTGTCCAACCGGTTGTCAGTTACTCTGTACAGAACAGGAGTCAATTACTGTGTACAGGCCGGGAGTCAGCGACTCTGTACAGAGCAGAAGTCAGTGATTCTGTACCGACCGGTGTCAGTGAGGCTTCATAGATCGGGAGTCAATAAATCTGTACAAACCGGGAGTCAGTGATTCGGTGCAGGCCGGGGAGTCAGTGACTCTGTACAGATCGTTATCATTGACTCTGTACAGAGATGTAGTCAGTGACGCTTTACAGACCGGTAGTCAATGGCTCTGTAAGACCGCGAATCAGTAACTCTGTGCAGTGCTGCAATCAGTGACTCTGCACGGACCGGGAGTCAGTGACATTGTACAGACCGCGAGTCAGTGACTGTACAGGCCGGGAGTCAGTGACTCCGTTGAGACAGTGAGTCAGTCAAACTGTGCAGACCTGGAGTCAGTGGCTCTGCACAGATCGGGTGTCATTGACACTGTACAGACCGGTTGTCAGTGACTGTGTACAGACCTGGAGTCAGTAACTCTATACAGACCGGGAGTCAGTGACTTTTTACAGACGGGGTGTCAGTGACTCTCTGCAGAGTACCTTCATCCGGTCTGTACAGAGTTACTGACACCGAGAGTTTTTGACTCTGTACAGACCGGAATCAGTGACTCTGTACAGACAGGGAGTCATTCAATCTATACATACCGAGAGTCATTGATTCTGTACAGACCGGAAGTCAGTGAATGAACAGGCCGGGGAGTCAGTGACTCTGCACAGACTTGGAGTCAGGAACTCTGTACGGACCGGGAGTCAGTGACTTTTTTACAGACAGGGTGTCAGTGAGCCGTTGCAGACCGGGAGTCAGCAACTCTGTCCAACCGGGAGTCCGTTACTCTGTATAGAACGGGAGTCAATTACTCTGTACAGGCCGGGAGTCAGCGACTCTGTGCAGTTCGGAATCATTGATTATTTACAGACCAGGAGTCAGCGACTCTGTGCAGAAGGGAGTCAGTGATTCTGCACCGACAGGATGTCGATGACTCTGTACAGACCGGAATCAGTGACTCTGTGCAGACAGTGATTCAGTGAATCTGCACATACCTGCAGTCAGTGGCTCTGTACAGGCCGGGTGTCACTGACTCTGAACAGACCGGGTGTCAGTGAGTCTTCACAGATGGGGAGTCAGTAAGTCTGTACATACCGGGAGTCAGTGATTCGGTACAGGCCGGGGAGTCAGTGACTCTGTACAGATCGGAATCATTGACTCTGTACAGAGATGTTGCCAGTGACTCTGTACAGACCGGTAGCCAGTGACTCTGTAAGACCGGGAATCAGTAACTCTGTACAGTGGTGCAATCAGTGACTCTGTACGGAGCGGGAGTCAGTGACTTTGTACAGACAGGGTGTCAGTGACTCTCTACAGACCGCGAGTCAGTGACTGTACAGGCCGGGAGTCAGTGTCTCTGTGCGGACCGCAATCAGTGAATCTGTACAGGCCGGGAGTCAGTGAATCTGTACAGGCCGGGAGTCCGTGACTCTGTATGGACAGGAGTCAGTGACTCTGTTCAGACAGTGAGTCACTGAAACTGTGCAGTCCTGGAGTCAGTGGCTCTGTACAGATCGGGTGTCATTGACTCTGTACAGACCGGAAGTCAGTGACTGTGTACAGGCCGGGGAGTCAGTGACTCTGTACAGACTTGGAGTCAGTGACTCTGTACGGACCGGGAGTCAGTGACTTTTTTACAGACGTGGTGTCAGTGAGCCGTTGCAGACCGGGAGTCAGTAACTCTGAACAGACCGAGTGCTAGTGACTCTGTCCAACCGGTTGTCAGTTACTCTGTACAGAACAGGAGTCAATTACTGTGTACAGGCCGGGAGTCAGCGACTCTGTACAGAGCAGAAGTCAGTGATTCTGTACCGACCGGTGTCAGTGAGGCTTCATAGATCGGGAGTCAATAAATCTGTACAAACCGGGAGTCAGTGATTCGGTGCAGGCCGGGGAGTCAGTGACTCTGTACAGATCGTTATCATTGACTCTGTACAGAGATGTAGTCAGTGACGCTTTACAGACCGGTAGTCAATGGCTCTGTAAGACCGCGAATCTGTAACTCTGTGCAGTGCTGCAATCAGTGACTCTGCACGGACCGGGAGTCAGTGACTTTGTACAGACCGCGAGTCAGTGACTGTACAGGCCGGGAGTCAGTGCCTCTGTTGAGACAGTGAGTCAGTCAAACTGTGCAGACCTGGAGTCAGTGGCTCTGCACAGATCGGGTGTCATTGACACTGTACAGACCGGTTGTCAGTGACTGTGTACAGACCTGGAGTCAGTAACTCTGTACAGACCGGGAGTCAGTGACTTTTTACAGACGGGGTGTCAGTGACTCTCTGCAGAGTACCTTCATCCGGTCTGTACAGAGTTACTGACACCGAGAGTTTTTGACTCTGTACAGACCGGAATCAGTGACTCTGTACAGACAGGGAGTCATTCAATCTATACATACCGAGAGTCATTGATTCTGTACAGACCGGAAGTCAGTGAATGAACAGGCCGGGGAGTCAGTGACTCTGCACAGACTTGGAGTCAGGAACTCTGTACGGACCGGGAGTCAGTGACTTTTTTACAGACAGGGTGTCAGTGAGCCGTTGCAGACCGGGAGTCAGCAACTCTGTCCAACCGGGAGTCCGTTACTCTGTATAGAACGGGAGTCAATTACTCTGTACAGGCCGGGAGTCAGCGACTCTGTGCAGTTCGGAATCATTGATTATTTACAGACCAGGAGTCAGCGACTCTGTGCAGAAGGGAGTCAGTGATTCTGCACCGACAGGATGTCGATGACTCTGTACAGACCGGAATCAGTGACTCTGTGCAGACAGTGATTCAGTGAATCTGCACATACCTGCAGTCAGTGGCTCTGTACAGGCCGGGTGTCACTGACTCTGAACAGACCGGGTGTCAGTGAGTCTTCACAGATGGGGAGTCAGTAAGTCTGTACATACCGGGAGTCAGTGATTCGGTGCAGGCCGGGGAGTCAGTGAATCTGTACAGATCCGAATCATTGACTCTGTACAGAGATGTTGCCAGTGACTCTGTACAGACCGGTAGCCAGTGACTCTGTAAGACCGGGAATCAGTAACTCTGTACAGTGGTGCAACCAGTGACTCTGTACGGAGCGGGAGTCAGTGACTATGTACAGACGGGGTGTCAGTGACTCTCTACAGACCGCGAGTCAGTGACTGTACAGGCCGGGAGTCAGTGAGTCTGTGCGGACCGCAATCAGTGAATCTATACAGGCAGGGATTCAGTGAATCTGTACAGGCCGGGAGTCCGTGACTCTGTATGGATCGTAATCAGTGACTCTGTTCAGACAGTGAGTCACTGAAACTGTGCAGACCTAGAGTCAGTGGCTCTGCATAGATCGGGTGTCATTGACTCTGTACAGACCGCAAGTCAGTGACTGTGCACAGGCCGCGGAGTCAGTAACTCTGTACAGACCGGGAGTCAGTGACTTTTTACAGACGGGGTGTCAGTGACTCTCTGCAGAGTACCTTCATCCGGTCTGTACAGAGTTACTGACACCGAGAGTTTTTGACTCTGTACAGACCGGAATCAGTGACTCTGTACAGACAGGGAGTCATTCAATCTATACATACCGAGAGTCATTGATTCTGTACAGACCGGAAGTCAGTGAATGAACAGGCCGGGGAGTCAGTGACTCTGCACAGACTTGGAGTCAGGAACTCTGTACGGACCGGGAGTCAGTGACTTTTTTACAGACAGGGTGTCAGTGAGCCGTTGCAGACCGGGTGTCAGGCCGGGAGTCAGTGTCTCTGTGCGGACCGCCATCAGTGAATCTGTACAGGCAGGGAGTCAGTGAATCTGTACGGACCGGGAGTCAATGACTTTTTACAGACGTGGTTTATGTGACTCTCTGCAGAGTCACTTCCTCCGGTCTGTACAGAGTCACTGACACCGAGAGTTCGTGACTCTTTACAGACCGGAATCAGTGAATCTGTACAGACAGGGAGTCAGTGAATCTGTGCATACCGAGAGTCAGTGAATCTGTACAGACCGGGTGTCAGTGAGTATTCATAGATCGGGAATCAGTAACTCTGTACACTGCTGCAATCAGTGACTCTGCACGGACCGGGAGTCAGTGACTTTGTACGGACGGGGTGTCAGTGACTCTCTGCAGACCGCGAGTCAGTGACTGTACAGGCAGGGAGTCAGTGTCTCTGTGCAGACCGCAACCAGTGAATCTGGACAGGCAGGGAGTCAGTGAATCTGTACAGGCCGGGAGTCCGTGACTCTGTATGGAACGGAATCAGTGACTCTGTTCAGACAGTGAGTCACTCAAACTGTGCAGACCTGGAGTCAGTGGCTCTGTTCAGATCGGGTCTCATTGACACTGTACAGACCGGAAGTCAGTGACTGTGTGCAGGCCTGGGATTCAGTGACTCTGTGCGGACCTGGAGTCAGTGAATCTGTACGGACCGGGAGTCAGTGACTTTTTACAGACGTGGTTTATGTGACTCTCTGCAGAGTCACTTCCTCCGGTCTGTACAGAGTCACTGACACCGAGAGTTCGTGAATCTGTACATACCGAGAGTCAGTGAATCTGTACAGAACGGAGTCAGTGACTCTGTCGGACCTGGAGTCACTGACTCTGTAACGGACCTGGCGTCAGTGGCTCTGTGCAGACCGGATGTTAGTGACTCTGCACAGACCTGGAGTCGGTGATTCTGAACGGACTTGAAGTCGGTGACTCTGTGCAGACCGGAAGTCAGTGACTCTGAACAGACCGAGTGTTAGTGACTCTGTCCAACCGGGAGTCAGTGACGCTGTACGACCGGGAGTCAGTGATGCTGTGCAGACCTGGACTCAGTGACTCTGCACAGACCGGGAGTCAGTTACTCTGCACAGAACGGGAGTCAATTACTCTGTACAGGCCGGGAGTCAGCGACTCTGTGCAGTTCGGAATCATTGATTATTTACAGACCTGGAGTCAGCGACTCTGTGCAGAGCGGGAGTCAGTGATTCTGTACCGACCGTAAGTCGGTGACTCTGTACAGACCGGAATCAGTGACTCTGTGCAGACAGTGAGTCAGTGAATCTGCACAGTCTTGGAGTCAGTGGCTCTGTACAGGCCGGGTGTCAGTGAATCTTTGCAGACCGGTAGTCAATGGCTCTGTAAGACCGGGAATCAGTATCTCTGTACAGTCCTGCAGTCAGTGACTCTGTGCAGACCGGAATCAGTGAATCTGTACAGACAGGGTGTCGGTGAGTCTTTACAGGTAGAGAGTCCGTGAATCCGTATTGACCGGAATCAGTGACTCTTTTCAGACAGTGAGTCAGTGAAACTGTGCAGACCTGGATTCAATGGCTCTCTCCAGATCGGGTGTAAGTGACTCTGTACAGACCGGAAGTCAGTGACTCTGTCGAGACCGGGAGTCAGTGGCTCTGTTGGACCGGGAGTCTGTAACTCTGTACAGACCGGGCGTCACTGACTCCGTACAGACCCGGAGTCGGTGACTCTGTACAGACCGGAGTCAGTGAATCTGTACAGTTCGGAATCATTGATTATGTACAGACCTGGAGTCAGCGACTCTGTACAGACCGGGAGTCAGTGATTCTGTACGTACCGCAAGTCCGTGACTCTGTACAGACCGGCAGTCAGTGATTCTGTACGGCCCGGGAGTCAGTTACTCTGTCCAGACCGGGATTCGGTGAATCTGTATGGACCGGAAGTCAATTACTATGTACAGACCGGGAGTCAGTGATTCTGTTCAGACCGGGAGTCAGTGACATTGTACAGAATGGGTATCAATGACTCTCTGCAGACCGGGAGTCAATGAATCTTCATAGACCGGGAGTCAATAACTTTGAACGGAACGAGAGTTAGTGACTCTGTGCTGATCTGGAGTCAGTGACACTGCACAGATCGGGAGTCAGTGATTCTGTCCAGGCCGGGAGCCAGTGACTCTGTACAGACCGGAATCAGTGACTCTGTTCAAATAGTGAGTCAGTGAAACTGTGCAGACCTGGAGTCAGTGGCTCTGTACAGATCGGGTGGCAGTGACTCTGTACATACCGGAAGTCAGTGACTGTGTACAGGCCGGGGAGTCATTGACTCTGTGCAGACCTGGAGTCAGTGAATCTGTACGGACCGGGAGTCAGTGACTTTTTACAGACGGGGTGTCAGTGACTCTCTGCAGAGTCACTGCCTTCCGGTCTGTACAGAGTCACTGACACCGAGAGTTCGTGCCTCTGTACAGACCGGAATCAGTGACTCCTTACAGACAGGGAGTCAGTGTCTCTGTACAGACAGTTAGTCAGTGAATCTGTACAGACCTGGCGTCAGTGGCGCTGTTCAGACCGGGTGTCAGTGACTCTGTACAGACCTGGAGTCAGTTTCCCTGTGCATACCGGGATTCAATGGCTCTGTGCAGACCGGGAGTCGATGATTCTGTACGGACTTGACGTCGGTGACTCTATGCAGACCGGAGGTCAGTGACTCTGCATAGACCGGAAATCAGTTACTCTGTACAGACCGGGAGTCAGTAACTTTGTGCATAGCGGGATTCAGTGACTCTCTGCAGACCTGCAGTCAGTGAATATGTAGAGACCGGGAATTAATGGCTCTGTGCAGACCGTGAGTCAGTGAGCCTTTACAGACCGGGAGTCAGGAACTCTGAACAGACCGAGTGTTCGTTACTCTGTCCAACCGGGAGTCAGTGACGCTATACGACCGGCAGTCAGTGATGCTGTGCAGACCTGGAGTCAGTGACTCTGCACAGACCGGCAGTCAGTGACTATGTTTCGAACGGGAGTCAATTACTCAGTCCAGGCCCGGAGTCAGCGATTCTGTGCAGTTCGGAATCATTGATTATTTACAGACCTGGAGTCAGCAACTCTGTGCAGAGCGGGAGTCAGTAATTCTGTACCGAGCGGAAGTCGGTGACTCTGTACAGACCGGAATCAGTGACTCTGTGCAGACAGTGAAACAGTGAATCTGCACAGACCTAGCGTCAGTGGTTCTGTGCAGACCGGGTGTCAGTGACTCTGTACAGACCTGGAGTCAGTGTCCCTGTGCAGACCGGGATTCAATGGCTCTGTGCAGACCAGGAGTCGGTGATTCTGTACGGACTTGAAGTCGGTGACACTGTGCAGACCGGAAGTCAGTGACTCTGAACAGACCGAGTGTTAGTGACTCTGTCCAACGGGGAGTCAGTGACGCTGTCCGACCGGGAGTCAGTGATGCTATGCAGAGCTGGATTTAGTGACTCTGCACAGACCGGGAGTCCGTTACTCTGCATAGATCGGGAGTCAATTACACAGTACAGGGCCGGAGTCAGCGACTCTGTGCAGTTCGGAATCATTTATTATTTACAGACCTGAAGTCAGCGACTCTGTGCAGAGCGGGAGTCAGTAATTCTGTACCGACCGGAAGTCGTTGACTCTGTACAGACCGGAATCAGTGACTCTGTGCAGAAAGTGAGTCAGTGAATGTTCACAGACCTGGAGTCAGTGGCTGTGTACAGGCCGTGTGTCAGTGACTCTTTACAGACCGGGTTTCAGAGAGTCATCATGATCGGGAGTCAGTAAGTCTGTACAGATTGAGGTCAGTGACTCGGTGCAGGCCGGGGAGTCAGTGACGTTGTAAAGATCGGAATCATTGACTCTGCGCAGAGAGGGAGTCAGTGACTCTGTGCAGGCCGGGAGTCCGTGAGTCTGTATGCACCGGAATCAGTGACTCTTTTCGGACAGTGAGTCAGTGAACCTGTTCCGACCTGGATTCAGTGGCTGTCTACAGATCGGGTGTCAGTGACTCTGTACAGACCGGAAGTCAGTGACTCTGTAGAGACCGGGAGTCAGTGGCTCTGTAAGACCTGGAGTCAGTAACTCTGTACAGACTGGGCGTCAGTACCTCTGTACAAACCGGGCGTCAGTGACTCCGTACAGACGCGGAGTCTGTGAGTCTGTACAGACCGGGAGTCAGTGACTCTGTACAGTAGGGGAGTCATTGATTCTGTGCAGACCTGGAGTCGGTGACTCTGTACAGGCCGGGAGTCAGTTAATCTGTACAGTTCGGAATCATTGATTGTGTACAGAACTAGAGTCAGCGACTATGCACAGACCGGGAGTCGGTGATTCTGTACGTACCGCAAGTTGGTGACTCTGTATAGACCGTCCGTCAGTGATTCTGTACGGCCCGGGAGTCAGTTACTCTGTCCAGACCGGGAGTCAGTGAATCTGAATCGACCGGAAGTCAATTACTATGTACAGACCGTGAGTCAGTTAATCTGCATCGACCGGAAGTTAATTACTATGTACAGACCGGGAGTCAGTGACACTGTTCAGACCGGGAGTTAGTGTCTTTACACAGACTGGGTTTCAATGACTCTCTGCAGACCGGGAGTCAGTGAGTCTTCATGGACCGGGAGTCAGTTACTCTTTACAGACGTGGTGTCAGTGACTCTCTTCAGACCGGGAGTCAGTGACTGTACAGGCCAGGAGTCAGTGTCTCCGTACAGAACGGGAGTCAGTGAATCTGAATCGACCGGAAGTCAATTACTATGTACAGACCGTGAGTCAGTTAATCTGCATCGACCGGAAGTTAATTACTATGTACAGACCGGGAGTCAGTGACACTGTTCAGACCGGGAGTTAGTGTCTTTACACAGACTGGGTTTCAATGACTCTCTGCAGACCGGGAGTCAGTGAGTCTTCATGGACCGGGAGTCAGTTACTCTTTACAGACGTGGTGTCAGTGACTCTCTTCAGACCGGGAGTCAGTGACTGTACAGGCCAGGAGTCAGTGTCTCCGTACAGAACGGAATCAGTGAATCTGTACAGGCCGGGATTCCGTGACTCTTCATGGACCGGAATCAGTGACTTTGTTCAGACAGTGAGTCAGTAAAACTGTGCGGACCTGGCGTCAGTGGCTCTGTACAGACCGGGTGTCAATGACTGTGTACAGACCTGGAGTCAGTGTCCCTGGGCAGACCCGGATTCAATGGCTCTGTGCAGACCGGGAGTCGGTAATTCTGTACGGATTTGAATTCGGTGACTCTGACGGAAGTCAGTGACTCTGCAAAGACAGGAAGTCAGTTACTCTATACCGACCGCGAGTCAGTGACTCTTTATGGACCGGAATCATTGACTTTGTTCAGACAGTAAGTCAGTCAAACTGTGCGGACCTGGCGTCAGTGGCTCTGTACAGACCTGGAGTCAGTGTCCCTGGGCAGACACGGTATCTATGGCTCTGTGCAGACCGGGTGTCGGTGATTCGGTACGGATTTGAAGTCGGTGACTCTGACGGAAGTCAGTGACTCTGCATGGACAGGAAGTCAGCTGCTCTGTACCGACCGGGATTCAGTGACTCTGTGCATAGCGGGTATCAGTGAATCTCTGCAGACCTGGAGTCAGTGAATCTGTGCAGACCGGCAGTCAGTGATTCAGTCCAGACCGGGTGTCAGTGAGTCTTTACAGACCGGGAGTCAGTAATTCTGAACAGACCGAGTGTTAGTGACTCTGTCCAACCGGGAGTCAGTGACGCTGTGCGACCGGGAGTCAGTGATGCTATACAGACCTGGAGTCAGTGACTCCACACAGACCGGGAGTCAGTTGCTTTGTATAGAATGGGAGTCAATTACTCTGAACAGGCTGGGAGTCAGCGATTCTGTGCAGTTCGGAATCATTGATTATGCACTGATCTGGAGTCAGCGATGCAGTCCAGAGCGGGAGTCAGTGATTCTGTGCCGACTGGAAGTCAGTTACTCTGTACAGACCGGGATCAGTGACTCTGTGCAGACAGTGAGTCAGTGAATCTGTACAGACCGTGAATAAGTGACTCTGTACAGACCTGGAGACAGTGACTCGGTACAGGCCGGTGAGTCAGTGACTCTGTGCAGATGGGAATCATTGACTCTGTACAGAGAGGGACTCAGT
The DNA here is from genome assembly GCF_035084215.1 of Heptranchias perlo. Lineage (NCBI taxonomy): Eukaryota > Metazoa > Chordata > Chondrichthyes > Hexanchiformes > Hexanchidae > Heptranchias > Heptranchias perlo. The sequence continues at coordinate 33,546,558 of NC_090357.1, read as the reverse complement.
GACTCTGTACAGATCGTTAGTCAGTGGCTCTGTCAGACCGGGAATCAGTAACTCTGTACAATCCTGCAATCAGTGACTCTGCACAGAACGGGAGTCAGTGAATCTGGACAGGCCGGGAGTCCGTGACTCTGTATGGACCGGAATCAGTGACTCTGTTCATACAGTGAGTCAGTGAAACTGTGCAGACCTGGAGTCAGTGGCTCTGCACAGATCGGGTGTCAGTGACTCTGTACAGACCGGAAGTCAGTGACTGTGTACACGCCGGGAATCCGTGACTCTGTATGGACCGGAATCAGTGATTTTGTTGAGACAGTGGGTCAGTGAAACTGTGCGGACCTGTCGTCAGTTGCTCTGTAAAGTGTTCCTGTGCAATCCGGTATTCAATGGCTCTGTGCAGACCGGTAGTCGGTGATTCTGTACGGACTTGAATTCGGTGACTCTGTGCAGACCGGAAGTCAGTGACTCTGCACAGACCGGAAGTCAGTTACTCTGTACAGACCGGGAGTCAGTGACTTTGTGCATAGCGGGAATCAGTGACTCTCTGCAGACCTGGAGTCAGTGAATATGTACAGACCCGGTGTCAGTGAGTCTTTACAGACCGGGAGTCAGTAACTCTGAACAGACCGAGTGTTAGTGACTCTTTCCAACCGGGAGTCAGTGACGCTGTACGACCGGGAGTCAGTGATGCTGTGCAGACCTGGAGTCAGTGACTCTGCACAGACGGAAGTCAGTTACAATGTATGGAACGGGAGTCAATTACTCTGTATAGGCCGGGAGTCAGCGATTCTGTGCAGCTCGGAATCATTGATTATGTACAGACCTGTAGTCAGCGACTCTGCACTGAGCGGGAGTAACTGATTCTGTACCGACCGGAAGTCGATTGCTCTGTACAGACCGGAATCAGTGACTCTGTGCAGACCGGGTGTCAGTGAGTCTTCATAGATCGGGAGTGAGTAAGTCTGTACAGACCGGGAGTCAGTGAGTCGGTACAGGCCTGGGAGTCAGTGACTCTGTACAGATCGGGATCATTGACTCTGTACAGAGAGGGAGTCAGTGACTCTGTGCAGACCGGTAATCAGTGGCTGTGTAAGACGGGGAATCAGTAAATTTGTACAGTCCTGCAATCAGTGAATCTGTACGGACCGGGAGTCAGTGACGTTGTACAGACGGGGTGTCAGTGACTCGCCACAGACCGGGAGTCAGTGACTTCAGAGGTCTGGAGTCAGTTTCTCTGTAGAGACCGGAATCAGTGAATCTGTACAGACTGGGAGTCAGTGAATCTGTACAGGCCGGGACTCCGTGACTCTGTATGGACCGGAATCAGTGACTCTGTTCAGACAGTGAGTCAGTGAAACTGTGCAGACCTGGAGTCAGTGGCTCTGCACAGATCGGGTGTCAGTGACTTTGTACAGACCGGAAGTCATTGACTGTGTACAGGCCGGAGAGTCAGTGACTCTGTACAGACCTGCAGTCAGTGGCTCTATACGGATCGGGAGTCAGTGACTTTTTACAGACGGGGTGTCAGTGACTCTCCGCAGAGTCACTGCCTCCCGGTCTGATCAGAGTCACTGACACCGAGAGTTCGTGACTCTGTGCAGACCGGAATCAGTGACTCTGTACAGACAGGGAGTCAGTGACTTTTTACAGACCGGCTGTCAGTGACTCTCTGCAGAGTAACTTCCTCCGGTCTGTGCAGAGTCACTGACACCGAGAGTTCGTGACTCTGTACAGACCGGAATCAGTGACTCTTGGACAGACAGGGAGTCAGTGAATCTGCACATACCAAGAGTCAGTGAATCTGTACAGACCGGGAGTCAGTGACGCTGTTGGACCGGGAGTCACTGACTCTGTACGGACCTGGCGTCAGTGGCGCTGTGCAGACCGGGTGTCAGTGACTCTGTACAGACGTGGAGTCGGTGTCCCTGTGCAGACCGGGAGTAAGTGACACGGGATAGACCGGATGTCAGTTACTCTGTACCGACCGGGATTCAGTGACTCTGTGCAGAGCGGGATTCAGTGACTCGCTGCAGACCTGCAGTCAGTGATTCTGTCCAGGCCGGGTGTCAGTGAGCCTTCACAGGCCGGGTGTCAGTGAGCCTTCACAGACCGGGAGTCAGTGATGCTGTACGACCGGGAGTCAGTGATGCTGCAAAGACCTGGAGTCAGTGACTCTGCACAGACCGGGGGTCAGGTACTCTGTATAGAACGGGAGACAATTACTCTGTACAGGCCGAGAGTCAGCGACTCCGTGCAGTTCGGAATCATTGATCATGTACAGACCTGGAGTCAGCGACTCTGTACAGAGCGGGAGTCAGTGATTCTGTACCGACCGGAAGTCGGTTACTCTTCACAGACCGGAATCAGTGACTCTGTGCAGACAGGGAGCCAGTGAATCTGCACAGACCTGGAGTCAGTGGCTCTGTGCAGGCCGGGTGTTAGTGACTCTTTACAGACCGGGTGTCAGTGAGTCTTCATAGATCGGGAATCAGTGACTCTGTACAGACGGTGAGTTAGTGAATCTGCACAGACCTGGAGTCAGTGGCTCTGTGCAGACCGAGAGTCAGTGACTCTGTACAGACGGGCTGTCAGTTACTCTCTCCAGACCGGGCGGCAATGATTCTGTACAGATTGGGAGTCAGTGATTCTTCATAGACCGGGAGTCAGAAACTCTCTCCAGACCGAGTGTCAGTTACTCCGTTCAGACCGGGTATCAGTGGCTCTGTACAGACCGGGAGTCAGTGACTCGGTACAGGCCAGTATTCAGTGGATCTGTAAGTCCGGGAATCATTAACTCTGTACAGTCCTGCAGTCAGTGACTCTGTACGGACCGGCAGTCAGTGACTTTGTACAGACGGGGTGTCTGTGACTGTACAGGCCTGGAGTAAGTGTCTCTGTACAGACCGGAATCAGTAAATCTGTACAGACAGGGAGTCAGTGAATCTCCACAGGCCGGGAGTCCGTGACTCTGTATGGACCGGAATGATTGACTCTTTTCAGACAGTGAGTCAGTGACTCTGTTCAGACCTGGAGTCAGTGACTCTGCACAGACCGGGAGTCAGTGACACTGTGTAGACCGAGAGTCAGTGACTCTGTGTAGACCGGAATCAGTGACCCTGCATAGACAGGGAGTCCGTGAATCTGAATATGCCGAGAGTCAGTGGCTCTGTACTGACCGGGAGTCAGTGACTGTGTACAGACCGGGAGTCCATGTCTCTGTACAGACCTCGAGTCGGGTTCCCTGCACAGACCGGGAGTCAATTGTTCTGTGCAGAACGGTAGTCTGTGATTCTGTACGGACCGAGAGTCAGTGAATCGGTACAGACGGGGAGTCATTGATTCTGTACAGACCTGGAGTCAGTGAATCTGTTCAAAACCTGGAGTCAGTGACGCTGTGCAGACCGGGATTCAGTGACTCCGTGCAGACCTGGAGTCAGTGAGTCTGTGCAGACCTGGAGCAAGTGACGATGCACAGACTGGGATTCAGTGAGTTTGTCCAGACCGGGAATCACTGAACCTGTACAGCCAGGGAATTATTGACCCTGTACAGACGGAGAGTTAGTGACTTTGCACAGACAGGGAGTCAATGACTTCTTTGGACCGTGTGTCATTGACTCTGTGCAGACCAGCAATCAGTGAGTCTGCACAGACCGGAGTCAGTGACAGTGCTTAGACCGGAAGTCAGTATCGCTGCACGGACCGGAAGTCAGTGACTCCATACAGACTGGGAGTCAGTGAATCTGAACATACCGAGAGTCAGTGGCTCTGGACAGACTGGTTTTCAGTATCTCTGTAGGACCGGGAGTCAGTGACTCTGTACAGACCGGTATCAGTGACTCTGTCTTGACAGGGAGTCCGTGAATCTGAACATGCCGAGAGTCAGTGGCTCTGTACAGACCGGGTGTCCGTTTGTCTGTCGGACCGGTCGTCAGTGATTCTGTGCAGACCTGGAGTCAGTGCCTCTGTACAGACCGGGAGTTAGTGTCTCTGTGCAGACCGGGAGTCAGTGTCTCTGTGCAGACCGGATACAGTGATTCTGTACAGACCTGGAGTCAGTGTCTCTGCACAGACCGGGAGTTAGTGTCTCTGGGCAGACCGGGGGTCAGTGTCCCTGTGTAGACCGGGATTCAATGGCTCTGTGCAGACCGGCAGTCGGTGATTCTGTACGGACTTGAAGTCGGTGAATCTGTACAGACCGGGAGTCAGTGACTCTGTGCAGACCAGGAGTCAGTGTTTCTGTCCAGACCGGGTGTCAGTGAGTCTTTACAGACCGGGAGTCAGTGACTCTGTGCATAGCGGGATTCAATGATTCTCCAGACCTGGAGTCAGTGAATCTGTACAGACCGGGAGTTAGTGGCTCTGTACAGACCGGGAGTCAGTGATTCTGTCCAGACCGGGTGTCAGTGAGTCTTCACAGACCGGGAGTCAGTAACTCTGAACAGACCGAGTGTGAGTGACTCTGTCCAACCAGGAGTCAGTGACGCTGTACGACCGGGAGTCAGTGATGCTGTGCAGACCTGGAGCCAGTGCCTCTGTACAGAACGGGTGTTCGTGTCTCTGTGCAGACCGGGAGTCAATTACTCTGTCCAGACCGGGTGTCAGTGAGTCTTTACCGGCCGGGAGTCAGTAACTCTGAACAGACCGAGTGTTATTGACTCTTCCCAACCGGGATTCAGTGACGATTTACAGATCTGGAGTCATTGACTCTGCACAGACCGGGAGTCAGTTGCTTTGTATGGAACGGGAGTGAATTACTCTGTACAGGCCAGGAGTCAGCGAATCTGTGCAGTTCGTTATCATTGATTATGTACAGACCTGGAGTCAGCGACTCAGTACAGAGCGGGAGTCAGTGATTCTGTACCGACCGGAAGTCGGTGACTCTGTACAGACCGGAATCAGTGACTCTGTACAGACCGGTAGTCAGTGGCCCTGTAAGACCGGGAATCAGTAACTCTGTACGGTCCTGGAGTCAGTGTCTCAATACAGACAGTTAGTCAGTAAATCTGTACAGACCTGGAGTCAGTGGCTCTGTAAAGAACGGGTGTCAGTGTCTCTGCACAGACCGGTTGTCAGTGAGTCTTCAGAGACCGGGAGTCGGTAACCCTGAACGAACCGAGACTTCGTGACTCTGCACCGACCTGGAGTCAATGACTCTGCACAGAACGGGAGTCAGTGACACTGCACAGACCGGAATCAGTGAATCTGTAAAAACAGGGAGTCATTGATTCAGTACAGACCTGGAGTCAGGTTCTCTGTCCAGACTGGGAGTCAGTGACTCTGTGCAGACCTGGAGTCAGTGTCCATGTGCAGACCGGGATACAATGGCTCTGTGCAGACCGGGAGTCGGTGATTCTGTACGGATCTGAAGTCGGTGACTCTGTGCAGACCGGAAGTCAGTGACCGTGCATAGACCGGAAGTCCGTTACTCTGTACAGACTCGGAGTCAGTGACTCTGTGCATAGCGGGATTCAGTGACTCTCTGCAGACCTGGAGTCAGTGATTCTGTGCAGACCTGGAGTCAGTGTCCCTGTGCAGACCGGGATTCAGTGACCGTGCATAGACCGGAAGTCAGTGGCTCTGTACAGACTGGTTTTCAGTATCTCTGTAGGACCGGGAGTCAGTGACTCTGTACAGACCGGTATCAGTGACTCTGTCTAGACAGGGAGTCCGTGAATCTGAGCATGCCGAGAGTCAGTGGCTCTGTACAGACCGGCTGTCAATTCGTCTGTCGGACCGGTCGTCAGTGACTCTGTACCGACCTGGAGTCGGTGCCTCTTTTCAGACCGGGAGTTAGTTTGTCTTTGCAGACCGGGAGTCAGTGTCTCTGTGCAGACCGGATACAGTGATCCTGTACAGACCTGGAGTCAGTGCCAGTGTACAGACGGGGAGTTAGTGTCTCTGTGCAGACCGGGAGTCAGTGTCTCTGCGCAGACCGGATTCAGTGATTCTGCACAGACCGGGAATCAGTGAATCTGTACAGGCCGGGGAGCCAGTGACTCTGTGCAGATCGGAATCATTGACTCTGTACAGGGAGGGAGTCAGTTACTCTGTAAAGACCGGTAGTCAGTGGCTCTGTAAGACAGGGAATCAGTAACTCTGTACAGTCCTGCAATCAGTGACTCTGTACGGACCGGGAGTCAGTAACTCTGCACAGACCGGGAGTCAGTGACACTGTGTAGACCGAGAGTCAGTGACTGTGTACAAACCGGGAGTCCATGTCTCTGTACAGACCTCGAGTCGGGTTCTCTGTACAGACCGGGGGTCACTTGTTCTGTACAGAACGGTAGTCTGTGATTCTGTACGGACCGGGAGTAAGTGAATCGGCACAGACGGGGAGTCATTGATTCTGTACAGACCTGGAGTCAGTGAATCTGTACAAAACCTAGAGTCAGTGACGCTGTGCAGACCGGGATTCAGTGACTCCGTGCAGACCTGGAGTCAGTCAGTCTGTGCAGACCGGGAATCACTGACCCTGTACAGCCAGGGAAGTATTGACCCTGTACAGACGGAGAGTTAGTGACTTTGCAATGACTTCTTTAGACCGTGTGTCATTTATTCTGTGCAGACCAGAAATCAGTGAGTCTACACAGACCGGTGTCAGTGACAGTGCTTAGACCGGAAGTCAGTGTCTCTGCACAGACCGGGAGTTAGTGTCTCTGGGCAGACCGGGAGTCAGTGTCTCTGTGCAGACCGGATTCAGTGATTCTGCACAGACCGGGAGTCAGTGACTCTGTACAGGCCGGGGAGTCAGTAACTCTGTACAGTCCTGCAATCAGAGACTCTGTACCGTCCGGGAATCAGTGACTTTGTACAGACAGTGAGGCAGTGAAACTGTGCAGACCTGGAGTCAGTGGATCTGTACAGATCGGGTGTCAGTGACTCTGTACAGACTGGAAGTCAGTGACTGTGTACAGGCCGGGGAGTCAGTGACTCTGTACAGACCTGGAGTCAGTGACTCAGTACGGACCTGGAGTCAGTGACTTTGTACAGACGGGGTGTCAGTGTCTCTCTGCAGAGTCATTGCCTTCCGGTCTGTACAGAGTCACTGACACCGAGAGTTCGTGACTCTGTACAGATCGGAATCATTGACTCTGCACAGAGAGGGAGTCAGTGACTCTGTACAGGCCGGGAATCCGTGAGTCTTTATGCACCCGAATCAGTGACTCTTTTCGGACAGTGAGTCAGTGAACCTGTGCCGACCTGGATTCAGTGGCTGTCTGCAGATCGGGTGTCAGTGACTCTGTACAGACCGGGTGTCAGTGAATCTGTACGGGCCGAGAGTCAGTGAATCTGTACAGTTCGGAATCATTGATTGTGTACAGATCTAGACTCAGCGACTCTGCACAGACCGGGAGTCGATGATTCTGTACGTACCGCAAGTCGGTGACTCTGCACAGACCGGCCGTCAGTGATTATGTACATCCCGGGAGTCAGTTACTCTGTCCAGACCGGGAGTCAGTGAGTCTGCATCGACCGGAAGTCAATTACTATGTACAGACCGTGAGTCAGTGACACTGTTCAGACCGCCATTCAGTGTCTTTGCACAGACTGGGTATCAGTGACTCTCTGCAGACCGGGAGTCAGTGAGTCTTCATAGGCCGGCAGTCAGTTGCTCTTCACAGACGTGGTGTCAGTGACTCTCTTCAGACCGCGAGTCAGTGACTGTGTACAGACCGGAATCAGTGAATCTGTACAGGCCGGGAGTCCGTGACTCTTTATGGACCGGAATCAGTGAGTCTGTTCAGACAGTGAGTCAGTCAAACTGTGCGGACCTGACGTCAGTGGCTCTGTGCAGACCGGGTGTCAATGAATGTGTACAGACCTGGAGTCAGTGTCCCTGGGCAGACCTGGATTCAATGGCTCTGTGCAGACCGGGAGTCGGTGATTCTGTACGGATTTGAAGTCGGTGACTGTAATGGAAGTCAGTGACTCTGCATAGACAGGAAGTCAGTTACTCTGTACCGACCGGGAGTCAGTGACTCTGTGCATAGCTGGTATCAGTGACTCTCTGCAGACCTGGAGTCAGTGAATCTGTGGAGACCGGCAGTCAGTGATTCAGTCCAGACCGGGTGTCAGTGAGTCTTTACAGACCGGGAGTCAGTAATTCTGAACAGACCGAGTGTTAGTGACTCTGTCCAACCGGGAGTCAGTGACGCTGTGCGACCGGGAGTCAGTGATGCGATACAGACCTAGAGTCAGTGACTCCACACAGACCGGGAGTCAGTTACTCTGTATAGAATGGGAGTCAATTACTCTGAACAGGCTGGGAGTCAGCGACTCTGTGCAGTTCGGAATCATTGATTATGCACAGATCTGGAGTCAGCGATGCTGTACAGAGCGGGAGTCAGTGATTCTGTGCTGACTGGAAGTCAGTTACTCTGTACAGACCGGGATCAGTGACTCTGTGCAGACAGTGAGTCAGTGAATCTGCACAGACCTGGAATCAGTGGCTCTGTACAGGCCGGGTGTCAGTTTCTCTGCACAGACCGGGTGTCAGTGAGTCTTCATAGATCGGGAGTCAGTAAGTCTGTACAGAGCGGGAGTCAGTGACTCGGTACAGGCCGGGGTGTCAGTGTCTCTGCACAGACCGGGTGTCAGTGAGTCTTCATCGACCGGGAATCAGTAACTCTGTACGCTCCTGCAGTCAATGACTCTGTACAGACCGGAATCAGTTAATCTGTACAGATAGGGAGTGAGTGAATCTGTACAGACCAGGAGTCAGTGACTTTGTCCAGACGGAATGTCAGTGACTCTCCACAGACCGGTAGGCAATGAGTCTTCATGGACCGGGAGTCAGTAACTCTGAACGGACCGACAGTTAGCCACTCTGTTCCGAACTGGAGTCAGTGACTCTGCACAGACCAGGAGTCAGTGACCCTGTAAAGACCGGAATCATTGACTCTGTACAGCCAGTGAGTCAATGATTCTGTACAGACCTGGATTCAGTGGCTCTGCACAGTCCGGGTGTCAGTGATTCTGTACAGACAGGAAGTCAGTGACTCTGTACAGGCCGGGGAGTCAGTGACTCTGCACAGACCTGAAGTCAGTGGCTCCATACATTCCGGGTGTCTGTGACTCTGCACAGAGCAGGTGTCAAAGACTCTGCACAGAGAGGGATTCAGTGACTCTGTACAGACCGGTAGTCAGTGGCTTTGTAAGACCACGAGTCAGTAACTCTGTTCAGACCGGGCGTCCGTGACTCTGTACAACACGGGAGTCAGATGATTCTGTACATACCTGGAGTCAGTGCCTCTGTACGGAACAAGAGTCAATGAGTCTGTACAGACCGGGAGTCAGTGACTCTGTACAGTCGGGGAATCACTGATTCTGTACAGACCTGGAGTCAGTGAAGCTGCACAGACCGGGTGTCAGTGACTATCTACGGACCTGGAGTGAGTGAGTCTGCACAGACCTGCAGCAAGTGACGCTGCACAGACCGGAAGTTAGTGAATCTGGACAGACCGGGAGTCAATGTCTCTCGACGGACGTGGAGTCAGTGAGTCTGCACAGACCTGGAGGACGTGACTCTGTACAGATCGTGAGTAAGTGATTCTGTACAGACCGGAGTCAGTGACTCTGCACAGACCGTGCGTAAGTGACTCTGTACAGACCTGGAGACAGTGACTCGGTACAGGCCATGGAGTCAGTGACTCTGTGCAGATCGGAATCATTGACTCTGTACAGGGAGGGACTCAGTGACTCTGTACAGATCGTTAGTCAGTGGCTTCTGTATGGACCGGAATCAATGACTCTGATCAGACAGTGAGTCAGTGAAACTGTGCAGACCTGGGGTCAGTGGCTTTGTAAAGACCGGGTGTCAGTGACTCTGCACAGACGTGCATTCAGTGTCCCTGTGCAATCCGGGATTCAATGGCTCTGTGCAGACCGGAAGTCAGTTATTCTGTACAGACCGGGAGTCAGTGACTTTGTGGTGAGCGGGATTCAGTGACTCTCTGCAGACCTGGAGTCAGTGAACCTGTACAGACAGGAAAGTAGTGGCGCTGTGCAGACCGGGTGTCAGTGAGTCTTTACAGACCGGGAATCAGTAACTCTGAACAGACCGAGTGTTCGTGACTCTGTCCAACCGGGAGTCAGTGACGCTGTGCAACCGGGAGTCAGTGATGCAGTGCAGACAAGGAGTCAGTGACTCTGTCTAGAACGGGAGTGAATTACTCAGTACCGGCCGGGAGTCTGCGACTCTGTGCAGTTCGGAATCATTGATCATGTACTGACCTGGAGTCAGCGACTCTGCACAGAGCGGGAGTCAGTGATTCTGTACCGACCGGAAGTCGGTGACTGCACAGAACGGAATCAGTGACTTTGTGCAAACAGTGAGTCAGTGAATCTGCACAGACCTGGAGTCAGTGGCTCTGTACAGGCCGGGTGTCAGTGACTCTTTACAAACCGGTGTCAGTGCGACTTCACAGATCGGGAGTCAGTAAGTCTGTACAGACCGGGAGTCAGTGACTCGGTACAGGCCGGGGAGTCAGTGACTCTGTGCAGATCGGAATCATTGACTCTGCACAGAGAGGGAGTCAGTAACTCTGTACAGGCCGGTAGTCAGTGGCTCTGTAAGACCGGGAGTCAGTAACTCTGTATAGTCCTGCAATCAGTGACTCTGTACGGACGGGAGTCAGTGACACTGCACAGACCGGGAATCAGTGACTGTACAGACAGCGAGTCAGTGAATCTGTACAGGCCGGGAGTCCGTGACTCTGTATGGACCGGAATCAGTGAAACTGTGCAGACCTGGAGTCAGTGGCTCTGCACAGATCGGGTGTCAGTGACTTTGTACAGACCGGAAGTCAGTGACTGTGTACAGGCCGGAGAGTCAGTGACTCTGTACAGACCTGGAGTCAGTGACTCTGTCCGGACCGGGAGTCAGTGACTTTTTACAGACGGGGTGTCAGTGTCTCCCTGCGGAGTCACTGCCTTCCGGTCTGTACAGAGTCACTGACACCGAGAGTTCGTGACTCTGTACAGACCGGAATCAGTGACTCTGTACAGACAGGACGTCAGTGAATCTGTACATCCCGAGACTCAGTGAATCTGTACAGTCCGGGAGTCAGTGACTCTGTAGGAGCGGGAATCACTGACTCTGTACGGACCTGGCGTCAGTGGCTCTGTACAGACCTGGATTCAGTTTCCCTGTGCAGACCGTGATTCAATGGCTCTGTGCAGACCGGGAGTCGGTGATTCTGTACTGACTTGAAGTCGGTGACTCTGTGCAGACCGGAAGTCAATGACTCTGCATAGACCGGAAGTCAGTTACTCTGTACAGACCGGGAGTCAGTGACTCTGTGCATAGCGGGATTCAGTGACTCTCTGCAGACCTGGAGTCAGTGAATCTGTACAGACCGGGAGTAAGTGACTCTGTGCAGACCGGGAATCAGTGATTCAGTCCAGACCGGGTGTCAGTGAGTCTTTACAGTCAGTAACTCTGAACAGACCGAGTGTTAGTGACTCTGTCCAACCGGGAGTCAGTGACGCTGTACGACCGGGAGTCAGTGATGCTGTGCAGACCTGGAGTCAGTGACTCTGCACAGGCTTGAGTCAGTTACAATGTATAGAACGGGAGTCAATTACTCTGTATCGTCCGGGAGTCAGCGACTTGTGCAGCTCGGAATCATTGATTATGTACATACCTGGAGTCAGCGACTCTGTACTGAGCGGGAGTCACTGATTCTGTACCGACCGGAAGTCGATTGCTCTGTACAGACCGGAATCAGTGACTCTGTGCAGGCCTGGGAGTCAGTGACTCTGTACAGATCGGGATCATTGACTCTGTACAGAGAGGGTGTCAGTGACTCTGTGCAGACCGGTAGTCAGTGGCTGTGTAAGACGGGGAATCAGTAACTTTGTACAGTCCTGCAATCAGTGAATCTGTACGGACCGGGAGTCACTGACTCTGCACAGACCGGGAGTCCGTGACTCTGTATGGAACGGAATCAGTGACTCTGTTCAGACAGTGAGTCAGTGAAATTGTGCAGACCTGGAGTCAGTGGCTCTGTACAGAACGCGTGTCAGTGACTTTGTGCTGACCGGAAGTCATGGACTGTGTACAGGCGGGGGATTCAGTGACTCTGTATAGACCTGGAGTCAGTGACTCTATACGGACCGGGGTTCAGTGACTTTTTACAGACGGGGTGTCAGTGACTCTCTGCAGAGTCACTGCCTTCCGGTCTGTACAGAGTCACTGACAGCGAGAGTTCGTGAATCTGTCCAGACCGGAATCAGTGACTCTTGTACAGACAGGGAGTCAGTGAATCTGCACATACAAAGAGTCAGTGAATATGTACAGACCGGGAGTCAGCGACTCTGTAGGACCGGGAGTCACTGACTCTGTACGGACCTGGCGTCAGTGGCGCTGTGCAGACCGGGTGTCAGTGATTCTGTACAGACGTGGAGTCAGTGTCCCTGTGCATAGCGGGATTCAGTGACTCTCTGCAGACGTGGAGTCAGTGAATCTGTACAGACCGGGAGTAAGTGACTCTGTGCAGACAGGGAATCAGTGATTCTGTCCAGACCGGGTGTCAGTGAGTCTTTACAGACCGGGAATCAGTAACTCTGAACAGACCGAGTGTTAGTGACTCTGTCCAACCGGGAGTCAGTGACGCTGTACGACCGGGAGTCAGTAATGCTGTACAGACCTGGAGTCAGTGACTCTGCACAGATCGGGGGTCAGTTACTCTGTACAGAACGGGAGTCAGCGACTCTGTACAGAGCGGGAGTCAGTGATTTTGTAGCGACCGGAAGTCGGTTACACTTCACAGACCGGAATCAGTGACTCTGTGCAGACAGTGAGTCAGTGAATCTGCACAGACCTGGAGTCAGTGGCTCTGTACAGGCCGGGTGTCAGTGACTCTTTAAAGACCGGGTGTCAGTTACTCTGTTCAGACGAGGTATCAGTGACTCTGTACAGACCGGGAGTCAGTGACTCGGTACAGGCCGGGGAGTCAGTGACTCTGCACAGATCGGAATCATTGACTCTGTACAGAGAGGGCGTCAGTGACTCTGTTCAGACCGGTAGTCAGTGGCTCTGTAAGTCCGGGAATCATTCACTCTGTACAGTCCTGCAGTCAGTGACTCTGTACGGACCGGCAGTCAGTGACTTTGTACAGACGGGCTGTCTGTGTCTGTACAGGCCTGGAGTAAGTGTCTCTGCACAGACCGGAATTAGTGAATCTGCACAGACAGCGAGTCAGTGAATCTGCACAGGGCGGGAGTCCGTGACTCTGTATGGACCGGAATGATTGACTCTTTTCAGACAGTGATTCAGTGACTCTGTACAGACCTGGAGTCAGTGACTCTGCACAGACCGGGAGTCAGCGACACTGTGTAGACCGAGAGTCAGTGACTTTGTGCAGACCGGAATCAGTGACACTGCATAGACAGGGAGTCCGTGGATCTGAATATGCCGAGAGTCAGTGGCTCTGTACTGACCTGGAGTCAGTGACTGTGCACAGATCGGGAATGCATGTCTCTGTACAGACCTCGAGTCGGGTTCTCTGTACAGAACGGTAGTCTGTGATTCTGTACGGACCGGGAGTCAGTGAACCGGGACAGACGGGGAGTCAGTGAATCTGTTCAAAACCTGGAGTCAGTGACGCTTTGCAGACCGGGATTCAGTGACTCCGTGCAGACCTGGAGTCAGTGAGTCTTTGCAGACCTGGAGCAAGTGACGATGCACAGACTCGGATTCAGTGAGTTTGTCCAGACCGGGAATCACTGACCCTGTACAGCCAGGGAATTATTGAACCTGTACAGACGGAGAGTTAGTGACTTTGCAAAGACAGCGACTCAGTGACTTCTTTAGACGGTGTGTCATTGATTCTGTGCAGACCAGCAATCAGTGAGTCTGCACAGACCGGAGTCAGTGACAGTGCTTCGACCGGAAGTCAGTTTCGCTGCACGGACCGGAAGTCAGTGACTCTCTGAAAATGGGGATTCAGTGAATCTGAACATACCGAGAGTCATTTGCTCTGTACAGACTGGTTTTCAGTATCTCTGTATGACCGGTAGTCAGTGATTCTGTGCAGACCTGGAGTCAGTGCCTCTGTACAGACCGGGAGTCAGTGTCTCTGTGCAGACCGGATACAGTGATTCTGTACAGACCTGGAGTCAGTGTCTCTGCGCAGACCGGGAGTTAGTGTCTCTGGGCAGACCGGGAGTCAGTGTCTCTGTGCAGACCGGATTCAGTGATTCTGCACAGACCCGGAGTCAGTGACTCTGCACAGTCCTGCAATGAGAGACTCTGTACCGTCCGGGAATCAGTGACTTTGTACAGACAGTGAGTCAGTGAAACTGTGCAGACCTGGAGTCAGTGGATCTGTACAGATCGGGTGTCAGTGACTCTGTACAGACCGGAAGTCAGTGACTGTGTACAGGCCGGGGAGTCAGTGACTCTGTACGGACCTGGAGTCAGTGACTTTGTACAGACGGGGTGTCAGTGTCTCTCTGCAGAGTCATTGCCTTCCGGTCTGTACAGAGTCACTGACACCGAGAGTTCGTGACTCTGGACAGATCGGAATCATTGACTCTGCACAGAGAGGGAGTCAGTGACTCTGTACAGGCCGGGAGTCCGTGAGTCTGTATGCGCCGGAATCAGTGACTCTTTTCGGACAGTGAGTCAGTGAACCTGTGCCGACCTGGATTCAGTGGCTGTCTACAGATCGGGTGTCAGTGACTCTGAACAGACCGGAATTCAGTGACTCTGTAGAGACCGGGAGTCAGTGGCTCTGTAAGAACTGGAGTCAGTAACTCTGTGCAGACCGGGCGTCAGTAACTCTGTACAGACCGGACGTCAGTGACTCCGTACAGACCCGGAGTCTGTGAGTCTGTACAGACCGGGAGTCAGTGACCCTGTACAGTAGGGGAGTCATTGATTCTGTACAGACCTGGAGTCGGTGACTCTGTACGGTCCGGGAGTCAGTGAATCTGTACAGTTCGGAATCATTGATTGTGTACAGATCTAGAGTCAGCGACTCTGCACAGACCGGGAGTCGGTGATTCTGCAAGTACCGCAAGTCGGTGACTCTGTACAGACCGGCCGTCAGTGATTCTGTCCGGCCCGGGAGTCAGTTACTCTGTCCAGACCGGGAGTCAGTGAATCTGCATCGACCGGAAGTCAATTACGATGTGCAGACCGGGAGTAAGTGAATCTGCATCGACCGGAAGTCAATTGCTCTTTGCAGTCCGAAAGTCAGTGACTCTGTTCATAGCGGTATTCAGTTACTCTCTGCAGACCTGGAGTCAGTGAATCTGTACAGACCGGGAGTAAGTGACTCTGTGCAGACAGGGAATCAGTGATTCTGTCCAGACCGGGTGTCAGTGAGACTTTACCAACCGGGAATCAGTAACTCTGAACAGACCGAGTGTTCGTGACTCTGTCCAACCGGGAGTCAGTGACGCTGTACGACCGGGAGTCAGTGATGCTGTACAGACCTGGAGTCAGTGACTCTGCACAGACCGGGGGTCAGTTACTCTGTACAGAACGGGAGTCAGCGACTCTGAACAGAGCGGGAGTCAGTGATTTTGTACCGACCGGAAGTCGGTTATTTTTACAGACCGGAATCAGTGACTCTGTGCAGACAGTGAGTCAGTGAATCTGCACAGACCTGGAGTCAGTGACTCTGTACAGGCCGGGTGTCTGTGACTCTGCACAGATCGGAATCATTGACTCTGTACAGAGAGGGATTCAGTGACTCTGTTCAGACCGGTAGTCAGTGGCTCTGTAAGTCCGGGAATCATTAACTCTGTACAGTCCTGCAGTCAGTGACTCTGTACGGTCCTGCAGTCAGTGACTTTGTACAGACGGGGTGTCTGTGTCTGTACAGGCCTGGAGTAAGTGTCTCTGCACAGACCGGAATCAGTGAATCTGTACAGACAGCGAGTCAGTGAATCTGCACAGGGCGGGAGTCCGTGACTCTGTATGGACCGGAATGATTGACTCTTTTCAGACAGTGAGTCAGTGACTCTGTACAGACCTGGAGTCAGTGACTCTGCACAGACCGGGAGTCAGCGACACTGTGTAGACCGAAAGTCCGTGATTCTGTGCAGACCGGAATCAGTGACACTGCATAGACAGGGAGTCCGTGAATCTGAATATGCCTAGAGTCAGTGGCTCTGTACTGACCGGGAGTCAGTGACTGTGTACAGACCGGGAGTCCATGTCTCTGTGCAGACCTCGAGTCGGGTTCTCTGCACAGACCAGCAGTCAATTGTTCGGTACAGAACGGTAGTCTGTGATTCTGTACGGACCGGGAGTCAGTGAACCGGTACAGACGGGGAGTCATTGATTCTGTACAGACGTGGAGTCAGTGAATCTGTTCAAAACCTGTAGTCAGTGACGCTGTGCAGACCGGGATTCAGTGACTCCGTGCAGACCTGGAGTCAGTGAGTCTTTGCAGACCTGGAGCAAGTGACGATGCACAGACTCGGATTCAGTGAGTTTGTCCAGACCGGGAATCACTGACCCTGTACAGCCAGGGAATTATTGAACCTGTACAGACGGAGAGTTAGTGACTTTGCACATACAGGGAGTCAGTGACTTCTTTAGACCGTGTGTCATTGATTCTGTGCAGAACAGCAATCAGTGAGTCTGCACAGACCGGAGTCAGTGACAGTGCTTAGACCGGAAGTCAATTTCGCTGCACGGACCGGAAGTCAGTGACTCTATGCAGATTGGGATCCAGTGAATCTGAACATACCGAGAGGCAGTGGCTCTGCACAGACTGGTTTTCAGTATCTCTGTAGGACGGGTAGTCAGTGATTCTGTGCAGACCTGGAGTCAGTGCCTCTGCACAGACCGGGAGTTAGTGTCTCTGTGCAGACCGGGAGTCAGTGTCTCTGTGCAGACCGGATACAGTGATTCTGTACAGACCTGGAGTCAGTCTCTCTGCACAGACCGGGAGTTAGTGTCTCTGGGCAGACCAAGAGTCAGTGTCTCTGTGCAGACCGGATTCAATGATTCTGCAAAGACCGGGAGTCAGTGACTCTGTACAGGCCGGGGAGTCAGTGACTCTGTACAGTCCTGCAATCAGAGACTCTGTACCGTCTGGGAATCAGTGACTTTGTACAGACAGTGAGTCAGTGAAACTGTGCAGACCTGGAGTCAGTGGATCTGTGCAGATCGGCTGTCAGTGACTCTGTACAGACCGGAAGTCAGTGACTGTGTACAGGCCGGGGAGTCAGTGACTCTGTACGGATCTGGAGTCAGTGACTTTGTACAGACGGGGTGTCAGTGTCTCTCTGCAGAGTGATTGCCTTCCGGTCTGTACAGAGTCACTGACACCGAGAGTTCGTGACTCTGGACAGATCGGAATCATTGACTCTGCACAGAGAGGGAGTCAGTGACTCTGTACAGGCCGGGAGTCCGTGAGTCTGTATGCACCGGAATCAGTGACTCTTTTCGGACAGTGAGTCAGTGAACCTGTGCCGACCTGGATTCAGTGGCTGTCTACAGATCGGGTGTCAGTGACTCTGTACAGACCGGAAGTCAGTGACTCTGCAGAGACCGGGAGTCAGTGGCTCTGTAAGAGCTGGATACAGTAACTCTGTACAGACCGGGCGTCAGTAACTCTGTACAGACCGGGCGTCAGTGACTCCGTACAGACCAGGAGTCTGTGCGTCTGTACAGACCGGGAGTCAGTGACCCTGTACAGTAGGGGAGTCATTGATTCTGTACAGACCTGGAGTTGGTGACTCTGTACGGGCCGGGAGTCAGTGAATCTGTATAGTTCGGAATCATTGATTGTGTACAGATCTAGAGTCAGCGACTCTGCACAGACCGGGAGTCGGTGATTCTGTCCGGACCGCAAGTCGGTGACTCTGTACAGACCGGCCGTCAGTGATTCTGTACGGCCCGGGAGTCAGTTACTCTGTCCAGACCGGGAGTCAGTGAATCTGCATCGACCGGAAGTCAATTACTCTGTGCAGATCGGGAGTCAGTGAATCTGCATCGACCGGAAGTCAATTGCTCTGTGCAGTCCCAAAGTCAGTGACTCTATGCATAGCGGTATTCAGTTACTCTCTGCAGACCTGGAGTCAGTGAATCTGTACAGACCGGGAGTTCGTGGCTCTGTGCAGACCGGGAGTCAGTGATTCTGTCCAGACCGAGTGGTGGTGACTCTGCCCAACCGGGAGTCAGTGACGCTGTACGTCCGGGAGTCAGTGATGATGTTCGGACCTGGAGTCGGTGACTCTGTACAGACCGGAATCAGTGACTCTGTACTGACAAGGAGTCAGTGAATCTGTGCATACCGAGAGTCAGTGGTTCTGTCCAGACCGGGTGTTAGTGAGTCTTTACAGACCGGGAATCAGTTACTCTTTACAGACGTTGGGTCAGTGACTCTCTTCAGACCGGGAGTCAGTGACTGTACAGGCCAGGAGTCAGTGTCTCTGTACAGACCGGAATCAGTGAATCTGTACAGGGCGGGAGTGCGTGAATCTTAATGGACCGGAATCAGTGACTCTGTTCAGACAGTGAGTCAGTGAAACTGTGCGGACCTGACTTCAGTGGTTCTGTACAGACCGGGTGTCAATGTCTTTGTGCAGACCTGGAGTCAGTGTCCCTGGGCAGACCCGGATTCAATGGCTCTGTGCAGACCGGGAGTCTGTGATTCTGTACGGATTTGAAGTCGGTGATTCTGACGGAAGTCAGTGACTCTGCATAGACAGGAAGTCAGTTACTCTGTACCGACCGGGAGTCAGTAACTCTGAACAGACCGAGTGTTTGTGACTCTGCCCAACCGGGAGTCATTGACGCTGTCCGACCGGGAGTCAGTGATGCTGTGCAGACCAGGAGTCAGTTACTCTGCACAGACCGGGAGTCGGTGATTCTGTCCGTACCGCAAGTCGGTGACTCTGTACAGACCGGCCGTCAGTGATTCTGTGCGGCCCGGGAGTCAGTTACTCTGTCCAGACCGGGAGTCAGTGAATCTGCATCGACCGGAAGTCAATTACTATGTACAGACCGGGAGTCAGTGACACTGTTCAGACCGGGAGTCAGTGACTTTGCACAGACTGGGTATCAATGACTCTCTGCAGACCGGGAGTCAGTGAGTCTTCATAGACCGGGAATCAGTTACTCTTTACAGACGTTGGGTCAGTGACTCTCTTCAGACCGGGAGTCAGTGACTGTACAGGCCAGGAGTCAGTGTCTCTGTACAGACCGGAATCAGTGAATCTGTACAGGGCGGGAGTGCGTGAATCTTAATGGACCGGAATCAGTGACTCTGTTCAGACAGTGAGTCAGTCAAACTGTGCGGACCTGACTTCAGTGGTTCTGTACAGACCGGGTGTCAATGACTGTGTGCAGACCTGGAGTCAGTGTCCCTGGGCAGGACCCGGATTCAATGGCTCTGTGCAGACCGGGAGTCGGTGATTCTGTACGGATTTGAAGTCGGTGACTCTGACGGAAGTCAGTGACTCTGCATAGACAGGAAGTCAGTTACTCTGTACCGACCGGGAGTCAGTGACTCTGCATAGCGGGTATCAGTGACTGTCTGCAGACCTGGAGTCAGTGAATCTGTGCAGACCGGCAGTCAGTGATTCAGTCCAGACCGGGTGTCAGTGAGTCTTTACAGACCGGGAGTCAGTAATTCTGAACAGACCGAGTGTTAGTGACTCTGTCCAACCGGGAGTCAGTGACGCTATACGACCGGGAGTCAGTGATGCTATACAGACCTGGAGTCAGTGACTCCACACAGACCGGGAGTCAGTTACTCTGTATAGAATGGGAGTCAATTACTCTGAACAGGCTGGGAGTCAGCGACTCTGTGCAGTTCGGAATCATTGATTATGCACAGATCTGGAGTCAGCGACTCTGTACAGAGCGGGAGTCAGTGATTCTGTGCCGACTGGAAGTCAGTTACTCTGTGCAGATCGGGAGTCAGTGAATCTGCATCGACCGGAAGTCAATTGCTCTGTGCAGTCCCAAAGTCAGTGACTCTATGCATAGCGGTATTCAGTTACTCTCTGCAGACCTGGAGTCAGTGAATCTGTACAGACCGGGAGTTCGTGGCTCTGTGCAGACCGGGAGTCAGTGATTCTGTCCAGACCGAGTGGTGGTGACTCTGCCCAACCGGGAGTCAGTGACGCTGTACGTCCGGGAGTCAGTGATGATGTTCGGACCTGGAGTCGGTGACTCTGTACAGACCGGAATCAGTGACTCTGTACTGACAAGGAGTCAGTGAATCTGTGCATACCGAGAGTCAGTGGTTCTGTCCAGACCGGGTGTTAGTGAGTCTTTACAGACCGGGAATCAGTTACTCTTTACAGACGTTGGGTCAGTGACTCTCTTCAGACCGGGAGTCAGTGACTGTACAGGCCAGGAGTCAGTGTCTCTGTACAGACCGGAATCAGTGAATCTGTACAGGGCGGGAGTGCGTGAATCTTAATGGACCGGAATCAGTGACTCTGTTCAGACAGTGAGTCAGTGAAACTGTGCGGACCTGACTTCAGTGGTTCTGTACAGACCGGGTGTCAATGTCTTTGTGCAGACCTGGAGTCAGTGTCCCTGGGCAGACCCGGATTCAATGGCTCTGTGCAGACCGGGAGTCTGTGATTCTGTACGGATTTGAAGTCGGTGATTCTGACGGAAGTCAGTGACTCTGCATAGACAGGAAGTCAGTTACTCTGTACCGACCGGGAGTCAGTAACTCTGAACAGACCGAGTGTTTGTGACTCTGCCCAACCGGGAGTCATTGACGCTGTCCGACCGGGAGTCAGTGATGCTGTGCAGACCAGGAGTCAGTTACTCTGCACAGACCGGGAGTCGGTGATTCTGTCCGTACCGCAAGTCGGTGACTCTGTACAGACCGGCCGTCAGTGATTCTGTGCGGCCCGGGAGTCAGTTACTCTGTCCAGACCGGGAGTCAGTGAATCTGCATCGACCGGAAGTCAATTACTATGTACAGACCGGGAGTCAGTGACACTGTTCAGACCGGGAGTCAGTGACTTTGCACAGACTGGGTATCAATGACTCTCTGCAGACCGGGAGTCAGTGAGTCTTCATAGACCGGGAATCAGTTACTCTTTACAGACGTTGGGTCAGTGACTCTCTTCAGACCGGGAGTCAGTGACTGTACAGGCCAGGAGTCAGTGTCTCTGTACAGACCGGAATCAGTGAATCTGTACAGGGCGGGAGTGCGTGAATCTTAATGGACCGGAATCAGTGACTCTGTTCAGACAGTGAGTCAGTCAAACTGTGCGGACCTGACTTCAGTGGTTCTGTACAGACCGGGTGTCAATGACTGTGTGCAGACCTGGAGTCAGTGTCCCTGGGCAGGACCCGGATTCAATGGCTCTGTGCAGACCGGGAGTCGGTGATTCTGTACGGATTTGAAGTCGGTGACTCTGACGGAAGTCAGTGACTCTGCATAGACAGGAAGTCAGTTACTCTGTACCGACCGGGAGTCAGTGACTCTGCATAGCGGGTATCAGTGACTGTCTGCAGACCTGGAGTCAGTGAATCTGTGCAGACCGGCAGTCAGTGATTCAGTCCAGACCGGGTGTCAGTGAGTCTTTACAGACCGGGAGTCAGTAATTCTGAACAGACCGAGTGTTAGTGACTCTGTCCAACCGGGAGTCAGTGACGCTATACGACCGGGAGTCAGTGATGCTATACAGACCTGGAGTCAGTGACTCCACACAGACCGGGAGTCAGTTACTCTGTATAGAATGGGAGTCAATTACTCTGAACAGGCTGGGAGTCAGCGACTCTGTGCAGTTCGGAATCATTGATTATGCACAGATCTGGAGTCAGCGACTCTGTACAGAGCGGGAGTCAGTGATTCTGTGCCGACTGGAAGTCAGTTACTCTGTGCAGACCGGGATCAGTGACTCTGTGCAGACAGTGAGTCAATGAAACTGCACAGACATGGAGTCAGTGGCTCTGTACAGGCCGGGTGTCAGTGTCTCTGTACAGAACGGGTGTCAGTGAGTCTTCATAGATCGGGAGTCAGTAAGTCTGTACAGACCGGGAGTCAGTGACTCGGTCCAGGCCGGGGTGTCAGAGGCTCTGTTAGACCGGGAATCAGTAACTCTGTACGGTCCTGCAGTCAGTGACTCTGTACAGGCCGGAATCAGTTGATATGTACAGACAGGGAGTCAGTGAATCTCTGCAGACCAGGAGTCAGTGACTTTGTCCAAACGGAAGGTCAGTGACACTCCACAGACCGGCAGGCAACGAGTCTTCATAGACCCGGAGTCAGTAACTCTGAACGGACCGACAGTTAGCCACTCTGTTCAGAACTGGAGTCAGTGACTCTGCACAGACCGGGAGTCAGTGACCCTGTAAAGACCGGAATCATTGACTCTGTACAGACAGTGAGTCAATGAATCTGTACAGACCTGGATTCAGTGGCTCTGCACAGACCATGTGTCAGTGGCTCCGTACAGTCCGGGTGTCAGTGATTCTGTACAGACAGGAAGTCAGTGACTCTGTACAGGCCGGGGAGTCAGTGACTCTGCACAGACCTGAAGTCAGTGGCTCCATACATTCCGGGTGTCTGTGACTCTGCACAGAGCAGGTGTCAAAGACTCTGCACAGAGAGGGATTCAGTGACTCTGTACAGACCGGTAGTCAGTGGCTTTGTAAGACCACGAGTCAGTAACTCTGTTCAGACCGGGCATCCGTGACTCCGTACAAAACGGGAGTCAGATGATTCTGTACAGACCTGGAGTCAGTGCCTCTGTACGTACCAAGAGTCAGTGAGTCTGTACAGACCGGGAGTCAGTGACTTTGTACAGTCGGGGAGTCACTGATTCTGTACAGACCTGGAGTCAGTGAAGCTGCACAGACCGGGTGTCAGTGACTCTCTACAGACCTGGAGTGAGTGAGTCTGCACAGACCTGGAGGAAGTGACGCTGTCCGACCGGGAGTCAGTGATGCTGTACGGACCTGGAGTCGGTGACTCTGTACTGACAAGGAGTCAGCGAATCTGTGCATACCGAGAGTCAGTGAAGCTGTACAGACCTGGACTCGGTGACTCTGTCGGACCGGGAGTCACTGACTCTGAACGGACGTGGATTCCGTGTCTCTGTACAGACAGTTAGTCAGTGAATCTGTTCAGACCTGGAGTCAGTGGCTCTGTGCAGACCGGGTGTCAGTGACTCGATTCAGACCTGGAGTCAGTGTCGCTGCGCAGACCGGATTCAATGGCCCTGTGCAGACCGGGATTCGGTGATTCTGTACGGACTTGAACTCGGTGACTCTGTGCAGACCGGTAGTCAGTGGCTCTGTCACACCGGGTATCAGTAACTCTGTACAGTCCTGCAGTCATTGACTCTGTACGGGCCGGGAGTGAGGGACTTTGTGCAGACCGGGTGTCAGTGACTCTCTACAGAGTCACTGCCTTCCGGTCTGTGCAGAGTCACAGACACCGAGAGTTCGTGACGCTGTACAGACCTGGAATCAATGTCTCTGCACAGACCGAAATCAGTGAATCTGTACAGACAGGGAGTCAGTGAATCTCTACAGGCCGGGAGTCCGTGACTCTGTATGGACCGGAAGTCAGTGACTGTGTACAGACCGGGGAGTCGGTGACTCTATACAGACCTGGAGTCAGTGAGTCTGTACGGACCGGTAGTCAGTGACTTTTTACAGACGGGGTGTCAGTGATTCTCTGCAGAGTCACTGCCTTCCGGTCTGTACAGAGTCAGTGACACCGAGAGTTCGTGACTCTGTACAGACCGGAATCAGTGAATCTGTACAGACAGGGGTCAGTGAATCTGCACATACCGGGAGTCAGTGAATCTGTACATACCGGGAGTCAGTGACTCTGTTGGACCGGGCATCACTGACTCTGTACGGACCTGGAGTAAGTGTCTCTGCACAGACAGTCAGTCAGTGAATCTGTACAGACCTTGCGTCAGTGGCTCTGTGCAGACCGGGTGTCAGTGTGTCTGTACAGACCTGGAGTCAGTGTCCCTGTGCAGACCGGGATTGAATTGCTCTGTGCAGTCAGGGAGTCGGTGATTCTTTCCGGACTTGAAGTCGGTGACACTGTGCAGACCGGAAGTCAGTTACTCTGTACAGACCGGGAGTAAGTGACTTTGTGTCTTGCGGGATTCAATTATTCTCTGCAGACCTGGAGTCAGTGAATCTGTACAGACCGGGAGTTAGTGGCTCTGTACAGACCGGGAGTCAGTGATTCTGTCCAGACCGGGTGTCAGTGAGTCTTTACAGACCGGGAGTCAGTAACTCTGAACAGACCGAGTGTTTGTGACACTGCCCAACCGGGAGTCAGTGACGCTGTCCGACCGGGAGTCAGTGATGCTGTGCAGACCAGGAGTCAGTTAATCTGCACAGACCGGGAGTCGGTGATTCTGTCCGTACCGCAAGTCGGTGACTCTGTACAGACCGGCCGTCAGTGATTCTGTGCGGCCCGGGAGTCAGTTACTCTGTCCAGACCGGGAGTCAGTGAATCTGCATCGACCGGAAGTCAATTACTATGTACAGACCGGGAGTCAGTGACACTGTTCAGACCGGGAGTCAGTGACTTTGCACAGACTGGGTATCAATGACTCTCTGCAGACCGGGAGTCAGTGAGTCTTCATAGACCGGGAATCAGTTACTCTTTACAGACGTTGGGTCAGTGACTCTCTTCAGACCGGGAGTCAGTGACTGTACAGGCCAGGAGTCAGTGTCTCTGTACAGACCGGAATCAGTGAATCTGTACAGGGCGGGAGTGCGTGAATCTTAATGGACCGGAATCAGTGACTCTGTTCAGACAGTGAGTCAGTCAAACTGTGCGGACCTGACTTCAGTGTTTCTGTACAGACCGGGTGTCAATGACTGTGTGCAGACCTGGAGTCAGTGTCCCTGGGCAGGACCCGGATTCAATGGCTCTGTGCAGACCGGGAGTCGGTGATTCTGTACGGATTTGAAGTCGGTGATTCTGACGGAAGTCAGTGACCCTGCATTGACAGGAAGTCAGTTACTCTGTACCGACCGGGAGTCAGTAACTCTGAACAGACCGAGTGTTTGTGACTCTGCCCAACCGGGAGTCAGTGACGCTGTCCGACCGGGAGTCAGTGATGCTGTGCAGACCAGGAGTCAGTTACTCTGCACAGACCGGGAGTCGGTGATTCTGTCCGTACCGCAAGTCGGTGACTCTGTACAGACCGGCCGTCAGTGATTCTGTGCGGCCCGGAAACAGTAAATCTGTACAGGGCGGGAGTCCGTGAATCTTAATGGAACGGAATCAGTGACTCTGTTCAGACAGTGAGTCAATGAAACTGCACAGAACTGGAGTCAGTGGCTCTGTACAGGCCGTGTGTCAGTGTCTCTGTACAGAACGGGTGTCAGTGAGTCTTCATAGATCGGGAGTCAGTAAGTCTGTACAGACCGGGAGTCAGTGACTCGGTCCAGGCCGGGGTGTCAGAGGCTCTGTTAGACCGGGAATCAGTAACTCTGTCCGGTCCTGCAGTCAGTGACTCTGTCCAGGCCGGAATCAGTTGATATGTACAGACAGGGAGTCAGTGAATCTCTGCAGACCAGGAGTCAGTGACTTTGTCCAGACGGAAGGTCAGTGACACTCCACAGACCGGCAGGCAACGAGTCTTCATAGACCCGGAGTCAGTAACTCTGAACGGACCGACAGTTAGCCACTCTGTTCAGAACTGGAGTCAGTGACTCTGCACAGACCGGGAGTCAGTGACCCTGTAAAGACCGGAATCATTGACTCTGTACAGACAGTGAGTCAATGAATCTGTACAGACCTGGATTCAGTGGCTCTGCACAGACCATGTGTCAGTGGCTCTGTACAGTCCGGGTGTCAGTGATTCTGTACAGACAGGAAGTCAGTGACTCTGTACAGGCCGGGGAGTCAGTGACTCTGCACAGACCTGAAGTTAGTGGCTCCATACATTCCGGGTGTCTGTGACTCTGCACAGAGCAGGTGTCAAAGACTCTGCACAGAGAGGGATTCAGTGACTCTGTACAGACCGGTAGTCAGTGGCTTTGTAAGACCACGAGTCAGTAACTGTTCAGACCGGGCGTCCGTGACACCGTACAAAACGGGAGTCAGATGATTCTGTACAGACCTGGAGTCAGTGCCTCTGTACGGACCAAGAGTCAGTGAGTCTGTACAGACCGGGAGTCAGTGACTTTGTACAGTCGGGGAGTCACTGATTCTGTACAGACCTGGAGTCAGTGAAGCTGCACAGACCGGGTGTCAGTGACTCTCTACAGACCTGGAGTGAGTGAGTCTGCACAGACCTGGAGCAAGTGACGCTGTCCGACCGGGAGTCAGTGATGCTGTGCAGACCAGGAGTCAGTTACTCTGCACAAACCGGGAGTCGGTGATTCTGTCCGTACCGCAAGTCGGTGACTCTGTACAGACCGGCCGTCAGTGATTCTGTGCGGCCCGGGAGTCAGTTACTCTGTCCAGACCGGGAGTCAGTGAATCTGCATCGACCGGAAGTCAATTACTATGTACAGACCGGGAGTCAGTGACACTGTTCAGACCGGGAGTCAGTGACTTTGCACAGACTGGGTATCAATGACTCTCTGCAGACCGGGAGTCAGTGAGTCTTCATAGACCGGGAATCAGTTACTCTTTACAGACGTTGGGTCAGTGACTCTCTTCAGACCGGGAGTCAGTGACTGTACAGGCCAGGAGTCAATGTCTCTGTACAGACCGGAAACAGTGAATCTGTACAGGGCGGGAGTCCGTGAATCTTAATGGAACGGAATCAGTGACTCTGTTCAGACAGTGAGTCAGTCAAACTGTGCGGTCCTGACTTCAGTGGTTCTGTACAGACCGGGTGTCAATGACTGTGTACAGACCGGGAGTCAGTGGCCCTGGGCAGACCCGGATTCAATGGCTCTGTGCAGACCGGGAGTCGGTGATTCTGTACGGATTTGAAGTCGGTGACTCTGACGGAAGTCAGTGACTCTGCATTGACAGGAAGTCAGTTACTCTGTACCGACCGGGAGTCAGTGACTCTGTGCATAGCGGGTATCAGTGACTGTCTGCAGACCTGGAGTCAGTGAATCTGTGCAGACCGGCAGTCAGTAATTCAGTCCAGACCGGGTGTCAGTGAGTCTTTACAGACCGGGAGTCAGTAATTCTGAACAGACCGAGTGTTAGTGACTCTGTCCAACCGGGATTCAGTGACGCTGTACGACCGGGAGTCAGTGATGCTATACAGACCTGGAGTCAGTGACTCCACACAGACCGGGAGTCAGTTACTCTGTATAGAATGGGAGTCAATTACTCTGAACAGGCTGGGAGTCAGCGACTCTGTGCAGTTCGGAATCATTGATTATGCACAGATCTGGAGTCAGCGACTCTGTACAGAGCGGGAGTCAGTGATTCTGTGCCGACTGGAAGTCAGTTACTCTGTACAGACCGGGATCAGTGACTCTGTGCAGACAGTGAGTCAGTGAATCTGCACAGACCTGGATTCAGTGGCTCTGCACAGACCGAGTGTCAGTGGCTCTGTGCAGTCCGGGTGTCAGTGATTCTGTACAGACAGGAAGTCAGTGACTCTGTACAGGCCGTGGAGTCAGTGACTCTGCACAGACCTGAAGTCAGTGGCTCCATACATTCCGGGTGTCTGTGACTCTGCACAGAGCAGGTGTCAAAGACTCTGCACAGAGAGGGATTCAGTGACTCTGTACAGACCGGTAGTCAGTGGCTTTGTAAGACCACGAGTCAGCAACTCTGTTCAGACCGGGCGTCCGTGACTCCGTACAAAATGGGAGTCAGATGATTCTGTACAGACCTGGAGTCAGTGCCTCTGTACGGACCAAGAGTCAGTGAGTCTGTACAGACCGGGAGTCAGTGACTTTGTACAGTCGGGGAGTCACTGATTCTGTACAGACCTGGAGTCAGTGAAGCTGCACAGACCGGGTGTCAGTGACTCTCTACAGACCTGGAGTGAGTGAGTCTGCACAGACCTGGAGCAAGTGACGCTGTACAGACCGGAAGTTAGTGAATCTGGACAGACCGGGAGTCAATGACTCTGTACAGACGTGGAGTCAGTGAGTCTGTACAGACCTGGAGTACGTGCCTCTGTACAGACCGTGAGTAAGTGATTCTGTGCAGACCGGAGTCAGTGACTCTGAACAGACCGTGCCGAAGTGCCTCTGTACGGACCTGGAGTCGGTGACTCTGTACAGACCGGAATCAGTGACTCTGTACAGACCGGAATCAGTGACTCTGTACTGACAAGGAGTCAGTGAGTCTGTGCATACCGAGAGTCAGTGAATCTGTACAGACCGGCACTCGGTGACTCTGTCGGACCGGGAGTCACTGAGTCTGTACGGACGTGCAGTCAGTGTCTCTGTACAGACAGTTAGTCAGTGAATCAGTACAGACCTGGAGTCAGTGGCTCTGTACAGACCGGGTGTCAGTGACTCAAAGCAGACCTGTAGTCAGTGTCGCTGCGCAGACCGGATTCAATGGCTCTGTGCAGACCGGGAGTCGGTGATTCTGTACGGACTTGAACTCGGTGACTCTGTGCAGACCGGTAGTCAGTGGCTCTGTCAGACCGGGAGTCAGTGACGCTGTACGACGGGGTGTCAGTGATTCTCTACAGAGTCACTGCCTTCCGGTCTGTGCAGAGTCACTGACACGGAGAGTTCGTGACGCTGTACAGACCTGGAGTCAGTGTCTCTGCACAGACCGAAATCAGTGAATCTGTACACACAGGGAGTCAGTGAATCTCTACAGGCCGGGAGTCCGTGACTCTATACAGACCTGGAGTCAGTGACTTTTTACAGACAGGGGTCAGTGAATCTGCACATATGGAGAATCAGTGAATCTGTGCATACCGGGAGTCA
This sequence comes from Heptranchias perlo, assembly GCF_035084215.1. Taxonomy (NCBI): domain Eukaryota; kingdom Metazoa; phylum Chordata; class Chondrichthyes; order Hexanchiformes; family Hexanchidae; genus Heptranchias; species Heptranchias perlo. The sequence goes on along the minus strand of NC_090357.1, from coordinate 33,517,766 downwards.
GTGACTCTGTAGGACCGGGCATCACTGACTCTGTACGGACCTGGAGTCAGTGTCTCTGTACAGACAGTCAGTCAGTGAATCTGTACAGACCTGGCGTCAGTGGCTCAGTGCAGAACGGGTGTCAGTGTCTCTGTACAGACCTGGAGTCAGTGTCCCTGTGCACACCGGGATTCAATTGCTCTGTGCAGTCAGGGAGTCGGTGATTCTTTACGGACTTTAAGTCGGTGACACTGTGCACACCGGAAGTCAGTGACTCTGCAGAGACCGGAAGTCAGTTACTCTGTACAGACCGGGAGCAAGTGACTTTGTGTGCAGCGGGATTCATTTACTCTCTGCAGACCTAGAGTCAGTGAATCTGTACAGACCGGGAATCAGTAACTCTGTACAATCCTGCAATCAATGACTCTGAACAGATCGGGATTCATTGACTGTACAGACAGGGAGTCAGTGAATCTGTACAGGCCGGGAGTCCGTGACTCTGTATGGACCGGAATCAGTGACTCTGTTCAGACAGTGATTCAGTGAAACTGTGCAGACCTGGAGTTAGTGGCTCTGCACAGATCGGGTGTCAGTGACTCTGTACAGACCTGGAGTCAGTGACTTTGTCAGGACCGGGAGTCAGTGACTTTTTACAGACGGGGTGTCAGTGTCTCTCTGCAGACCGGAAGTCAGTGACTCTGTACAGACAGTCATTCAGTGAATCTGTGCAGACCAAACGTCAGTGGCTCTGAACAGAACGGGTGTCGGTGACTCTGTACAGACGTGCATTCAGTGTTCCTGTGCAGACCGGGATTCAATTGCTCTGTGCAGACCGGGAGTCGGTGATTCTGTACGGACTTGAACTCGGTGACTCTGTGCAGACCGGTAGTCAGTGGCTATGTCACACCGGGTATCAGTAACTCTGTACAGTCCTGCAGTCATTGACTCTGTCCGGGCCGGGAGTCAGTGGCTTTGTGCAGACGGGGTGTCAGTGATTCTCCAGAGAGTCACTGCCTTCCGGTCTGTGCAGAGTCACTGACACCGAGAGTTCGTGACGCTGTACAGACCTGGAGTCAGTGAATCTGTACAGACCGGGAGTTAGTGGCTCTGTCCAGACCGGGAGTCAGTGATTCTGTCCAGACCGGGTGTCAGTGAGTCTTTACAGACCGGGAGTCAGTAACTCTGAACAGACCGAGTGTTTGTGACTCTGCCCAACCGGGAGTCAGTGACGCGGTACGACCGGGAGTCAGTGATGCTGTCCAAACCTGGAGTCAGTGTCCCTGGGCAGACCCGGATTCAATGGCTCTGTGCAGACCGGGAGTCGGTGATTCTGTACGGATTTGAAGTCGGTGACTCTGACGGAAGTCAGTGACTCTGCATGGACAGGAAGTCAGTTACTCTGTGCCGACCGGGAGTCAGTGACTCTGTGCATAGCGGGTATCAGTGACTCTCTGCAGACCGGGAGTCAGTAATTCTGAACAGACCGAGTGTTAGTGACTCTGTCCAACCGGGAGTCAGTGACGCTGTACGACCGGGAGTCAGTGATGCTATACAGACCTGGAGTCAGTGACTCCACACAGACCGGGAGTCAGTTACTCTGTATAGAATGGGAGTCAATTACTCTGAACAGGCTGGGAGTCAGCGACTCTGTGCAGTTCGGAATCATTGATTATGTACAGACCTGGAGTCAGCGACTCTGTACAGAGAGGGAGTCATTGATTCTGTACCGACCGGAAGTCGGTGACTCTGTACGGACCGTGAATCAGTAACTCTGTCCGGTCCTGCAGTCAGTGACTCTTTACAGACCGGAATCGGTGAATCTGTACAGACACGGAATCACTGAATCGCTACAGGCCGGGAGTCCGTGACTCTGTATGGACCGGAATCAGTGACTCTTTTCAGACATTGTGTCAGTGAACCTGTGCAGACCTGGATTCAGTGGCTCTCTCCAGATTGGGTGTCAGTGACTCGGTACAGACCGGAAGTCAGTGATTCTGTAGATACCGGAACTCAGTGGGTCTGTAAGACAGGGAGTCAGTATCTCTGTACAGACCTTGCGTCAGTGACTCCGTACAGACCCGGAGTCTGTCAGTCTGTACAGACCGGGAGTTAGTGACACTGTGCAGTCAGGGTGTCAGTGATGATGCACAGACCTGGAGTCAGCGACTCTGTACAGAGCGGGAGACAGTGATTCTGAACCGACCGGAAGTCGGTGACTCTGTACAGACCGGAATCAGTGACGCTGTGCAGACAGTGAGTGAGTGAATCTGCGCAGACCTGGAGTCAGTGGATCTGTACAGACCGGGTGTCTGTGACTCTTTACAGACCGGGTGTCAGTGAGTCTTCATAGATCGGGAATCAGTGAATCTGTACAGAGATTGAGTCAGTGAATCTGCACAGACCTGGAGTCAGTGACTCTGTACGGACCGGGAGTCAGTGAATTTGTGCAGAGTAACTGCCTTCCGGTCTGCACAGAGTCACTGACACCGAGTGTTCGTGAGTCTGTACAGACCGGAATCTGTGACTCTTTACAGACAGGGAGTCAGTGAATCTGTACATACCGAGACTCATTGAATCTGTACAAACCGGGATTCAATGACTCTGTAGGACCGGGAGTCACTGACTCTGTACGGACCTGGAGTCAGTGTCTCTGTACAGACTGGGTGTCAGTGATTCTGTACAGACCTGGAGTCAGTTTCCCTGTGCAGACCGGGATTCAATGGCTCTGTGCAGACCGGGAGTCGGTGATTCTGTACGGACTTGAAGTCGGTGACTGTGCAGACCTGAAGTCAGTGACTCTGTACAGACCGGGAGTCAGTGACTCTGTGCATAGCGGGATTCAGTGACTCTCTGCAGAACTGAAGTTAGTGAATCTGTACAGACCGGGAGTCGACGATTCTGTCCTGACCAGGAGTCAGTGAGCCTTTAAGACCATGAGTGAGTAACTCTGAACAGAACGAGTGTTAGTGACTCTGTCCAACCTGGAGTCAGTGACGCTGTACGACCGGGAGTCAGTGATGCTGTACAGGCCTGGAGTCAGTGACTCTGCACAGACCGGGAGTCAGTTACTCTGTTTTGAACGGGAGTCAATTACTCTGTACAGGCCGGGAGTCAGCGTCTCTGTGCAGTTCGGAATCATTGATTATGTACAGACCTGGAGTCAGCGCCTCTGCACAGAGCGGGAGTCAGTGATTCTGTACCGACCGGAAGTCGGTGACTCTGTACAGACCGGAATCAGTGACTCTGTACAGACAGTGATGAGTGAATCTGCGCAGATCTGGAGTCAGTTGCTCTGCACAGACTGGGTGTCAGTGTCTCTGTACAGACCGGGTGTCAGTGAGTCTTCATAGATCGGGAACCAATGACTCTGTACAGACAGTGAGTTAGTGAATCTGCACAGACCTGTAGTCAGTGGCTCTGTTAAGATCGGCTGTCAGTGACTCTGTCCAGGCCGGAAGTCAGTGACTGTGTCCAGGCCGGGGAGTCAGTGGTTTTGTACAGACCTGGAGTCAGTGACTCTGTACGGACCGGGAGTCAGTGACTTTGTGCAGACGGGGCGTCAGTGACTCTGCAGAATAACTGCCTTCCGGTCTGTACAGAGTCACTGACACCGAGAGTTCCTGACTCTGTACAGACCGGAATCAGTGACTCTGTACAGACAGGGAATCAGTGAATCTGTACATACCGAGTGTCAGTGAATCTATACAGACCGGGAGTCAGTGACTGTGTAGGACCGGGAGTCACTGACTCTGTACGGACCTGGAGTCAGTGACTCTGCACAGCCATCAGTCAGTGAATCTGCACAGACCTGGAGTCAGTGGCTATGTATAGACCGGTTCTCAGTGACTCTGTACAGACCTGGAGTCAGTCTCCCTGTTCAGACCGGGATTCAATGGCTCTGTGCAGACCGGGAGTCGGTGATTCTGTACGGACTTGAAGACGGTGACTGTGCAGACCGGAGGTCCGTGACTCTGCATAGACCGGAAGTTAGTTACACTGTACAGACCGGGAGTCAGTGACTCTGTGCATAGCGGGATTCAGTGACTCTCTGCAGACCTGGAGTCAGTGAATCTGAACAGACCGAGTGTTAGTGACTCTGTCCAATCGGGAGTCACTGATGCGGTACGACCGGGAGTCAGTGATGCTGTACAGACCTGGAGTCAGTGACTCTGTATAGAACGGGAGTCAATTACTCTGTACAGGCCGGGAGTCAGCGACTCTGTGCAGTTCGGAATCATTGATTATGTACAGAACTGGAGTCAGCGACTCTGTACAGAGCGGAAGTCAGTGATTCTGTACCGACCGGAAGTCGGTTACTCTGTACAGTACGGAATCAGTGACTCTGTGCAGACAGTGAGTCAGTGAATCTGCACAGACCTGCAGTCAGTGGCTCTGTGCAGGCCGGGTGTCAGTGAGTCTTCATAGATTGGGAGTCATTAAGTCTGTACAGACGTGAGGCAGTGACTCGGTATAGGCCGGGGATTCAGTGACTCTGTGCAGATCGGAATCATTGACACTGTACGGAGAAGGAGTCAGTGACTCTGTACAAACCGGTAGTCAGTGGCTCTGTAAGATCGGGAATCAGTAATTCTGTACAGTCCTGCAATCAGTGACTCTGTACGGACCGGGATTCAGTGACTTTGTATAGCCGGGGTGTCAGTGACTCTGCACAGACCGGGAGTCAGTGAATGTACAGACAGGGAGTCAGTAAATCTGTACAAGTCGGGAATCCGTGACTCTGTATGGACCGGAATCAGTGACTCTGTTCAGACAGTGAATCAGTGAAACTGTGCAGACCTGGTGTCAATGGCTCTGTGCAGATCGGGTGTCAGTGACTCTGCACAGACCGGAATCAGTGACTCTGTACAGACAGTGAGTTAGTGAATCTGCGCAGATCTGGAGTCACTGGCTCTGTGCAGACAGTGAGTTAGTGAATCTACACAGAGCTGGAGTCAGTCGCTCTGCACAGATCGGGTGTCAGTGACTCTGTACAGACCGGAAGTCAGTGACTTTTTTCCAGACCTGGAGTCAGCGACTCTGCACAGAGCGGGAGTCAGTGATTCTGTCCCGACCGGAAGTCGGTGACTCTGTACAGACCGGAATCAGTGACTCTGTACAGACAATTAGTCAGTGAATCTGTACAGACCTGGAGTCAGTGGCTCTCTACAGACCGGGTGTCAGTGAGTCTTAATAGATCGTTAATCAGTGACTCTGTACAGACAGTGAGTTAGTGAAACTGCACAGACCTGGAGCCAGTGGCTCTGTACAGATCGGAATCATTGACTCTGCACATTCCTGCAGTCAGTGACTCTGTACGGACCGGGAGTCAGTGAATCTGCACAGACCGGGAGTCAGTGACAGTACAGGCCGGGAGTCGGTGTCTCTGTACAGACCGGAATCAGTGAACCTGCACAGAAAGTGAGTCAGTGAAACTGTGCAGACCTAGAGTCAGTGAAACTGTACAGACCGGGATTTAATGGCTCTGTGCAGACCAGGAGTCAATGATTCTGTCCAGACCGGGAGTCAGTGAGTCTTTACAGACAGGGAGTCAGTAACTCTGAATGGACCGAGTGTTACTGACTCTGTGCAACCGGGAGTCAGTGACACTGTACGACCGGGAGTCAGTGATGCTGCATCGACTTGGAGTCAGTGACTCTGCACAGACCGGGAGTCGGTTACTCTGCATCGAACGGGAGTCAATTACTCTGTACAGGCCGGGAGTCAGCGAATCTGTGCAGTTCGGAATCATTGATTATGTGCAGACCTGGAGTCAGCGACTCTGCACAGAGCGGGAGTCAGTGATTCTGTACCGACCGGAAGTCGGTGACTCTATACTGACCGGAATCAGTGACTCTGTACAGGCAGTGAGTTAGTGAATCTGCACAGACCTGGAGACAGTGGCTCTGCGCAGGCCGGGTGTCAGTGACTCTTTACAGACCGGGTTTCAGTGAGTTTTCATAGATCGGGAGTCAGTAAGTCTGTACAGACCGGGAATCAGTGACTCGGTACAGGCCGGGGAGTCAGTCAATCTGCACAGCTGGGAATCATTGACTCTGTAGAGAGAGGGAGTAAGTGGCTCTGTGCAGTCCTGCAGTCAGTGACTATGTGCAGACCGGAATCAGTGAATCTGTACAGATAGGGTATCAGTGAATCTGTACAGGCCGGGAGTCCGTGACTCTGTATGCACCGGAATCAGTGACTCTTTTCAGACAGTGAGTCAGTGAAACTGTGCAGATCTGGAGTCAGTGGCTCTCTACAGATCGGGTGTCAATGACTCTGTACAGACCGAAGTCAGTGACTCTGTAGAGACCGGGGGTCAGTGGCTCTGTAATACCGGGAGTCAGTAACTCCGTACAGACCGGGCGTCAGTGACTCCGTATTGACCCGGAGTGTGTGAGTCTGCACAGACCGGGAGTCAGTGACTCTGTACAGTAGGGGAGTCATTGATTCTGTACAGACCTGGAGTCGGTGACTCTGTCCAGGCCGGGTGTAAGTGACTCTGTACAGTCGGGGAGTCATTGATTCTGTACAGACCTGAGTCGGTGACTCTGTACAGGCCGGGAGTCAGTGACTCTGTACAGTTCTGAATCATTCATTATGTACAGACCTGGGGTCAGCGACTCTGTACAGACCGGGAGTCAGTGAATCTGCTCGACCGGAAGTCAATTACTATGTACAGACCGGGAGTCAGTGACTCTGTTCAGACCGGGAGTCAGTTACTTTGTACAGACTGGGTATCAATGACTCTCTGCAGACCGGGAGTCAGTGATTCTTCACAGACCGTGAGACAATAACTTTGAACGGAACGAGAGTTCGTGACTCTGTGCAGACCTGGAATCCGTGACACTGCACAGACCGGGAGTCAGTGACTCTGTCCAGGCCGGGAGTCGGTGACTCTGTACAGAACTGAATCAGTGACTCTGTTCAGACAGTGAATCAGTGAAACTGTGCAGACCTGGAGTCAGTGACTGTGCACAGATCGGGTGTCAGTGACTCTGTACAGAGCTGGAGTCAGTGACACTGTAAGGACCGGGAGTCGGTGACTTTGTACAGACGGGGTTTCAGTTACTCTCTGCAGAGTCACTGCCTTCCGAACTGTACAGAGTCACTGACACCGAGAGTTCGTGACTCTGTACAGACCGGAATCAGTGACTCTGTACAGACAGGGAGTCAGTGAATCTGAACATACCGAGAGTCAGTGAATCTGTACAGACCGTGAGTCAGTGACTGTGTAGGACCGGGAGTCACTGACTCTGTACGGACCTGGAGTCAGTGTCTCTGTACAGACAGTTCTTCAGTGAATCTGGACAGACCTGGCGTCAGTGGCTCTGTACAGACCGGGTGTCAGTGACTCTGTACAGACCTGGAGTCAGTGTCCTTGTGCAGACCGGAATTCAATGGCTCTGTGCAGACCGGGAGTCGGTGATTCTGTACGGACTTGAAGTCGGTGACTGTACAGACCGGAAGTCAATGACTCTACATAGACCGGAAGTCAGTTACACTGTACAGACCGGGAGTCAGTGACTCTGTACAGACAGTGAGTTAGTGAAACTGCACAGACCTGGAGTCAGTGGCTCTGTACCGATCGGGTGTCAGTGACTCTGCACAAACCGGGTGTCCGTGAGGCTTCATAGATCGGGAATCAGTGACTCTGTACAGACAGTGAGTTAGTGAAACTGCACAGACCTGAGTCAATGGCTCTGTACAGATCGGAATCATTGACTCTGTACATTCCTGCAGTCAGTGACTCTGTACGGACCGGGAGTAAGTGACTCTGCACAGCCCGGGAGTCAGTGACTGTGCAGGCCGGGAGTCAGTGTCTCTGTGCAGACCGGAATCAGTGAATCTGTACAGACAGGGAGTCAGTGAATCTGTACAGGCCGGGAGTCCGTGACTCTGTATGGACCGGAATTAGTGACTCTGTTCACATAGTGAGTCAGTGAAACTGTGCATACACAGAGTCAGTGAATTTGTACAGACCGGGATTTAGTGGCTCTGTGCAGACGAGGAGTCAGTAGCTTTGAACAGACCGAGTGTTAGTGACTCTGTCCAACCGGGTTTCAGTGACACTGTACGACCGGGAGTCAGTGAAGCTGCACAGACCTGGAGTCAGTGAATCTGCACAGACCGGGAGTCAGTTCGTCTGTATCGAACGGGAGTCAATTACTCTGTACAGGCTGGGAGTCAGCGACTCTGTACAGTTAGGAATCATTGATTATTTGCAGACCTGGAGTCAGCGACTCTGTACAGAGCGGGAGTCAGTGATTCTGTACCGACCGGAAGTCGGTGACTCTGTACAGACCGGAATCAGTGACTCTGTACAGGCAGTGAGTTAGTGAATCTGCACAGACCTGGAGTCAGTGTCTCTGTACAGACCGGGTGTCAGTGACTCTGTACAGACCGGATGCCAGTAAGTCTTTCCAGACCGGGAGTCAGTAACTCTGAACAGACCGAGTGTTAATGACTCTGTCCAACCGGAAGTCGTTGACTCTGTACAGACCGGAATCAGTGACTCTGTACAGACCGGTAGCCAGTGGCTCTGTAAGACCCGGAATCAGTAACTATGTACGGTCCTGCAGCCAGTGACTCTGTACAGACAGGGAATCAGTGAATCGCTACAGGCCGGGAGTCCGTGTCTCTGTATGGACCGGAATCATTTACTCTTTTCAGACAGTGAGTCAGTGAACCTGTGCAGACCTGGATTCAGTGGCTCTTTACAGATCGGGTGTCAGTGACTCTGTACAGACCGGAAGTCAGTGACTGTAGAGACCGGGAGTCAGTGGCTCTGTCAGACAGGGAATAAGTAACTCTGTACAGATCGGGCGTCAGTGACTCCATACGGACCCGGAGTCTGTCAGTCTGTACAGACCGGGAGTCAGTGACACTTTGCAGACCGGGAGTCAGTTACACTGCATAGAACGGGAGTCAATTACTCTGTACAGGCCGGGTGTCAGCGACTCTGTGCAGTTCGGAATCATTGATTATGTACACACCTGGAGTCAGCGACTCTGCACAGAGCGGGAGTCAGTGAATCTGCACAGGCCGGGAGTCCGTGACTCTGTATTGACCGGAATCAGTGAATCTGTTAAGACAGTGAGTCAGTGAAACTATGCAGACCTGGAGTCAGTGGCTCTGTCCAGATCGGGTGTCAGTGACTCTGTACAGACCTGGAGTCAGTGACTTTGTCAGGACCGGGAGTCAGTGACTTTTTACAGACCGGGTGTCAGTGTCTCTCTGCAGAGTCACTGCCTTCCGGTCTGTACAGAGTCACTGACACCGAGAGTTCCTGACTCTGCACAGACCGGAATCAGTGATTCTGTACAGACAGGGAGTCAGTGAATCTGTACATACCGAGAGCCAGCAAATCTGTACAGACCGGGCGTCACTGACTCTGTACGGACCTGGCGTCAGTGGCTCTGTCGAGACCGGGTGTCTGTGGCTCTGTAAGACCGGGCGTCAGTAACTCTGTACAGACCGGGCGTCAGTGAGTGCGTACAGACCCGGAGTTTGTGAGTCTGTACAGACCGGGAGTCAGTGAATCTGTACAGATAGGGTATCAGTGAATCTGTACAGGCCGGGAGCCCGTGACTCTGTATTGTCCGGAATCAGTGACTCTTTTCAGACAGTGAGTCAGTGAACCTGTGCAGACCTGGAGTCAGTGGCTCTCTACAGATCGGGTGTCAATGACTCTGCACAGACCGGCAGTCTATGAGTCTGTACAGACCGGGCGTCAGTGACTCCGGACAGACCGGCAGTCAGTGAGTCTGTACAGACCGGGCGTCAGTGACTCTGTGCAGTCGGGGAGTCATTGATTCTGTACAGACCTGGAGTCGGTGACTCTGCACAGGCCGGGAATCAGTGACTCTGTACAGTTCGGAATCATTCATTATGTACAGACCTGGAGTCAGCGACTCTGTACAGACCGGAAGTCAGTGATTCTGTACGGACCGCAAGTCGGTGACTCTGTCCAGACCGGGAGTCAGTGAATCTGCATCGACCGGAAGTCAATTACTTTGTACAGACCGGGAGTCAGTGACTCTGTTCAGACCGGGAGTCAGTGATTCTGTCCAGACCGGGTGTCAGTGAGTCTTTACAGACCGGGAGTCAGTAACTCTGAACAGACCGACTGTTAGTGACGCTGTCCAACCGCGAGTCAGTGACGCTGCACGACTGGGATTCAGTGATGCTGTGCACACCTGCAGTCAGTGATTCTGCACAGACCGGGAGTCAGTTACTCTGTACATGCCGGGTGTCAGCGACTCTGTGCAGTTCGGAATCATCGATTATTTACAGACCTGGAGTCAGTGACTCTGTCCAGGCCGGGAGTCAGTGACTCTGTGCAGTCGGGGAGTCATTGATTCTGTACAGACCTGGAGTCGGTGACTCTGTCCAGGCCGGGAGTCAGTGACTCTGTACAGTCGGGGAGTCATTGATTCTGCACAGACCTGGTGTCGGTGACTCTGTGCAGTCCTGCAGTCAGTGACTCTGTGCAGACCGGAATCAGTGAATCTGTACAGATAGGGTATCAGTGAATCTGTACAGGCCGGGAGTCCGTGACTCTGTATGCACCGGAATCAGTGATTCTTTTCAGACAGTGAGTCAGTGAAACTGTGCAGATCTGGAGTCAGTGGCTCTCAACAGATCGGGTGTCAATGACTCTGTACAGACCGAAGTCAGTGACTCTGTAGAGACCGGGAGGCAGTGGCTCTGTAATACCGGGAGTCAGTAACTCCGTACAAACCGGGCGTCAGTGACTCCGTATAGACCCGGAGTCTGTGAGTCTGCACAGACCGGGAGTCAGTGACTCTGTACAGTAGGGGAGTCATTGATTCTGTACAGACCTGGAGTCGGTGACTCTGTCCAGGCCGGGAGTCAGTGACTCTATACAGTTCTGAATCATTCATTATGTACAGACCTGGAGTCAGCGACTCTGTTCAGACCGGGAGTCAGTGAATCTGCTCGACCGGAAGTCAATTACTATGTACAGACCGGGAGTCAGTGACTCTGTTCAGACCGGGAGTCAGTGACTTTGTACAGACTGGGTATCAATGACTCTCTGCAGACCGGGAGTCAGTGATTCTTCACAGACCGTGAGACAATAACTTTGAACGGAAAGAGAGTTCGTGACTCTGTGCAGACCTGGAGTCAGTGACACTGCACAGACCGGGAGTCAGTGACTCTGTCCAGGCCGGGAGTCGGTGACTCTGTACAGAACGGAATCAGTGACTCTGTTCAGACAGTGAATCAGTGAAACTGTGCAGACCTTGAGTCAGTGACACTGTAAGGACCGGGAGTCGAAGACTTTGTACAGATGGGGTTTCAGTTACTCTCTGCAGAGTCACTGCCTTCCGAACTGTACAGAGTCACTGACACCGAGAGTTCGTGACTCTGTACAGAACGGAATCAGTGACTCTGTTCAGACAGTGAATCAGTGAAACTGTGCAGACCTTGAGTCAGTGACACTGTAAGGACCGGGAGTCGAAGTCTTTGTACAGATGGGGTTTCAGTTACTCTCTGCAGAGTCACTGCCTTCCGAACTGTACAGAGTCACTGACACCGAGAGTTCGTGACTCTGTACAGACCGGAATCAGTGACTCTGTACAGACAGGGAGTCAGTGAATCTGTACATACCGAGAGTCAGTGAATCTGTACAAACCGTGAGTCAGTGACTGTGTAGGACCGGGAGTCACTGACTCTGTACGGACCTGGAGTCAATGTCTCTGTACAGACAGTTCTTCAGTGAATCTGGACAGACCTGGCGTCAGTGTCTCTGTACAGACCGGGTGTCAGTGACTCTGTACAGACCTGGATTCAGTGTCCTTGTGCAGACCGGAATTCAATGGCTCTGTGCAGACCGGGAGTCGGTGATTCTGTACGGACTTGAAGTCGGTGACTGTACAGACCGGAAGTCAATGACTCTACATAGACCGGAAGTCAGTTACACTGTACAGACCGGGAGTCAGTGACTCTGTACAGACAGTGAGTTAGTGAAACTGCACAGACCTGGAGTCAGTGGCTCTGTACCGATCGGGTGTCAGTGACTCTGCACAAACCGGGTGTCCGTGAGGCTTCATAGATCGGGAATCAGTGACTCTGTACAGACAGTGAGTTAGTGAAACTGCACAGACCTGAGTCAATGGCTCTGTACAGATCGGAATCATTGACTCTGTACATTCCTGCAGTCAGTGACTCTGTACGGACCGGGAGTCAGTGACTCTGCACAGCCCGGGAGTCAGTGACTGTGCAGGCCAGGAGTCAGTGTCTCTGTGCAGACCGGAATCAGTGAATCTGTACAGACAGGGAGTCAGTGAATCTGTACAGGCCGGGAGTCCGTGACTCTGTATGGACCGGAATTAGTGACTCTGTTCAAATAGTGAGTCAGTGAAACTGTGCATACACAGAGTCAGTGAATCTGTACAGACCGGGATTTAGTGGCTCTGTGCAGACGAGGAGTCAGTAGCTTTGAACAGACCGAGTGTTAGTGACTCTGTCCAACCGGGATTCAGTGACACTGTACGACCGGGAGTCAGTGATGCTGCACAGACCTGGAGTCAGTGAATCTGCACAGACCGGGAGTCAGTTCGTCTGTATCGAACGGGAGTCAATTACTCTGTACAGGCTGGGAGTCAGCGACTCTGTACAGTTCGGAATCATTGATTATTTGCAGACCTTGAGTCAGCGACTCTGTACAGAGCGGGAGTCAGTGATTCTGTACCGACCGGAAGTCGGTGACTCTGTACAGACCGGAATCAGTGACTCTGTACAGGCAGTGAGTTAGTGAATCTGCACAGACCTGGAGTCAGTGTCTCTGTACAGACCGGGTGTCAGTGACTCTGTACAGACCGGATGCCAGTGAGTCTTTCCAGACCGGGAGTCAGTAGCTCTGAACAGACCGAGTGTTAATGACTGTGTCCAACCGGAAGTCGTTGACTCTGTACAGACCGGTAGCCAGTGGCTCTGTAAGACCCGGAATCAGTAACTCGGTACGGTCCTGCAGCCAGTGGCTCTGTAAGACCCTGCGTCAGTAACTCTGTAACAGACCGGGCGTCAGTGACTGCGTACAGACCCGGAGTTTGTGAGTCTGTACAGACCGGGAGTCAGTGAATCTGTACAGATAGGGTATCAGTGAATCTGTACAGGCCGGGAGCCCGTGACTCTGTATGGACCGGAATCAGTGACTCTTTTCAGACAGTGAGTCAGTGAACCTGTGCAGACCTGGAGTCAGTGGCTCTCTACAGATCGGGTGTCAATGACTCTGTACAGACCGGCAGTCTGTGAGTCTGTACAGACCGGGCGTCAGTGACTCTGCAGAAACCGGTGTCAGTGGCTCTGGAAGACCGGGAGTCAGTAACTCTGTACAGACGGGGCGTCAGTGACTCCGGACAGACCGGCAGTCTGTCAGTCTGTACAGACCGGGCGTCAGTGAGCCTGTGCAGTCGGGGAGTCATTGATTCTGTACAGACCTGGAGTTAGTGACTCTGTGCAGACCTGGAGTCAGTGACACTGTGCAGTTCGGAATCATTCATTATGTGCAGACCTGGAGTCAGCCAATCTGTACATACCGGGAGTCAGTGATTCTGTACGTACCGCAAGTCGGTGACTCTGTAAAGTCCGGCAGTCAGTGATTCTGTACGGCCCGGGACTCAGTTATTCTGTCCAGACCTGTAGTCAGTGAATCTGCATCGAACGGAAGTCAATTACTATGTACAGAGCGGGAGTCAGTGCCTCTGTTCAGACCGGGAGTCAGTGACTTTGTACAGACTGGCTATCAATGACTCTCTGCAGACCGGGAGTCAGTAACACTGCACAGACCGGGAATCAGTGACTCTGTCCAGGCCGGGAGTCGGTGACTCTGCACAGAACGGAATCAGTGACTCTGTTCAGACAGTGAGTCGGTGAAACTGTGCAGACCTGCAGTCAGTAATTGTGTGCAGATCGGGTGTCAGTGACTCAGTACAGACCTGGAGTCAGTGACTCTGTAAGGACCGGGAGTCAGTGACTTTGGACAGACGGGGTGTCAGTGACTCTCTGCAGAGTTACTGCCTTCCGGTCTGTACAGTGTCACTGACACCGAGAGTTCGTGACTCTGTACAGACCGGAATCAGTGACTCTGTACAGACAGGGAGTCAGTGAATCTGTACATACCGAGAGTCAGTGAATCTGTACAAACCGTGAGTCAGTGACTGTGTAGGACCGGGAGTCACTGACTCTGTACGGACCTGGAGTCAATGTCTCTGTACAGACAGTTCTTCAGTGAATCTGGACAGACCTGGCGTCAGTGTCTCTGTACAGACCGGGTGTCAGTGACTCTGTACAGACCTGGATTCAGTGTCCTTGTGCAGACCGGAATTCAATGGCTCTGTGCAGACCGGGAGTCGGTGATTCTGTACGGACTTGAAGTCGGTGACTGTACAGACCGGAAGTCAATGACTCTACATAGACCGGAAGTCAGTTACACTGTACAGACCGGGAGTCAGTGACTCTGTACAGACAGTGAGTTAGTGAAACTGCACAGACCTGGAGTCAGTGGCTCTGTACCGATCGGGTGTCAGTGACTCTGCACAAACCGGGTGTCCGTGAGGCTTCATAGATCGGGAATCAGTGACTCTGTACAGACAGTGAGTTAGTGAAACTGCACAGACCTGAGTCAATGGCTCTGTACAGATCGGAATCATTGACTCTGTACATTCCTGCAGTCAGTGACTCTGTACGGACCGGGAGTCAGTGACTCTGCACAGCCCGGGAGTCAGTGACTGTGCAGGCCAGGAGTCAGTGTCTCTGTGCAGACCGGAATCAGTGAATCTGTACAGACAGGGAGTCAGTGAATCTGTACAGGCCGGGAGTCCGTGACTCTGTATGGACCGGAATTAGTGACTCTGTTCAAATAGTGAGTCAGTGAAACTGTGCATACACAGAGTCAGTGAATCTGTACAGACCGGGATTTAGTGGCTCTGTGCAGACGAGGAGTCAGTAGCTTTGAACAGACCGAGTGTTAGTGACTCTGTCCAACCGGGATTCAGTGACACTGTACGACCGGGAGTCAGTGATGCTGCACAGACCTGGAGTCAGTGAATCTGCACAGACCGGGAGTCAGTTCGTCTGTATCGAACGGGAGTCAATTACTCTGTACAGGCTGGGAGTCAGCGACTCTGTACAGTTCGGAATCATTGATTATTTGCAGACCTTGAGTCAGCGACTCTGTACAGAGCGGGAGTCAGTGATTCTGTACCGACCGGAAGTCGGTGACTCTGTACAGACCGGAATCAGTGACTCTGTACAGGCAGTGAGTTAGTGAATCTGCACAGACCTGGAGTCAGTGTCTCTGTACAGACCGGGTGTCAGTGACTCTGTACAGAACGGATGCCAGTGAGTCTTTCCAGACCGGGAGTCAGTAGCTCTGAACAGACCGAGTGTTAATGACTGTGTCCAACCGGAAGTCGTTGACTCTGTACAGACCGGAATCAGTGACTCTGTACAGACCGGTAGCCAGTGGCTCTGTAAGACCCGGAATCAGTAACTCGGTACGGTCCTGCAGCCAGTGGCTCTGTAAGACCGGGCGTCAGTAACTCTGTAACAGACCGGGCGTCAGTGACTGCGTACAGACCCGGAGTTTGTGAGTCTGTACAGACCGGGAGTCAGTGAATCTGTACAGATAGGGTATCAGTGAATCTGTACAGGCCGGGAGCCCGTGACTCTGTATGGACCGGAATCAGTGACTCTTTTCAGACAGTGAGTCAGTGAACCTGTGCAGACCTGGAGTCAGTGGCTCTCTACAGATCGGGTGTCAATGACTCTGTACAGACCGGCAGTCTGTGAGTCTGTACAGACCGGGCGTCAGTGACTCTGCAGAAACCGGTGTCAGTGGCTCTGGAAGACCGGGAGTCAGTAACTCTGTACAGACGGGGCGTCAGTGACTCCGGACAGACCGGCAGTCTGTCAGTCTGTACAGACCGGGCGTCAGTGAGCCTGTGCAGTCGGGGAGTCATTGATTCTGTACAGACCTGGAGTTAGTGACTCTGTGCAGACCTGGAGTCAGTGACACTGTGCAGTTCGGAATCATTCATTATGTGCAGACCTGGAGTCAGCCAATCTGTACATACCGGGAGTCAGTGATTCTGTACGTACCGCAAGTCGGTGACTCTGTAAAGTCCGGCAGTCAGTGATTCTGTACGGCCCGGGACTCAGTTATTCTGTCCAGACCTGTAGTCAGTGAATCTGCATCGAACGGAAGTCAATTACTATGTACAGAGCGGGAGTCAGTGCCTCTGTTCAGACCGGGAGTCAGTGACTTTGTACAGACTGGCTATCAATGACTCTCTGCAGACCGGGAGTCAGTAACACTGCACAGACCGGGAATCAGTGACTCTGTCCAGGCCGGGAGTCGGTGACTCTGCACAGAACGGAATCAGTGACTCTGTTCAGACAGTGAGTCGGTGAAACTGTGCAGACCTGCAGTCAGTAATTGTGTGCAGATCGGGTGTCAGTGACTCAGTACAGACCTGGAGTCAGTGACTCTGTAAGGACCGGGAGTCAGTGACTTTGGACAGACGGGGTGTCAGTGACTCTCTGCAGAGTTACTGCCTTCCGGTCTGTACAGTGTCACTGACACCGAGAGTTCGTGACTCCGTACAGACCGGAATCAGTGACTCTGTACAGACAGGGAGTCAGTGAATCTGTCCAGACCGGGAGTCAGTGACTCTGTAGGACCGGGAGTCACTGACTCTGTACGGACTTGGAGTCAGTGCCTCTGTACAGACAGTTTGTCAGTGAATCAGGACAGACCTGGCGTCAGTGGCTCTGTAGACACCGGGTGTCAGTGCCCCTGTGCAGACCGGGATTCAATGGCTCTGTGCAGATAGGGAGTCGGTGATTCATTTCCGACTTGGAGTCAGTGGTTCTGTACAGACCGGATGTCTGTGACTCTGCACAGACCGGGTGTCCGTGACTCTGTACAGTCGGGGAGTCATTGATTTTGTACAGACCTGGAGTCGGTGACTCTGTACAGGCCGGGAGTCAGTGTCTCTGTGCAGTTCGGAATCATTCATTATGTACAGACCTGGAGTCAGCGACTCTGTACATACCGGGAGTCAGTGATTCTGTACGTACCGCAAGTCGGTGACTCTGTGAAGTCCGGCAGTCAGTGATTCTGTACGGCCCGGGAGTCAGTTACTCTGTCCAGACCTGTAGTCAGTGAATCTGCATCGAACGGAAGTCAATTACTATGTACAGAGCGGGAGTCAGTGCCTCTGTTCAGACCGGGAGTCAGTGACTTTGTACAGACTGGCTATCAATGACACTCTGCAGACCGGGAGTCAGTGATTCTTCACAGACCGCGAGTCAATATCTTTGAACGGAACGAAAGTTCGTGACTCTGTGCAGACCTGGAGTCAGTAACACTGCACAGACCGGGAATCAGTGACTCTGTCCAGGCCGGGAGTCGGTGACTCTGTACAGAACGGAATCAGTGACTCTGTTCAGACAGTGAGTCGGTGAAACTGTGCAGACCTGCAGTCAGTAATTGTGTGCAGATCGGGTGTCAGTGACTCAGTACAGACCTGGAGTCAGTGACTCTGTAAGGACCGGGAGTCAGTGACTTTGGACAGACGGGGTGTCAGTGACTCTCTGCAGAGTTACTGCCTTCCGGTCTGTACAGAGTCACTGACACCGAGATTCGTGACTCTGGACAGACCGGAATCAGTGACTCTGTACAGACAGGGAGTCAGTGAATCTGTACATACCGAGAGTCAGTGAATCTGTCCAGACCGGGAGTCAGTGACTCTGTAGGACCGGGAGTCACTGACTCTGTACGGACTTGGAGTCAGTGCCTCTGTACAGACAGTTTGTCAGTGAATCAGGACAGACCTGGCGTCAGTGGCTCTGTAGACACCGGGTGTCAGTGCCCCTGTGCAGACCGGGATTCAATGGCTCTGTGCAGATATGGAGTCGGTGATTCATTTCCGACTTGGAGTCAGTGGTTCTGTACAGACCGGGTGTCTGTGACTCTGCACAGACCGGGTGTCCGTGACTCTGTACAGTCGGGGAGTCATTGATTCTGTACAGACCTGTAGTCGGTGACTCTGTACAGGCCGGGAGTCAGTGACTCTGTGCAGTTCGGAATCATTCATTATGTACAGACCTGGAGTCAGCGACTCTGTACATACCGGGAGTCAGTGATTCTGTACGTACCGCAAGTCGGTGACTCTGTGAAGTCCGGCAGTCAGTGATTCTGTACGGCCCGGGAGTCAGTTACTCTGTCCAGACCTGTAGTCAGTGAATCTGCATCGAACGGAAGTCAATTACTATGTACAGAGCGGGAGTCAGTGCCTCTGTTCAGACCGGGAGTCAGTGACTTTGTACAGACTGGCTATCAATGACACTCTGCAGACCGGGAGTCAGTGATTCTTCACAGACCGCGAGTCAATATCTTTGAACGGAACGAAAGTTCGTGACTCTGTGCAGACCTGGAGTCAGTAACACTGCACAGACCGGGAATCAGTGACTCTGTCCAGGCCGGGAGTCGGTGACTCTGTACAGAACGGAATCAGTGACTCTGTTCAGACAGTGAGTCGGTGAAACTGTGCAGACCTGCAGTCAGTAATTGTGTGCAGATCGGGTGTCAGTGACTCAGTACAGACCTGGAGTCAGTGACTCTGTAAGGACCGGGAGTCAGTGACTTTGGACAGACGGGGTGTCAGTGACTCTCTGCAGAGTTACTGCCTTCCGGTCTGTACAGAGTCACTGACACCGAGAGTTCGTGACTCTGGACAGACCGGAATCAGTGACTCTGTACAGACAGGGAGTCAGTGAATCTGTACATACCGAGAGTCAGTGAATCTGTACAGACCGGGAGTCAGTGACTCTGTAGGACCGGGAGTCACTGATTCTGTACGGACTTGGAGTCAGTGCCTCTGTACAGACAGTTTGTCAGTGAATCAGGACAGACCTGGCGTCAGTGGCTCTGTAGAGACCGGGTGTCAGTGCCCCTGTGCAGACCGGGATTCAATGGCTCTGTGCAGATAGGGAGTCGGTGATTCTTTTCGGACTTGAAGTCGGTGACTCTGTGCAGACCGGAAGTCAGTGTCTCTGCATAGACCGGAAGTCAGTTACTCGGTACAGACCGGGAGTCAGTGACTCTGTACAGTCGGGGAGTCATTGATTCTGTACAGACCTGGAGTCGGTGACTCTGTCCAGGCCGGGAGTCAGTGACTCGAGACAGTTCTGAATCATTCATTATGTACAGTCCTGGAGTCAGCGACTCTGTTCAGACCGGGAGTCAGTGAATCTGCTCGACCGGAAGTCAATTACTATGTACAGACCCGGAGTCAGTGACTCTGTTCAGACCGGGAGTCAGTGACTTTGTACAGACTGGGTATCAATGACTCTCTGCAGACCGGGAGTCAGTGATACTTCACAGACCGTGAGACAATAACTTTGAACGGAAAGAGAGTTCGTGACTCTGTGCAGACCTGGAGTCAGTGACACTGCACAGACCGGGAGTCAGTGACTCTGTCCAGGCCGGGAGTCGGTGACTCTGTACAGAACGGAATCAGTGACTCTGTTCAGACAGTGAATCAGTGAAACTGTGCAGACCTTGAGTCAGTGACACTGTAAGGACCGGGAGTCGAAGACTTTGTACAGATGGGGTTTCAGTTACTCTCTGCAGAGTCACTGCCTTCCGAACTGTACAGAGTCACTGACACCGAGAGTTCGTGACTCTGTACAGAACGGAATCAGTGACTCTGTTCAGACAGTGAATCAGTGAAACTGTGCAGACCTTGAGTCAGTGACACTGTAAGGACCGGGAGTCGAAGTCTTTGTACAGATGGGGTTTCAGTTACTCTCTGCAGAGTCACTGCCTTCCGAACTGTACAGAGTCACTGACACCGAGAGTTCGTGACTCTGTACAGACCGGAATCAGTGACTCTGTACAGACAGGGAGTCAGTGAATCTGTACATACCGAGAGTCAGTGAATCTGTACAAACCGTGAGTCAGTGACTGTGTAGGACCTGGAGTCAATGTCTCTGTACAGACAGTTCTTCAGTGAATCTGGACAGACCTGGCGTCAGTGTCTCTGTACAGACCGGGTGTCAGTGACTCTGTACAGACCTGGATTCAGTGTCCTTGTGCAGACCGGAATTCAATGGCTCTGTGCAGACCGGGAGTCGGTGATTCTGTACGGACTTGAAGTCGGTGACTGTACAGACCGGAAGTCAATGACTCTACATAGACCGGAAGTCAGTTACACTGTACAGACCGGGAGTCAGTGACTCTGTACAGACAGTGAGTTAGTGAAACTGCACAGACCTGGAGTCAGTGGCTCTGTACCGATCGGGTGTCAGTGACTCTGCACAAACCGGGTGTCCGTGAGGCTTCATAGATCGGGAATCAGTGACTCTGTACAGACAGTGAGTTAGTGAAACTGCACAGACCTGAGTCAATGGCTCTGTACAGATCGGAATCATTGACTCTGTACATTCCTGCAGTCAGTGACTCTGTACGGACCGGGAGTCAGTGACTCTGCACAGCCCGGGAGTCAGTGACTGTGCAGGCCAGGAGTCAGTGTCTCTGTGCAGACCGGAATCAGTGAATCTGTACAGACAGGGAGTCAGTGAATCTGTACAGGCCGGGAGTCCGTGACTCTGTATGGACCGGAATTAGTGACTCTGTTCAAATAGTGAGTCAGTGAAACTGTGCATACACAGAGTCAGTGAATCTGTACAGACCGGGATTTAGTGGCTCTGTGCAGACGAGGAGTCAGTAGCTTTGAACAGACCGAGTGTTAGTGACTCTGTCCAACCGGGATTCAGTGACACTGTACGACCGGGAGTCAGTGATGCTGCACAGACCTGGAGTCAGTGAATCTGCACAGACCGGGAGTCAGTTCGTCTGTATCGAACGGGAGTCAATTACTCTGTACAGGCTGGGAGTCAGCGACTCTGTACAGTTCGGAATCATTGATTATTTGCAGACCTGGAGTCAGCGACTCTGTACAGAGCGGGAGTCAGTGATTCTGTACCGACCGGAAGTCGGTGACTCTGTACAGACCGGAATCAGTGACTCTGTACAGGCAGTGAGTTAGTGAATCTGCACAGACCTGGAGTCAGTGTCTCTGTACAGACCGGGTGTCAGTGACTCTGTACAGACCGGATGCCAGTGAGTCTTTCCAGACCGGGAGTCAGTAGCTCTGAACAGACCGAGTGTTAATGACTGTGTCCAACCGGAAGTCGTTGACTCTGTACAGACCGGAATCAGTGACTCTGTACAGACCGGTCGTCAGTGGCTCTGTAAGACCCGGAATCAGTAACTAGGTACGGTCCTGCAGCCAGTGGCTCTGTAAGACCGGGCGTCAGTAACTCTGTAACAGACCGGGCGTCAGTGACTGCGTACAGACCCGGAGTTTGTGAGTCTGTACAGACCGGGAGTCAGTGAATCTGTACAGATAGGGTATCAGTGAATCTGTACAGGCCGGGAGCCCGTGACTCTGTATGGACCGGAATCAGTGACTCTTTTCAGACAGTGAGTCAGTGAACCTGTGCAGACCTGGAGTCAGTGGCTCTCTACAGATCGGGTGTCAATGACTCTGTACAGACCGGCAGTCTGTGAGTCTGTACAGACCGGGCGTCAGTGACTCTGCAGAAACCGGTGTCAGTGGCTCTGGAAGACCGGGAGTCAGTAACTCTGTACAGACGGGGCGTCAGTGACTCCGGACAGACCGGCAGTCTGTGAGTCTGTACAGACCGGGCGTCAGTGAGTCTGTGCAGTCGGGGAGTCATTGATTCTGTACAGACCTGGAGTCGGTGACTCTGCACAGGCCGGGAGTCAGTGACTCTGTACAGTTCGGAATCATTCATTATGTACAGACCTGGAGTCAGTGATTCTGTACGGACCGCAAGTCGGTGACTCTGTGAAGTCCGGCAGTCAGTGATTCTGTTCGGCCCGGGAGTCAGTTAATCTGTCCAGACCTGTAGTCAGTGAATCTGCATCGAACGGAAGTCAATTACTATGTACAGAGCGGGAGTCAGTGACTTTGTACAAACTGGGTATCAATGACTCTCTGCAGACCGGGAGTCAGTGATTCTTCACAGACCGTGAGTCAATAACTTTGAACGGAACGAGAGTTAGTGACTCTGTGCAGACCTGGAGTCAGTGACACTGTGCAGTTCGGAATCATTCATTATGTGCAGACCTGGAGTCAGCCACTCTGTACATACCGGGAGTCAGTGATACTGTACGTACCGCAAGTCGGTGACTCTGTAAAGTCCGGCAGTCAGTGATTCTGTACGGCCCGGGACTCAGTTATTCTGTCCAGACCTGTAGTCAGTGAATCTGCATCGAACGGAAGTCAATTACTATGTACAGAGCGGGAGTCAGTGCCTCTGTTCAGACCGGGAGTCAGTGACTTTGTACAGACTGGCTATCAATGACTCTCTGCAGACCGGGAGTCAGTAACACTGCACAGACCGGGAATCAGTGACTCTGTCCAGGCCGGGAGTCGGTGACTCTGTACAGAACGGAATCAGTGACTCTGTTCAGACAGTGAGTCGGTGAAACTGTGCAGACCTGCAGTCAGTAATTGTGTGCAGATCGGGTGTCAGTGACTCAGTACAGACCTGGAGTCAGTGACTGTGTAAGGACCGGGAGTCAGTGACTTTGGACAGACGGGGTGTCAGTGACTCTCTGCAGAGTTACTGCCTTCCGGTCTGTACAGAGTCACTGACACCGAGAGTTCGTGACTCTGGACAGACCGGAATCAGTGACTCTGTACAGACAGGGAGTCAGTGAATCTGTACATACCGAGAGTCAGTGAATCTGTCCAGACCGGGAGTCAGTGACTCTGTAGGACCGGGAGTCACTGACTCTGTACGGACTTGGAGTCAGTGCCTCTGTACAGACAGTTTGTCAGTGAATCAGGACAGACCTGGCGTCAGTGGCTCTGTAGACACCGGGTGTCAGTGCCCCTGTGCAGACCGGGATTCAATGGCTCTGTGCAGATATGGAGTCGGTGATTCATTTCCGACTTGGAGTCAGTGGTTCTGTACAGACCGGGTGTCTGTGACTCTGCACAGACCGGGTGTCCGTGACTCTGTACAGTCGGGGAGTCATTGATTCTGTACAGACCTGTAGTCGGTGACTATGTACAGGCCGGGAGTCAGTGACTCTGTGCAGTTCGGAATCATTCATTATGTACAGACCTGGAGTCAGCGACTCTGTACATACCGGGAGTCAGTGATTCTGTACGTACCGCAAGTCGGTGACTCTGTGAAGTCCGGCAGTCAGTGATTCTGTACGGCCCGGGAGTCAGTTATCTGTCCAGACCTGTTGTCAGTGAATCTGCATCGAACGGAAGTCAATTACTGTGTACAGAGCGGGAGTAAGTGCCTCTGTTCAGACCGGGAGTCAGTGACTTTGTACAGACTGGCTATCAATGACACTCTGCAGACCGGGAGTCAGTGATTCTTCACAGACCGCGAGTCAATATCTTTGAACGGAACGAGAGTTCGTGACTCTGTGCAGACCTGGAGTCAGTAACACTGCACAGACCGGGAATCAGTGACTCTGTCCAGGCCGGGAGTCGGTGTCTCTGTACAGAACGGAATCAGTGACTCTGTTCAGACAGTGAGTCGGTGAAACTGTGCAGACCTGCAGTCAGTAATTGTGTGCAGATCGGGTGTCAGTGACTCAGTACAGACCTGGAGTCAGTGACTCTGTAAGGACCGGGAGTCAGTGACTTTGGACAGACGGGGTGTCAGTGACTCTCTGCAGAGTTACTGCCTTCCGGTCTGTACAGTGTCACTGACACCGAGAGTTCGTGACTCCGTACAGACCGGAATCAGTGACTCTGTACAGACAGGGAGTCAGTGAATCTGTACATACCGGGAGTCAGTGACTCTGTAGGACTGGGAGTCACTGACTCTGTACGGACTTGGAGTCAGTGCCTCTGTACAGACAGTTTGTCAGTGAATCAGGACAGACCTGGCGTCAGTGGCTCTGTAGACACCGGGTGTCAGTGCCCCTGTGCAGACCGGGATTCAATGGCTCTGTGCAGATAGGGAGTCGGTGATTCATTTCCGACTTGGAGTCAGTGGTTCTGTACAGACCGGGTGTCTGTGACTCTGCACAGACCGGGTGTCCGTGACTCTGTACAGTCGGGGAGTCATTGATTTTGTACAGACCTGGAGTCGGTGACTCTGTACAGGCCGGGAGTCAGTGACTCTGTGCAGTTCGGAATCATTCATTATGTACAGACCTGGAGTCAGCGACTCTGTACATACCGGGAGTCAGTGATTCTGTACGTACCGCAAGTCGGTGACTCTGTGAAGTCCGGCAGTCAGTGATTCTGTACGGCCCGGGAGTCAGTTACTCTGTCCAGACCTGTAGTCAGTGAATCTGCATCGAACGGAAGTCAATTACTATGTACAGAGCGGGAGTCAGTGCCTCTGTTCAGACCGGGAGTCAGTGACTTTTTTACAGACTGGCTATCAATGACACTCTGCAGACCGGGAGTCAGTGATTCTTCACAGACCGCGAGTCAATATCTTTGAACGGAACGAAAGTTCGTGACTCTGTGCAGACCTGGAGTCAGTAACACTGCACAGACCGGGAATCAGTGACTCTGTCCAGGCCGGGAGTCGGTGACTCTGTACAGAACGGAATCAGTGACTCTGTTCAGACAGTGAGTCGGTGAAACTGTGCAGACCTGCAGTCAGTAATTGTGTGCAGATCGGGTGTCAGTGACTCAGTACAGACCTGGAGTCAGTGACTCTGTAAGGACCGGGAGTCAGTGACTTTGGACAGACGGGGTGTCAGTGACTCTCTGCAGAGTTACTGCCTTCCGGTCTGTACAGAGTCACTGACACCGAGAGTTCGTGACTCTGGACAGACCGGAATCAGTGACTCTGTACAGACAGGGAGTCAGTGAATCTGTACATACCGAGAGTCAGTGAATCTGTACAGACCGGGAGTCAGTGACTCTGTAGGACCGGGAGTCACTGATTCTGTACGGACTTGGAGTCAGTGCCTCTGTACAGACAGTTTGTCAGTGAATCAGGACAGACCTGGCGTCAGTGGCTCTGTAGAGACCGGGTGTCAGTGCCCCTGTGCAGACCGGGATTCAATGGCTCTGTGCAGATAGGGAGTCGGTGATTCTTTTCGGACTTGAAGTCGGTGACTCTGTGCAGACCGGAAGTCAGTGTCTCTGCATAGACCGGAAGTCAGTTACTCGGTACAGACCGGGAGTCAGTGACTCTGTGCATAGAGGGATTCAATGACTCTCTGCAGACCTGGATTCAGTGAATCTGTGCAGACCGGGAGTTAGTGGCTTAATGCAGACCGGAATCAGTGACTCTGTACAGACCGGGTGTCAGTGAGTCTTTACAGAGCGGGAGTCAGTAACTGTGAACAGACCGTCCGTTAGTGACTCTGTCCAACCGGGAGTCAGTGACGGTGTACGACTGGGATTCAGTGATGCTGTGCACACCTGGAGTCAGTAATTCTGCACAGACCGGGAGTCAGTTACTCAGTATAGAACGGGAGTCAATTATTCTGTACAGGCCTTGTGTCTGCGACTCTGTGCAGTTCGGAATCATTGATTATTCACAGACCTGGTGTCAGCGACACTGTACAGAGCGGGAGTCAGTGATTCTGTACCAACCGGAAGTCGGTTACTCTGTACAGACCGGAATCAGTGACTCTGTTCAGACAGTGAGTCAGTGAATCTGAACTGACCTGCAGTCAGTGGCTTTGTACAGGCCGGGTGTCAGTGACTCTTTACAGACCTGGTTTCAATGGGTTTTCAGAGATCGGGAGTCAGTAAGTCTGTACATACCGGGAGTCAGTGACTCGGAACAGGCCGGGCAGTCAGTGAATCTGTACAGATCGGAATCATTGACTCTGTACAGAGAGGGAGTCAGTGGCTCTGTACAGACCGGTAGTCATTGGCTCTGTAAGACCGGGCATCAGTAACTCTGTACAGTCCTGCAGTCAGTGACACTGTGCAGACCGGAATCAGTGAATCTGTACAGGCCGGGAGTCCGTGAATCTGCATGGACCGAAATCAGTGACTCTTTTCAGACAGTGAGTCAGTGAACCTGTGCAGACCTGGAGTCAGTGGCTCTCTACAGATCGGGTGTCAATGACACTGTACAGACCGAAGTCAGTGACTCTCTACAGACCGGGCGTCAGTGACTCCGTTCAGACCCGGAGTCTGTGAGTCTGTACAGACCGGGAGTCAGTGACACTGTACAGTCGGGGAGTCATTGATTCTGTACAGACCTGGAGTCGGTGACTCTGTACAGACCGTCAGTCAGTGATTCTGTACGGCGCGGGAGTCAGTTACTCTGTCCAGACCGGGAGTCAGTGAATCTGCATCGACCGGAAGTCAATTACTGTGTACAGACCGGGAGTCAGTAACTCTGAACAGAGCGACTGTTAGTGACTCTGCCCAACCGCGAGCCAGTGACGCTGTCCGACTGGGATTCAGTGATGCTGTGCACACCTGGAGTTATTGATTCTGCACAGACCTGGAGTCAGTTACTCTGCATAGAACGGGAGTCAATTCCTCTGTACAGGCCAGGTGTCAGCGACTCTGTGCAGTTCGGAATCATTGATTATTTACAGACCTGGAGTCAGCGACTCTGAACAGAGCGGGAGTCAGTGATTCTGTTCCGACCGCAAGTCGGTTACTCTGTACAGACCGGAATCAGTGACTCTGTTCAGACATTGAGTCAGTGAATCTGAAGTGACCTGCAGTCAGTGGCTTTGCACAGGCCGGGTGTCAGTGACTCTTTACAGACCGGGTTTCAATGGGTTTTCAGAGATCGGGAGTCAGTAAGTCTGTACATACCTGGAGTCAGTGACTCGGAACAGGCCGGGGAGTCAGTGAATCTGTACAGATCGCAATCATTGACTCTGTACAGATCGGGAGTCAGTGACTCTGTTCAGACCGGGAGTCAGTGACTTTGTACAAACTGGGTATCAATGACTCGCTGCAGACCGGGAGTCAGTGATTCTTCACAGACCGGGAGTCAGTGACTTTGTCCAGGCCGGGAGTCGGTGACTCTGTCCAGAACGAAATCAGTGACTAAGTTCAGACAGTGAATCAGTGAAACTGTGCAGACCTGGAGTCAGTGACTGTGTACAGATCGGGTTTCAGTGACTCTGTACAGACCGGGAATCAGTGACTTTGTACAGACGTGGTGTCAGTGACTCTCTGCAGAGTCACGGCCTTCCGGTCCGTACAGATTCACTGACACCGAGAGTTCGTTACTCTATGCAGAACGGAATCAGTGACTCTGTGCAGACAGGCAGTCAGTGAATCTGTACATACCGGGAGTCAGTGACTCTGTCGGACCGCGAGTCACTGACTCTGTACTGACCTGGAGTCAGTGTCTCTGTGCAGACAGTTAGTCAGTGAATCTGTACAGACCTGGAGTCAGTGTCCCTGTGCAGACCGGGATAAAATGGCTCTGTGCAGGCCGGGAGTCGGTGATTCTGTACGGACTTGAAGTCGGTGACTGTGCAGACCGGAAGTCAATGACTCTGCATGGACCGGAAGTCAGTTACTCTGTACAGAACGGGAGTCAGTGACTCTGTGCATAGCGGGGTTTCGTGAATCTCCAGACCTGGAGTCAGTGAAAATGTACTGACCGGGAGTTAGTGGCTCTGTGCAGACCAGAAGTCAGTGATTCTGTCCAGACCGGAATCAGTGACTCTGTGCAGACAGTGAGTTGGTGAATCTGCACTGACCTGGAGTCAGTGGCTCTGTACAGACCGGGTGTCTTTGACTCTGCACAGACCGGGTGTCCGTGACTCTGCACAGTCGGGGAGTCATTGATTCTGTGGAGACCTGGAGTCAGCGACTCTGTACATGCCGGGAGTCAGTGACTCTGTACAGTTCGGAATCATTCATTATGTACAGACCTGGAGTCAGCGACTCTGTACAGACCTGGAGTCGGTGACTCTGTACGAACCGTCAGTCAGTGATTCTGTACGGCGCGGGAGTCAGTTACTCTGTCCAGACCGGGAGTCAGTGAATCTGCATCGACCGGAAGTCAATTACTATGTACAGACCGGGAGTCAGTGACTCTGTTCAGACCGGGAGTCAGTGATTCTGTCCAGGCCGGATGTCAGCGACTCTGTGCAGTTCGGAATCGTTGATTATTTACAGACCTGGAGTCAGCGACTCTGTACAGAGCGGGAGTCAGTGATTCTGTTCCGACCGCAAGTCGGTTACTCTTTACAGACCGGAATCAGTGACTCTGTTCAGACATTGAGTCAGTGAATTTGAAGTGGCCTGCAGTCAGTGGCTTTGCACAGGGCGGGTGTCAGTGACTCTTTACAGACCGGGTTTCAATGGGTTTTCAGAGATCGGGAGTCAGTGACTCGGAACAGGCCGGGGAGTCAGTGAATCTGTACAGATCGCAATCATTGACTCTGCACAGACCGGGAGTCAGTGACTCTGTTCAGACCGGGAGTCAGTGACTTTGTACAAACTGGGTATCAATGACTCGCTGCAGACCGGGAGTCAGTGATTCTTAACAGACCGTGAGTCAATATCTTTGAACGGAACGAGAGTTAGTGACTCTGTGCAGACCTGGAGTCAGTGACACTGCACAGACCGGGAGTCAGTGACTCTGTCCAGGCAGGGAGACGGTGACTCTGTCCAGAACGGAATCAGTGACTATGTTCAGACAGTGAATCAGTGAAACTGTGCAGACCTGGAGTCAGTGACAGTGTACAGATCGGGTGTCAGTGACTCTGTTCAGACCGGGAATCAGTGACTTTGTACAGACGTGGTGTCAGTTGCTCTCTGCAGAGTCACTGCCTTCCGGTCTGTGCAGAGTCACTGACACCGAGAGTTCGTGACTCTGTGCAGAACGGAATCAGTGACTCTGTGCAGACAGGCAGTCAGTGAATCTGTACATACCGGGAGTCAGTGACTCTGTCGGACCGGGAGTCACTGACTCTGTACTGACCTGGAGTCAGTGTCACTGTGCAGACAGTTAGTCAGTGAATCTGTACAGACCTGGAGTCAGTGTCCCTGTGCAGACCGGGATAAAATGGCTGTGTGCAGGCCGGGAGTCGGTGATTCTGTACGGACTTGAAGTCGGTGACTGTGCAGACCGGAAGTCAATGACTCTACATAGACCGGAAGTCAGTTACTCTGTGCAGACCGGGAGTCAGTGACTCTGTGCATAGCGGGGTTTCGTGAATCTCCAGACCTGGAGTCAGTGAAAATGTACTGACCGGGAGTTAGTAACTCTGTGCAGACCAGAAGTCAGTGATTCTGTCCAGACCGGAATCAGTGACTCTGTGCAGACAGTGAGTTGGTGAATCTGCACTGACCTGGAGTCAGTGGCTCTGTACAGACCGGGTGTCTGTGACTCTACACAGACCGGGTGTCCGTGACTCTGCACAGTCGGGGAGTCATTGATTCTGTGGAGACCTGGAGTCGGTGACTCTGTACATGCCGGGAGTCAGTGACTCTGTACAGTTCGGAATCATTCATTATGTACAGACCTGGAGTCAGCGACTCTGTACAGACCAGGAGTCAGTGATTCTGTACGTACCGCAAGTCGGTGACTCTGTACAGACCGGCAGTCAGTGATTCTGTACGGCCCTGTAGTCAGTTGCTCTGTCCAGACCGGGAGTCAGTGAATCTGCATCGACCGGAAGTCAATTACTATGTACAGAGCGGGAGTCAGTGCCTCTGTTCAGACCGGGAGTCAGTGACTTTGGACAGACTGGGTATCAATGACTCTCTGCAGACCGGGAGTCAGTGATTCTTCACGGACCGTGAGTCAATATCTTTGAACGGAACGAGAGTTCGTGACTCTGTGCAGACCTGGAGTCAGTGACACTGCACAGACCGGGAGTCAGTGACTCTGTCCAGGCCGGGAGTCGGTGACTCTGTCCAGAACGGATTCAGTGACTAAGTTCAGACAGTGAATCAGTGAAACTGTGCAGACCTGGAGTCAGTGACTGTGTACATATCGGGTGTCAGTGACTCTGTACAGACCGGGAATCAGTGACTTTGTACAGACGTGGTGTCAGTGACTCTCTGCAGAGTCACGGCCTTCCGGTCCGTACAGATTCACTGACACCGAGAGTTCGTTACTCTATGCAGAACGGAATCAGTGACTCTGTGCAGACAGGCAGTCAGTGAATCTGTACATACCGGGAGTCGGTGACTCTGTCCAGAACGGATTAAGTGACTAAGTTCAGACAGTGAATCAGTGAAACTGTGCAGACCTGGAGTCAGTGACTGTGTACAGATCGGGTTTCAGTGACTCTGTACAGACCGGGAATCAGTGACTTTGTACAGACGTGGTGTCAGTGACTCTCTGCAGAGTCACGGCCTTCCGGTCCGTACAGATTCACTGACACCGAGAGTTCGTTACTCTATGCAGAACGGAATCAGTGACTCTGTGCAGACAGGCAGTCAGTGAATCTGTACATACCGGGAGTCAGTGACTCTGTCGGACCGCGAGTCACTGACTCTGTACTGACCTGGAGTCAGTGTCTCTGTGCAGACAGTTAGTCAGTGAATCTGTACAGACCTGGAGTCAGTGTCCCTGTGCAGACCGGGATAAAATGGCTCTGTGCAGGCCGGGAGTCGGTGATTCTGTACGGACTTGAAGTCGGTGACTGTGCAGACCGGAAGTCAATGACTCTGCATGGACCGGAAGTCAGTTACTCTGTACAGAACGGGAGTCAGTGACTCTGTGCATAGCGGGGTTTCGTGAATCTCCAGACCTGGAGTCAGTGAAAATGTACTGACCGGGAGTTAGTGGCTCTGTGCAGACCAGAAGTCAGTGATTCTGTCCAGACCGGAATCAGTGACTCTGTGCAGACAGTGAGTTGGTGAATCTGCACTGACCTGGAGTCAGTGGCTCTGTACAGACCGGGTGTCTTTGACTCTGCACAGACCGGGTGTCCGTGACTCTGCACAGTCGGGGAGTCATTGATTCTGTGGAGACCTGGAGTCAGCGACTCTGTACATGCCGGGAGTCAGTGACTCTGTACAGTTCGGAATCATTCATTATGTACAGACCTGGAGTCAGCGACTCTGTACAGACCTGGAGTCGGTGACTCTGTACGAACCGTCAGTCAGTGATTCTGTACGGCGCGGGAGTCAGTTACTCTGTCCAGACCGGGAGTCAGTGAATCTGCATCGACCGGAAGTCAATTACTATGTACAGACCGGGAGTCAGTGACTCTGTTCAGACCGGGAGTCAGTGATTCTGTCCAGGCCGGATGTCAGCGACTCTGTGCAGTTCGGAATCGTTGATTATTTACAGACCTGGAGTCAGCGACTCTGTACAGAGCGGGAGTCAGTGATTCTGTTCCGACCGCAAGTCGGTTACTCTTTACAGACCGGAATCAGTGACTCTGTTCAGACATTGAGTCAGTGAATTTGAAGTGGCCTGCAGTCAGTGGCTTTGCACAGGCCGGGTGTCAGTGACTCTTTACAGACCGGGTTTCAATGGGTTTTCAGAGATCGGGAGTCAGTGACTCGGAACAGGCCGGGGAGTCAGTGAATCTGTACAGATCGCAATCATTGACTCTGCACAGACCGGGAGTCAGTGACTCTGTTCAGACCGGGAGTCAGTGACTTTGTACAAACTGGGTATCAATGACTCGCTGCAGACCGGGAGTCAGTGATTCTTAACAGACCGTGAGTCAATATCTTTGAACGGAACGAGAGTTAGTGACTCTGTGCAGACCTGGAGTCAGTGACACTGCACAGACCGGGAGTCAGTGACTCTGTCCAGGCAGGGAGACGGTGACTCTGTCCAGAACGGAATCAGTGACTATGTTCAGACAGTGAATCAGTGAAACTGTGCAGACCTGGAGTCAGTGACAGTGTACAGATCGGGTGTCAGTGACTCTGTTCAGACCGGGAATCAGTGACTTTGTACAGACGTGGTGTCAGTTGCTCTCTGCAGAGTCACTGCCTTCCGGTCTGTGCAGAGTCACTGACACCGAGAGTTCGTGACTCTGTGCAGAACGGAATCAGTGACTCTGTACAGACAGGCAGTCAGTGAATCTGTACATACCGGGAGTCAGTGACTCTGTCGGACCGGGAGTCACTGACTCTGTACTGACCTGGAGTCAGTGTCACTGTGCAGACAGTTAGTCAGTGAATCTGTACAGACCTGGAGTCAGTGTCCCTGTGCAGACCGGGATAAAATGGCTGTGTGCAGGCCGGGAGTCGGTGATTCTGTACGGACTTGAAGTCGGTGACTGTGCAGACCGGAAGTCAATGACTCTACATAGACCGGAAGTCAGTTACTCTGTGCAGACCGGGAGTCAGTGACTCTGTGCATAGCGGGGTTTCGTGAATCTCCAGACCTGGAGTCAGTGAAAATGTACTGACCGGGAGTTAGTAACTCTGTGCAGACCAGAAGTCAGTGATTCTGTCCAGACCGGAATCAGTGACTCTGTGCAGACAGTGAGTTGGTGAATCTGCACTGACCTGGAGTCAGTGGCTCTGTACAGACCGGGTGTCTGTGACTCTACACAGACCGGGTGTCCGTGACTCTGCACAGTCGGGGAGTCATTGATTCTGTGGAGACCTGGAGTCGGTGACTCTGTACATGCCGGGAGTCAGTGACTCTGTACAGTTCGGAATCATTCATTATGTACAGACCTGGAGTCAGCGACTCTGTACAGACCAGGAGTCAGTGATTCTGTACGTACCGCAAGTCGGTGACTCTGTACAGACCGGCAGTCAGTGATTCTGTACGGCCCTGTAGTCAGTTGCTCTGTCCAGACCGGGAGTCAGTGAATCTGCATCGACCGGAAGTCAATTACTATGTACAGAGCGGGAGTCAGTGCCTCTGTTCAGACCGGGAGTCAGTGACTTTGGACAGACTGGGTATCAATGACTCTCTGCAGACCGGGAGTCAGTGATTCTTCACGGACCGTGAGTCAATATCTTTGAACGGAACGAGAGTTCGTGACTCTGTGCAGACCTGGAGTCAGTGACACTGCACAGACCGGGAGTCAGTGACTCTGTCCAGGCCGGGAGTCGGTGACTCTGTCCAGAACGGATTCAGTGACCATGTTCAGACAGTGAATCAGTGAAACTGTGCAGACCTGGAGTCAGTGTCTGTGTCCATATCGGGTGTCAGTGAATCTGTACAGACCGGGAATCAGTGACTTTGTACAGACGTGGTGTCAGTGACTCTCTGCAGAATCACTGCCTTCCGGTCTGTACAGAGTCACTGACACCGAGAGTTCGTGACTCTGTGCAGACCGGAATCAGTGACTCTGTACAGACAGGCAGTCAGTGAATCTGTACATATGGAGAGTCAGTTATTCTGTGCAGACCGGGAGTCAGTGACTCTGTAGGACCGGGAGTCACTGACTCTGTACTGACCTGGAGTCAGTGTCTCTGTGCAGACAGTTTGTCAGTGAATCAGGACAGACCTGGCGTCAGTGGCTCTGTAGAGACCGGGTGTCAGTGCCCCTGTGCACACCGGGATTCAATGGCTCTGTGCAGATAGGGAGTCGGTGATTCTTTTCGGACTTGAAGTCGGTGACTCTGTGCAGACCGGAAGTCAGTGTCTCTGCATGGACTGGAATTCAGTTGCTCGGTACAGACCGGGAGTCAGTGACTCTGTGCATAGCGGGAGTCAGTGAATCTGTGCAGACCGGGAGTTAGTGACTTTGTGCAGACCGGAATCAGTGACTCTGTACAGACCGGGAGTCAGTGACTCTCTACGGACCGGGAGTCAGTGATTCTGTCCAGACCGGGTGTCAGTGAGTCTTTACAGAGCGGGAGTCAGTAACTCTGAACAGACCGACTGTTAGTGACTCTGTCCAACCGGGAGTCAGTGACGCTGTACGACTGGGATTCAGTGATGCTGTGCACACCTGGAGTCAGTGATTCTGCACAGACCGGGAGCCAGTTACTCTGTGTCGAACGGGAGTCAAGTATTCTGTTCAGGACGGGTGTCTGCGACTCTGTGCAGTTCGGAATCATTGATTATTTACAGACCTAGAGTCAGCGATACTGCACAGAGCGGTAGTCAGTGATTCTGTGCCGACCGGAAGACGGTTCCTCTGTACAGACCGGAATCAGTGACTCTGTTCAGACAGTGAGTCAGTGAATCTGAACTGACCTGCAGTCAGTGGCTTTCTACAGGCCGGGTGTCAGTGACTCTTTACAGACCGGGTTTCAATGGGTTTTCAGAGATCGGGAGTCAGTAAGCCTGCACATACCGGGAGTCTGTGACTCGGAACAGGCCGGGGAGTCAGTGAATCTGTACAGATCGGAATCATTGACTCTGTACAGAGAGGGAGTCAGTGGCTCTGTACAGACCGGTAGTCAGTGGCTCTGTAAGACCGGGCATCAGTAATTCTGTACAGTCCTGCAGGCAGTGACACTGTGCAGACCGGAATCAGTGAATCTGTACAGGCCAGGAGTCCGTGACTCTGTATGGACCGGAATAAGTGACTCTTTTCAGACAGTGAGTCAGTGAACCTGTGCAGACCTGGAGTCAGTGGCTCTCTGCAGATCGGTTATCAATGACTCTGTGCAGACCGAACTCAGTGACTCTGTTGAGACCGGGAGTCAGCGACTTTGTAAGACCGGGAGTCAGTAGCTCTGTACAGACTGGGCGTCAGTGACTCCGTACAGACCCGGAGTCTGTGAGTCTGTACAGACCGGGAGTCAGTGACTCTGTATAGAACGGGAGTCAATTATTCTGTACAGGCCTTGTGTCTGCGACTCTGTGCAGTTCGGAATCATTGATTATTCAAAGACCTGGAGTCAGCGACACTGTACAGAGCGGGAGTCAGTGATTCTGTACCGACCGGAAGTCAATAACTCTGTACAGACCGGAATCAGTGACTCTGTTCAGACCCGGAGTCTGTGAGTCTGTACAGACCGGGAGTCAGTGACTCTGCACAGTCGGGGAGTCATTGATTCTGTACAGACCTGGAGTCGGTGACTCTGTGCAGACCGTCAGTCAGTGATTCTGTTCTGCGCGGGAGTCAGTTACTCTGTCCAGACCGGGAGTCAGTGAATCTGCATCGACCGGAAGTCAATTACTATGTACAGACCGGGAGTCAGTGACTCTGTTCAGACCGGGAGTCAGTGATTTTGTCCAGACCGGGTGTCAGTGAGTCTTTACAGACCGGGATTCTGTAACTCTGAACAGACCGACTGTTCGTGACTCTGTCCAAACGCGAGCCAGTGACGCTGTCCGACTGGGATTCAGTGATGCTGTGCACACCTGGAGTCATTGATTCTGCACAGACCTGGAGTCAGTTACTCTGCATAGAACGGGAGTCAATTACTCTGCACAGGCCGGGTGTCAGCGACCCTGTGCAGTTCGGAATCATTGATTATTTACAGACCTGGAGTCAGCGACTCTGTACAGAGCGGGAGTCAGTGATTCTGTTCCGACCGCAAGTCGGTTACTCTGTCCAGACCGGAATCAGTGACTCTGTTCAGACAGTGAGTCAGTGAATCTGAACTGACCTGCAGTCAGTGGCTTTGTACAGGCCGGGTGTCAGTGACTCTTTACAGACCGGGTTTCAATGGGTTTTCAGAGATCGGGAGTCAGTAAGTCTGTACATACCGGGAGTCAGTGACTCGGAACAGGCCGGGGAGTCAGTGAATCTGTACAGATCGCAATCATTGACTCTGTACAGACCGGGAGTCAGTGACTCTGTTCAGGCCGGGAGTCAGTGACTTTGTACAAACTGGGTATCAATGACTCGCTGCAGACCTGGTGTCAGTGACACTGTGCAGACCGGAATCAGTGAATCTGTACAGGCCGGAAGTCCGTGACTCTGTATGGCCCGGAATCAGTGACTCTTTTCAGACAGTGAGTCAGTGAACCTGTGCAGACCTGGAGTCAGTGGCTCTCTGCAGATCGCTTGTCAATGACTCTGTGCAGACCGAAGTCAGTGACTCTGTTGAGACCGGGAGTCAGCGGCTTTGTAAGACTGGGATTCAGTAACTCTGTACAGACCGGGCGTCAGTGACTCCGTACAGACCCGGAGTCTGTGAGTCTGTACAGACCGGGCGTCAGTGACTCTGTGCAGACCGGGTTTCAGTGATTCTTTACAGACCGGGAGTCAGGAACTCTGAACAGACCGAGTGTTAATGAAACTGTCCAACCGGAAGTCTTTGACTCTGTACAGACCGGAATCAGTAACTATGTCCGGTCCTGCAGTCAGTGGCTCTGTACAGACAGGGAAACAGTGAATCGCTACAGGCCGGCAGTCCGTGACTCTGTATGGACCGGAATCAGTTACTCTTTTCAGACAGTGAGTCAGTGAACCTGTACAGACCAGGATTCACTGGCTCTTTACAGATCGGGTGTCAGTGACTCTGTACAGACCGGAAGTCAGTGACTCTGTACAGACCGGGCGTCAGTGACTCCGTACAGACCGGGAGTCTGTCAGTCTGTACAGGCCGGGAGTCAGTCACACTGTGCAGTCGGGGTGTCAGTGATGCTGCACAGACCTGGAGTCAGTGACACTGCACAGACCGGGAGTCAGTTACTCTGTGCAGTTCGGAATCATTGATTATATACACACCTGGAGTCAGCGACTCTGTGCAGAGCGGGAGTCAGTGAATCTGCACAGGCCGGGAGTCCGTGACTCTGTATTGACCGGAATCAGTGAATCTGTTAAGACAGTGAGTCAGTGAAACTATGCAGACCTGGATTCAGTGGCTCTGTACAGATCGGGTGTCAGTGACTCTGTACAGACTGGACGTCAGTGAATGTGTACAGGCCGGAGTCAGTGACTCTGTACAGACCTGGAGTCAGTGACTTTGTCAGGACCGGGAGTCAGTGACTTTTTACAGACGGGGTGTCAGTGTCTCCGTACAGACCCGGAGTCTGTGAGTCTGTACATACCGGGAGTCAGTGACTCTGTACAGACTGGACGTCAGTGACTGTGTACAGGCCGGAGTCAGTGACTCTGTACAGACCTGGAGTCAGTGACTTTGTCAGGACCGGGAGTCAGTGACTTTTTACAGACGGGGTGTCAGTGTCTCTCTGCAGAGTCACTGCCTTCCGGTCTGTACAGAGTCACTGACACCGAGAGTTCCTGACTCTGTACAGACCGGAATCAGAGATTCTGTACAGACAGGGACTAAGTGAATCTGTACATACCAAGAGCCAGCGAATCTGTGCAGACCGGGAGTCATTGACTCTGTAGGACCGGGCGTCACTGACTCTGTACGGACCTGGCGTCAGTGGCTCTGTAGAGACCGGGTGTCAGTGGCGCTGTAAGACCGGGAGTCAGTAACTCTGTACAGACCGGGCGTCAGTGACTGCGTACAGACGCGGAGTCTGTGAGTCTGTACAGACCGGGAGTCAGTGACTCTGTGCAGACCGGAATCAGTGAATCTGTACAGATAGGGTATCAGTGAATCTGTACAGGCCGGGAGTCCGTGACTCTGTATGGACCGGAATCAGTGACTCTTTTCAGACAGTGAGTCAGTGAACCTGTGCAGACCCGGAGTCAGTGGCTCTCTACAGATCGGGTGTCAATGTCTCTGTAAAGACCGAAGTCAGTTACTCTGTAGAAACCGGGAGTCAGTGGCTCTGTAAGACCGGAAGTCAGTAATTCTGTACAGATCGGGCGTCAGTGACTCCGTATAGACCCGGAGTCTGTGAGTCTGTAGAGACCGGGAGTCAGTGACTCTGTACAGTCGGGGTGTCATTGATTCTGTACAGACCTGGAGTCGGTGACACTGTCCAGGCCGGGAGTCAGTGACTGTGTACAGTCGGGGAGTCATTGATTCTGTACAGACCTGGAGTCGTTGACTCTGTACAGGCCGGCAGTCAGTGATTCTGTACGGCCCGGGAGTCAGTTACTCTGTCCAGACCGGGAATCAGTGAATCTGCATCGACCGGAAGTCAATTACCATGTACAGAGCGGGAGTCAGTGCCTCTGTTCAGAGCGGGAGTCAGTGACTTTGTACAGACTGGGTATCAATGACTCTCTGCAGAACTGGAGTCAGTGACACTGCACAGACCGGGAGTCAGTGAATCTGTCCAGACAGTGAATCAGTGAAACTGTGCAGACCTGGAGTCAGTGACTGTGTACAGATCGGGTGTCAGTGACTGTACAGACCTGGAGTCAGTCACTCTGTAAGGACCGGGAGTCGGTGACTTTGTACAGACGGGGAGTCGGTGACTCTGTACAGAACGGAATCAGTGACTCTGTTCAGACAGTGAATCAGTGAAACTGTGCAGACCTGGAGTCAGTGACTGTGTACATATCGGGTGTCAGTGACTGTACAGACCTGGAGTCAGTCACTCTGTAAGGACCGGGAGTCGGTGATTTTGTACAGACGGGGAGTCGGTGACTCTGTACAGAACGGAATCAGTGACTCTGTTCAGACAGTGAATCAGTGAAACTGTGCAGACCTGGAGTCAGTGACTGTGTACAGATCGGGTGTCAGTGACTGTACAGACCTGGAGTCAGTCACTCTGTAAGGACCGGGAGTCGGTGACTTTGTACAGACGGGGAGTCGGTGACTCTGTACAGAACGGAATCAGTGACTCTGTTCAGACAGTGAATCAGTGAAACTGTGCAGACCTGGAGTCAGTGACTGTGTTCAGATCGGGTGTCAGTGACTGTACAGGCCGGGTGTCCGTGACTCTGTAGAGACCGAGAGTCAGCGGCTTTGTAAGACCGGGATTCAGTAACTCTGTACAGACCGGGCGTCAGTGACTCCGTACAGACCCGGAGTCTGTGATTCTGTACAGACCTGGAGTCGGTGACACTGTCCAGGCCGGGAGTCAGTGACTGTGTACAGTCGGGGAGTCATTGATTCTGTACAGACCTGGAGTCGTTGACTCTGTACAGGCCGGCAGTCAGTGATTCTGTACGGCCCGGGAGTCAGTTACTCTGTCCAGACCGGGAATCAGTGAATCTGCATCGACCGGAAGTCAATTACCATGTACAGAGCGGGAGTCAGTGCCTCTGTTCAGAGCGGGAGTCAGTGACTTTGTACAGACTGGGTATCAATGACTCTCTGCAGAACTGGAGTCAGTGACACTGCACAGACCGGGAGTCAGTGACTCTGTCCAGACAGTGAATCAGTGAAACTGTGCAGACCTGGAGTCAGTGACTGTGTACAGATCGGGTGTCAGTGACTGTACAGACCTGGAGTCAGTCACTCTGTAAGGACCGGGAGTCGGTGACTTTGTACAGACGGGGAGTCGGTGACTCTGTACAGAACGGAATCAGTGACTCTGTTCAGACAGTGAATCAGTGAAACTGTGCAGACCTGGAGTCAGTGACTGTGTACAGATCGGGTGTCAGTGACTGTACAGACCTGGAGTCAGTCACTCTGTAAGGACCGGGAGTCGGTGACTTTGTACAGACGGGGAGTCGGTGACTCTGTACAGAACGGAATCAGTGACTCTGTTCAGACAGTGAATCAGTGAAACTGTGCAGAC
Source organism: Heptranchias perlo (assembly GCF_035084215.1). Lineage (NCBI taxonomy): Eukaryota > Metazoa > Chordata > Chondrichthyes > Hexanchiformes > Hexanchidae > Heptranchias > Heptranchias perlo. Next base: position 33,478,346 of record NC_090357.1, on the reverse strand, counting down.
CTGGAGTCAGTGACTGTGTACAGATCGGGTGTCAGTGACTGTACAGACCTGGAGTCAGTCACTCTGTAAGGACCGGGATTCGGTGACTTTGTACAGACGGGGAGTCGGTGACTCTGTACAGAACGGAATCAGTGACTCTGTTCAGACAGTGAATCAGTGAAACTGTGCAGACCTGGAGTCAGTGACTGTGTTCAGATCGGGTGTCAGTGACTGTACAGGCCGGGAGTCCGTGACTCTGTAGAGACCGAGAGTCAGCGGCTTTGTAAGACCGGGAGTCAGTAACTCTGTACAGACCGGGCGTCAGTGACTCCGTACAGACCCGGAGTCTGTGAGTCTGTACAGACCGGGAGTCAGTGACTCTGTACAGTCGGGGAGTCATTGATTCTGTACAGACCTGGAGTCGGTGACTCTGGACAGACTGGCAGTCAGTGATTCTGTACGGCGCGGGATTCAGTTATTCTGTCCAGACCGGGAGTCAGTAAATCTGCATCGACCGGAAGTCAATTACTATGTACAGACCGGGAGTCAGTGACTCTGTTCAGACCGTGAGTCAGTGAGTCTTTACAGACCGGGAGTCAGTAACTCTGAAAAGACCGACTGTTAGTGACTCTGTCCAACCGCGAGTCAGTGTCGCTGTACGACTGGGATTCAGTGATGCTGTGCACACCTGGAGTCAGTGATTCTGCACAGACCGGGAGTCAGTTACTCTGTATAGAACGGGAGTCAATTACTCTGTACATGCCGGGTGTCAGCGACTCTGTGCAGTTCGGAATCATTGATTATTTACAGACCTGGAGTCAGCGACTCTGTACAGAGCGGGAGTCAGTGATTCTGTCCCGACCGGAAGTCGGTTACTCTGTGCAGACCGGAATCAGTGACTCTGTTCAGACAGTGAGTCAGTGAATCTGAACTGACCTGCAGTCAGTGGCTTTGTACAGGTCGGGTGTCAGTGACTCTTTAAAGACCGGGTTTCAATGGGTTTTCAGAGATCGGGAGTCAGTAAGTCTGTACATACCGGGAGTCAGTGACTCGGAACAGGCCGGGGAGTCAGTGAATCTGTACAGATCGCAATCATTGACTCTGTACAGACCGGGAGTCAGTGACTCTGTTCAGACCTGGAGTCAGTGACTTTGGACAGATTGGGTATCAATGACTCTCTGCAGACCGGGAGTCAGTGATTCTTCGCAGACCGTGAGTCAATAACTTTGAACGGAACGAGAGTTAGTGACTCTGTGCAGACCTGGAGTCAGTGACACTGCACAGACCGGGAGTCAGTGACTCTGTCCAGGTCGGGAGTCGGTGACTCTGTCCAGAACGGAATCAGTGACTATTTCAGACAGTGAATCAGTGAAACTGTGCAGACCGAGAGTCAGTGACTGTGTACAGATCGGGTGTCAGTGACTCTACAGACCGGGAATCAGTGACTTTGTACAGACTTGGTGTCAGTGACTCTCTGCAGAATTACTGCCTACCGGTCTGTACAGAGTCACTGACACCGAGAGTTCGTGACTCTGTGCAGACCGGAATCAGTGACTCTGTACGGAAAGGCAGTCAGTGAATCTGTACATACGGAGAGTCAGTGAATCTGTGCAGACCGGGAGTCAGTGACTCTGTAGGACCGGGATTCACTGACTCTGTACTGACCTGGAGTCAGTGTCTCTGTGCAGACAGTTAGTCAGTGAATCTATACAGACCTGGAGTCAGTGTCCCTGTGCAGACCGGGATTAAATGGCTCTGTGCAGGTCGGGAGTCGGTGATTCTGTACGGACTTGAAGTGGGTGACAGTGCAGACCGGAAGTCAATGACTCGACATCGACCGGAAGTCAGTGACTCTGTGCATAGCGGGGTTCAGTGCATCTCCAGACCTGGAGGCAGTGAAAACGTAGTGACCGGGAGTTCGTGGCTCTTTGCAGACCGGGAGTCAGTGATTCTGTCCAGACCGGAATCTGTGACTCTGTACAGACAGTGAGTTGGTGAATCTGCACTGACCTGGAGTCAGTGGCTCTGCACAGACCGGGTGTCTGTGACTCTGCACAGACCGGATGTCCGTGAGTCTTCATCGATCGGGAATCAGTGACTCTGTACAGACAGTGAGTTAGTGAAACTGCACAGACCTGGAGTCAGTGGCTCTGTCCAAATCGGAATCATTGACTCTGTACATTCCTGCAGTCAGTGAATCTGTACGGACCGGGAGTTAGTGACTTTGTACAGACGGGGTGTCAGTGACTCTCAACAGAGTCACTGCCTTCCGGTCTGTGCAGAGTCACTGACACCGAGAGTTCGTGACTCTGTACAGACCTGGAGTCAGTGACTCTGCACAGCCCGGCAGTCAGTGACTGTTCAGGCCGGGAGTCAGTGTCTCTGTACAGACCGGAATCAGTGACTCTGTTCAGACAGTGCGTCAGTGAAACTTTGCAGACCTTGAGTCAGTGAATCTGTACAGACCGGGAGTTAGTGGCTCTGTGCAGACCAGGAGTCAATGATTCTGTCCAGACCGGGAGTCAGTGAGTCTTTACAGACCGGGAGTCAGTAACTCTGAACAGACCGAGTGTTCGTGACTCTCTCCAACCGGGAGTCAGTGACACTGTACGACCGGGAGTCAGCGACTCTGTACAGTTCGGAATCATTGATTATTTGCAGACCTGGAGTCAGCGACTCTGTACAGAGCGGGAGTCAGTGATTCTGTACGGACCTGAAGTCGGTGACTCTGTACAGACCGGAATCAGTGACTCTGTACAGGCAGTGAGTTAGTGAATCTGCACAGACCTGGAGTCAGTGGCTCGGTACAGACCGGGTGTCAATCACTCTGTACAGACCGGGTTTCAGTGAGTCTTTACAGACCGGGAGTCAGTAACTCTGAATAGACCGAGTGTAAATGACTCTGTCCAACCGGAAGTCGCTGTCTTCGTACAGACCGGAATCAGTGACTCTGCACAGACCGTTAGTCAGTGGCACTGTAAGACCCGTAATCAGTAACTCTGTACGGTCCTGCAGTCATTGACTCTGTACAGACATTGAATCAGTGAATCGCTACAGGCCGGCAGTCCGTGACTCTGTGTGGACCGGAGTCAGTTACTCTTTTCAGACAGTGAGTCAGTGAACCTGTGCAGACCTGGATTCAGTGGCTCTTTACAGATCGGGTGTCAGTGGCTCTGTACAGACCGGAATCAGTGAATGTGTACAGACAGAAAGTCAGTGAATCTGGACAGGGCGTGAGTCCGTGACTCTGTATGGACCGGAATCAGTGACTCTGTTCAGACAGCGAATCAGTGAAACAGTGCAGACCTAGAGTCAGTGAATCTGTACAGACCGGGAGTTAGTGGCTCTGTGCAGACCAGGAGTCAATGATTCTGTCCGGACCGGGAGTCAGTGAGTATTTACAGACCGGGAGTCAGTAACTCTGAACAGATCGAGTGTGAGTGACTCTGTCCAACCGGAAGTCGGTGACTCTGTTACAGACCGGTAGTCAGTGGCTCTGTAAGACCCGGAATCAGTAACTCTGCACGGTCCTGCAGCCAGTGACTCTGTACAGACAGGGAATCAGTGAATCGCTACAGGCCGGGACTCCGTGACTCTGCATGGACCGGAATCAGTTACTCTTTTCCGACAGTGAGTCAGTGAACCTGCTCAGACCAGGATTCAGTGGCTCTTCACAGATCGGGTGTCATTGACTCTGTAGAGACCGGAAGTCAGTGACTCTGTAGAGACCGGGAGTCAGTGGCTCTGTAAGACTGGGAGTCAGTAACTCTGTACAAACCGGGCGTCAGTGACTCCGTACAGACCGGGAGTCTGTCAGTCTGTACAGACCGGGAGTCAGTGACACTGTGCAGTCGGGGTGTCAGTGATGCTGTACAGACCTGGAGTCAGTGACACTGCACAGACCGGGAGTCAGTTACTCTGAATAGAACGGGAGTCAATGACTCTGTTCAGGCCGGGAGTCAGCGACTCTGTGTAGTTCGGAATCATTGATTATGTAGAAACCTGGAGTCAGCGACTCTGTACAGAGCGGGAGTCAGTGAATCTGTACAGGCCGGGAGTCCGTGACTCTGTATGGACCGGAATCAGTGACTCTGTTAAGACAGTGAATCAGTGAAACTATGCAGACCTGGAGTCAGTGGCTCTGTACAGATCGGGTGTCAGTGACTCTGTACAGACTGGACGTCAGTGACTGTGGACAGGCCGGAGTCAGTGACTCTGTACAGACCTGGAGTCATTGGCTCTGTCAGGACCGGGAGTCAGTGACGTTTTACAGACGAGGTGTCAGTGTCTCTCTGCAGAGTCACTGCCTTCCGGACTGTATATAGTCACTGACACCGAGAGTTCCTGACTCTGTACAGACCGGAATCAGTGACTCTGTACAGACAGGGAGTCAGTGAATCTGTAAATACCGAGAGCCAGTGAATCTGTACAGACCGGGAGTCAGTGACTCTGTATGACCGGGAGTCACTGACTCTGTCCGGACCTGGCGTCAGTGGCTCTGTACAGACCGGGTGCCAGTGCCCCTGTGCAGACCGGGATTCAATGGCTCTGTGCAGACCGGGAGCCGGTGATCTGTACGGATTGAAGTCGGTGACTCTGTGCAGACCGGAAGTCAGTGACTCTGTACAGACCGGGAGTCAGAGACTCTGTGCATAGCGGGATTCAGTGACTCTCTGCAGTCCTGGAGTCAGTGAGTCTGTACAGACCGGGATTTAGTGGCTCTGTGCAGACCGGAATCAGTGACCCTTTACAGACAGGGAGTCAGTGATTCTGTCCAGACCGGGTGTCAGTGAGTCTTAACAGACCGGGAGTCAGTAACTCTGAACAGACCGAGTGTTAGTGACTCTGTCCAACCGGGAGTCAGTGAAGCTGTACGACCGGGCTTCAGTGATGCTGTGCAGACCTGGATTCAGTGATTCTGCACACAACGGGAGTCAGTTACTCTGTATGGAACGGGAGTCAATTACTCTGTACAGGCCGGGAGTCAGCGACTCTGTGCAGTTCGGATTCATTGATTATTTGCCGACGTGGTGTCAGCGACTCTGTCCAGAGCGGGAGTCAGTGATTCTGCACCGACCGTAAGTCGGTTACTCTGTACAGACCGGAATCAGTGACTCTGTTCAGACAGTGAGTCAGTGAATCTGAACTGACCTGCAGTCAGTGGCTCTGTACAGGCCGGGTGTCAGTGACTCTTTACAGACCGAAGTCAGTGATTCTGTGGAGACCGGGAGTCAGTGGCTCTGAAAGACCGGGAGTCAGTAACTCCGTACAGACCGGGCGTCAGTGACTCCGTACAGACCCGGAGTCTGTGAGTCTGTACAGACCGGGAGTCAGTGACTCTGTACAGTCGGGGAGTCATTGATTCTGTGCAGACCTGGAGTCGCTGACTCTGTCCAGGCCGGAGTCAGTGACTCTGTACAGTCGGGGAGTCATTGATTCTGTACAGACCTGGAGTGTGACTCTGTACAGGCCGAGATTCAGTGAAACTATACAGTTCGGAATCATTCATTATATGCAGACCTGGAGTCAGCGACTCTGTACTGACGGGGAGTCAGTGATTCTGTACGTACCGCAAGTCAGTGACTCTGTACAGATCGGCAGTCAGTGATTCTGTGCGGCCCGGGAGTCAGTTACTCTGTCCAGACCGTGAGTCAGTGAATCTGCATCGACCGGAAGTCAATTACTATGTACAGACCGGGAGTCAGTGTCTCAGTTCAGACCGGTAGTCAGTTCCTCTGCACAGACTGGGTATCAATAACTCTCTGCAGACCGGGAGATGGTGATTCTTCACAGACCGGGAGTCAATAACTTTGAACGGAATGAGAGATTGTGACTCTGTGCAGACCTGGAGTCAGTGACACTGCACAGACCGGGAGTCAGTGACTCTGTCCAGGCCGGGAGTCGGTGACTCTGTCCAGAACGGAAACAGTGACTCTGTTCAGACAGTGAATCAGTGCAACTGTGCAGACCTGGAGTCAGTGACTGTGTACAGATCGGGTGTCAGTGATTCTGTACAGACCTGGAGTCAGTCACTCTGTAAGGACCGGGAGTCAGTGAATTTGTACAGACGGGGTATCAGTGACTCTCTGCAGAGTCACTGCTTTCCGGTCTGTACAGAGTCACTGACACCGAGAGTTCGTGACTCTGTACAGACCGGAATCAGTGACTCTGCACAGACAGGGAGTCAGTGAAACTGTACATACCGAGAGTCAGTGAATCTGTGCAGACCGGGAGTCAGTGACTCTGTGGGACCGGGAGTCACTGACTCTGTACGGACCTGGAGTCAGTGAATCTGTGCAGACCTGGCGTCAGTGGCTCCGTACAGAGCGGGTGTCAGTGACTCTGTACAGACCTGGAGTCAGTGTCCCTGTGCAGACCGGGATTCAATGGCTCTGTGCAGACCGGAAGTCAGTGACTCTCCATCGACAGGAAGTCAGTTAATCTCTACAGACCGGGAGTCAGTGACTCTGTGCATTGCGGGATACAGTGATTCTCTGCAGACCTACAATCAGTGAATCTGTACAGACCGGGAGTTCGTGAATCTGCACAGACCTGGAATCAGTGGCTCTGTACAGACCGGGTGTCAGTGACTCTGCACAGACCGGTTGACAGTGAGTCTTCATAGATCGGGAATCAGTGAATCTGTACAGACAGTGAGTCAGTGAATCTGCACAGACCTGGATTCATTGACTCAGTACAGATCGGAATCATTGACTCTGTGCATTCCTGCAGTCAGTGACTCTGTACGGACCGGGAGTTAGTGACTTTGTACAGACGGGGTGTCAGTGACTCTCAACAGAGTCACTGCCTTCCGGTCTGTACAGAGTCACTGACACCGAGAGTTCGTGACTTTGCACAGACCTGGAGTCAGTGACTCTGAACAGACCGGGAGTCAGTGACTGTACAGGCCGGGAGTCAGTGACACTGTGCAGACTGGGAGGGAGGGAGGCTGTTAAGACCAAAGTCAGTGTCTCTGTATCGACCACGAGTCAGTGACTCTGTACAAGTCGGTAGTCAGTGATTCTGTCCAGACGGGGAGTCATTGATTCTGTACAGACGTGGAGTCATTGATTCTGTATAGACCTCGAGTCCGTGACTCTATGCAGACCGGTAGTCAGTGAGTCTGTCATACCGGGAATCAGTGATTCTGTACAGACCGGGAGTCAGTTGCTCTGTGCAGACTGGGAGTCAGTAACTCCGTACAGACCGGGAGTCTGTCAGTCTGTACAGACCGGGAGTCAGTGACACTGTGCAGTCGGGGTGTCAGTGATGCTGTACAGACCTGGAGTCAGTGACACTGCACAGACCGGGAGTCAGTTACTCTGAATAGAACGGGATTCAATGACTCTGTACAGGCCGGGAGTCAGCGACTCTGTACAGAGCGGGAGTCAGTGAATCTGTACAGGCCGGGAGTCCGTGACTTTGTATGGACCGGAATCAGTGACTCTGATAAGACAGTGAATCAGTGAAACTATGCAGACCTGGAGTCAGTGGCTCTGTACTGATCGGGTGTCAGTGACTCTGTACAGACTGGACGTCAGTGACTGTGTACAGGCCGGAGTCAGTTACTCTGTACAGACCTGGAGTCATTGGCTCTGTCAGGACCGGGAGTCAGTGACGTTTTACAGACGAGGTGTCAGTGTCTCTCTGCAGAGTCACTGCATTCCGGACTGTATACAGTCATTGACACCGAGAGTTCGTGACCCTGTACAGACCGGAATCAGTGACTCTGTACAGACAGCGAGTCAGTGAATCTGTACATACCGGGAGTCAGTGACTCTGTATGAACGGGAGTCACTGACTCTGTCCGGACCTGGCGTCAGTGGCCCTGTACAGACCGGGTGCCAGTGCCCCTGTGCAGACCGGGATTCAATGGCTCTGTGCAGACCGGGAGTCGGTGATTCTGTACGGACTTGAAGTCGGTGACTCTGTGCAGACCGGAAGTCAGTGACTCTGTACAGACCGGGAGTCAGAGACTCTATGCACAGCGGGATTCAGTGACTCTCTGCAGTCCTGGAGTCAGTGAGTCTGTACAGACCGGGATTTAGTGGCTCTGTGCAGACCGGAATCAGTGACCCTTTACAGACAGGGAGTCAGTGATTCTGTCCAGACCGGGTGTCAGTGAGTCTTAACAGACCGGGAGTCAGTTACTCTGAACAGACCTGGAGTCAGTGATTCTGCACACAACGGGAGTCAGTTACTCTGTATAGAACGGGAGTCAATTACTCTGTACAGGCCGGGAGTCAGCGACTCTGTGCAGTTCGGAATCATTGATTATTTGCAGACCTGGTGTCAGCGACTCTGTCCATTTCGGGAGTCAGTGATTCTGCACCGACCGGAAGTCGGTTACTCTGTACAGACCGGAATCAGTGACTCTGTTCAGACAGTGAGTCAGTGAATCTGAACTGACCTGCAGTCAGTGGCTCTGTACAGGCCAGGTGTCAGTGACTCTTTACAGACCGGGTTTCAGTGAGTTTTCATCGATCGGGAGTCAGTAAGTCTGTACAGACCGGGAGTCATTGACTCGGTGCAGGCCGGGTAGTGAGTGACTCTGTGCCGATCGGAATCATTGACTCTGTACAGATGGGGTATCAGTGAATCTGTACAGGCCGGGAGTCCGTGACTCTGTTTGGACCGGAATCAGTGACTCTTTTCAGACAGTGATTCAGTGAACCTGTGCAGACCTGGAGTCAGTGGCTCTCTGCAGGTCGGGTGTCAATGACTCTGTCCAGACCGAAGTCAGTGATTCTGTAGAGACCGGGAGTCAGTGGCTCTGAAAGACCGGGAGTCAGTAACTCCGTACAGACCGGGCGTCAGTGACTCCGTACAGACCGGGAGTCAGTGACTCTGTACAGTCGGGGAGTCATTGATTCTGTGCAGACCTGGAGTGTGACTCTGTACAGGCCGTGATTCAATGACTCTATACAGTTCGGAATCATTCATTATATGCAGACCTGGAGTCAGCGACTCTGTACTGACGGGGAGTCAGTGATTCTGTACGTACCGCAAGTCAGTGACTCTGTACAGACCGGCAGTCAGTGATTCTGTGCGGCCCGGGAGTCAGTTACTCTGTCCAGACCGTGAGTCAGTGAATCTGCATCGACCGGAAGTCAATTACTATGTACAGACCGGGAGTCAGTGTCTCAGTTCAGACCGGTAGTCAGTTCCTCTGCACAGACTGGGTATCAATAACTCTCTGCAGACCGGGAGATGGTGATTCTTCACAGACCGGGAGTCAATAACTTTGAACGGAATGAGAGATTGTGACTCTGTGCAGACCTGGAGTCAGTGACACTGCACAGACCGGGAGTCAGTGACTCTGTCCAGGCCGGGAGTCGGTGACTCTGTCCAGAACGGAAACAGTGACTCTGTTCAGACAGTGAATCAGTGCAACTGTGCAGACCTGGAGTCAGTGACTGTGTACAGATCGGGTGTCAGTGATTCTGTACAGACCTGGAGTCAGTCACTCTGTAAGGACCGGGAGTCAGTGAATTTGTACAGACGGGGTATCAGTGACTCTCTGCAGAGTCACTGCTTTCCGGTCTGTACAGAGTCACTGACACCGAGAGTTCGTGACTCTGTACAGACCGGAATCAGTGACTCTGCACAGACAGGGAGTCAGTGAAACTGTACATAACGAGAGTCAGTGAATCTGTGCAGACCGGGAGTCAGTGACTCTGTGGGACCGGGAGTCACTGACTCTGTACGGACCTGGAGTCAGTGAATCTGTGCAGACCTGGCGTCAGTGGCTCCGTACAGAGCGGGTGTCAGTGACTCTGTACAGACCTGGAGTCAGTGTCCCTGTGCAGACCGGGATTCAATGGCTCTGTGCAGACCGGAAGTCAGTGACTCTCCATCGACAGGAAGTCAGTTAATCTCTACAGACCGGGAGTCAGTGACTCTGTGCATTGCGGGATACAGTGATTCTCTGCAGACCTACAATCAGTGAATCTGTACAGACCGGGAGTTCGTGAATCTGCACAGACCTGGAATCAGTGGCTCTGTACAGACCGGGTGTCAGTGACTCTGCACAGACCGGTTGACAGTGAGTCTTCATAGATCGGGAATCAGTGAATCTGTACAGACAGTGAGTCAGTGAATCTGCACAGACCTGGATTCATTGACTCAGTACAGATCGGAATCATTGACTCTGTGCATTCCTGCAGTCAGTGACTCTGTACGGACCGGGAGTTAGTGACTTTGTACAGACGGGGTGTCAGTGACTCTCAACAGAGTCACTGCCTTCCGGTCTGTACAGAGTCACTGACACCGAGAGTTCGTGACTTTGCACAGACCTGGAGTCAGTGACTCTGAACAGACCGGGAGTCAGTGACTGTACAGGCCGGGAGTCAGTGACACTGTGCAGACTGGGAGGGAGGGAGGCTGTAAAGACCAAAGTCAGTGTCGCTGTATCGACCACGAGTCAGTGACTCTGTACAAGTCGGTAGTCAGTGATTCTGTCCAGACGGGGAGTCATTGATTCTGTACAGACGTGGAGTCATTGATTCTGTATAGACCTCGAGTCCGTGACTCTATGCAGACCGGTAGTCAGTGAGTCTGTCATACCGGGAATCAGTGATTCTGTACAGACCGGGAGTCAGTTGCTCTGTGCAGACTGGGAGTCAGTAACTCCGTACAGACCGGGAGTCTGTCAGTCTGTACAGACCGGGAGTCAGTGACACTGTGCAGTCGGGGTGTCAGTGATGCTGTACAGACCTGGAGTCAGTGACACTGCACAGACCGGGAGTCAGTTACTCTGAATAGAACGGGATTCAATGACTCTGTACAGGCCGGGAGTCAGCGACTCTGTACAGAGCGGGAGTCAGTGAATCTGTACAGGCCGGGAGTCCGTGACTTTGTATGGACCGGAATCATTGACTCTGATAAGACAGTGAATCAGTGAAACTATGCAGACCTGGAGTCAGTGGCTCTGTACTGATCGGGTGTCAGTGACTCTGTACAGACTGGACGTCAGTGACTGTGTACAGGCCGGAGTCAGTTACTCTGTACAGACCTGGAGTCATTGGCTCTGTCAGGACCGGGAGTCAGTGACGTTTTACAGACGAGGTGTCAGTGTCTCTCTGCAGAGTCACTGCATTCCGGACTGTATACAGTAATTGACACCGAGAGTTCGTGACTCTGTACAGACCGGAATCAGTGACTCTGTACAGACAGCGAGTCAGTGAATCTGTACATACCGAGAGCCAGTGAATCTGTACAGACCGGGAGTCAGTGACTCTGTATGAACGGGAGTCACTGACTCTGTCCGGACCTGGCGTCAGTGGCCCTGTACAGACCGGGTGCCAGTGCCCCTGTGCAGACCGGGATTCAATGGCTCTGTGCAGACCGGGAGTCGGTGATTCTGTACGGACTTGAAGTCGGTGACTCTGTGCAGACCGGAAGTCAGTGACTCTGTACAGACCGGGAGTCAGAGACTCTATGCACAGCGGGATTCAGTGACTCTCTGCAGTCCTGGAGTCAGTGAGTCTGTACAGACCGGGATTTAGTGGCTCTGTGCAGACCGGAATCAGTGACCCTTTACAGACAGGGAGTCAGTGATTCTGTCCAGACCGGGTGTCAGTGAGTCTTAACAGACCGGGAGTCAGTTACTCTGAACAGACCTGGAGTCAGTGATTCTGCACACAACGGGAGTCAGTTACTCTGTATAGAACGGGAGTCAATTACTCTGTACAGGCCGGGAGTCAGCGACTCTGTGCAGTTCGGAATCATTGATTATTTGCAGACCTGGTGTCAGCGACTCTGTCCATTTCGGGAGTCAGTGATTCTGCACCGACCGGAAGTCGGTTACTCTGTACAGACCGGAATCAGTGACTCTGTTCAGACAGTGAGTCAGTGAATCTGAACTGACCTGCAGTCAGTGGCTCTGTACAGGCCAGGTGTCAGTGACTCTTTACAGACCGGGTTTCAGTGAGTTTTCATCGATCGGGAGTCAGTAAGTCTGTACAGACCGGGAGTCATTGACTCGGTGCAGGCCGGGTAGTGAGTGACTCTGTGCCGATCGGAATCATTGACTCTGTACAGATGGGGTATCAGTGAATCTGTACAGGCCGGGAGTCCGTGACTCTGTTTGGACCGGAATCAGTGACTCTTTTCAGACAGTGATTCAGTGAACCTGTGCAGACCTGGAGTCAGTGGCTCTCTGCAGGTCGGGTGTCAATGACTCTGTCCAGACCGAAGTCAGTGATTCTGTAGAGACCGGGAGTCAGTGGCTCTGAAAGACCGGGAGTCAGTAACTCCGTACAGACCGGGCGTCAGTGACTCCGTACAGACCCGGAGTCTGTGAGTCTGTACAGACCGGGAGTCAGTGACTCTGTACAGTCGGGGAGTCATTGATTCTGTGCAGACCTGGAGTGTGACTCTGTACAGGCCGTGATTCAATGACTCTATACAGTTCGGAATCATTCATTATATGCAGACCTGGAGTCAGCGACTCTGTACTGACGGGGAGTCAGTGATTCTGTACGTACCGCAAGTCAGTGACTCTGTACAGACCGGCAGTCAGTGATTCTGTGCGGCCCGGGAGTCAGTTACTCTGTCCAGACCGTGAGTCAGTGAATCTGCATCGACCGGAAGTCAATTACTATGTACAGACCGGGAGTCAGTGTCTCAGTTCAGACCGGTAGTCAGCACCTCTGCACAGACTGGGTGTCAATAACTCTCTGCAGACCGGGAGATAGTGATTCTTCACAGACCGGGAGTCAATAACTTTGAACGGAATGAGAGTTTGTGACTCTGTGCAGACCTGGAGTCAGTGATACTGCACAGACCGGGAGTCAGTGACTCTGTCCAGGCCGGGAGTCGGTGACTCTGTCCAGAACGGAATCAGTGACTCTGTTCAGACAGTGAATCAGTGAAACTGTGCAGACCTGGAGTCAGTGACTGTGTACAGATCGGGTGTCAGTGATTCTGTACAGACCTGGAGTCAGTGACTCTGTAAGGACCGGGAGTCAGTGAATTTTTACAGACGGGGTATCAGTGACTCTCTGCAGAGTCACTGCTTTCCGGTCTGTACAGAGTCACTGACACCGAGAGTTCGTGACTCTGTACAGACCGGAATCAGTGACTCTGCACAGACAGGGAGTCAGTGAAACTGTACATACCGAGAGTCAGTGAATCTGTGCAGACCGGGAGTCAGTGACTCTGTGGGACCGGGAGTCACTGACTCTGTACGGACCTGGAGTCAGTGTCTCTGTACAGACAGTGAGTCAGTGAATCTGTGCAGACCTGGCGTCAGTGGCTCTGTACAGAGCGGGTGTCAGTGACTCTGTACAGACCTGGAGTCAGTGTCCCTGTGCAGACCGGGATTCAATGTCTCTGTGCAGACCGGAAGTCAGTGACTCTACATCGACAGGAAGTCAGTTAATCTCTACAGACCGGGAGTCAGTGACTCTGTGCATTGCGGGATACAGTGATTCTCTGCAGACCTACAATCAGTGAATCTGTATAGACCGGGGGTTCGTGAATCTGCACAGACCTGGAATCAGTGGCTCTGTACAGACCGGGTGTCAGTGACTCTGCACAGACCGGTTGACAGTGAGTCTTCATCGATCGGGAATCAGTGAATCTGTACAGACAGTGAGTCAGTGAATCTGCACAGACCTGGATTCATTGACTCAGTACAGATCGGAATCATTGACTCTGTGCATTCCTGCAGTCAGTGACTCTGTACGGACCGGTAGTTAGTGACTTTGTACAGACGGGGTGTCAGTGACTCTCAACAGAGTCACTGCCTTCCGGTCTGTACAGAGTCACTGACACCGAGAGTTCCTGACTCTGTACAGACCTGGAGTCAGTGACTCTGAACAGACCGGGTGTCAGTGACTGTACAGGCCGGGAGTCAGTGTCTCTGTACGAACCGGGAGTCGGTGACACTGTGCAGACTGGGAGTTAGGGACGCTGTAAAGACCAAAGTCAGTGTCTCTGTATCGAGTCGGTAGTCAGTGATTCTGTCCAGACGGGGAGTCATTGATTCTGTATAGACCTCCAGTCAGTGACTCTATGCAGACCGGTAGTCAGTGAGTCTGTCATACCGGGAATCAGTGATTCTGTACAGACCTGGAGTCAGTACCTCTGCACAGACCGGGAGTCAGTGGCTCTGTGCAGACAGGGAGTCAGTGATTCTTCACAGACCGGGAGTCAATAACTTTGAACAGTTCGGAATCATTGATTATGTACACACCTGGAGTCAGCGACTCTGTGCAGAGCCTGAGTCAGTGAATCTGTACAGGCCGGGAGTCCGTGACTCTGTATGGACCGGAATCAGGACTCTGTTAAGAGAGTGAATCAGTGAAACTATGCAGACCTGGAGTCAGTGGCTCTGTACTGATCGGGTGTCAGTGACTCTGTACAGACTGGACGTCAGTGAATGTGTACAGGCCGGAGTCAGTGACTCTGTACAGACCTGGAGTCATTGGCTCTGTCAGGACCGGGAGTCAGTGACGTTTTACAGACGAGGTGTCAGTGTCTCTCTGCAGAGTCACTGCCTTCCGGACTGTATATAGTCACTGACACCTGGAGTTCCTGACTCTGTACAGAACGGAATCAGTGACTCTGTACAGACAGGGAGTCAGTGAATCTGTGCATACCGAGATCCAGTGAATCTGTACAGACCGGGAGTCAGTGACTGTATGACCGGGAGTCACTGACTCTGTCCGGACCTGGCGTCAGTGGCTCTGCACAGACCGGGTGCCAGTGCCCCTGTGCAGATCGGGATTCAATGGCTCTGTGCAGACCGGGAGTCGGTGATTCTGTACGGATTGAAGTCGGTGACTCTGTGCAGACCGGAAGTCAGTGACTCTGTACAGACCGGGTGTCAGAGACTCTGTGCATAGCGGGATTCAGTGACTCTCTGCAGTCCTGGAGTCAGTGAGTCTGTACAGACCGGGATTTAGTGGCTCTGTGCAGACCGGAATCAGTGACCCTTTACAGACAGGGAGTCAGAGATTCTGTCCAGACCGGGTGTCAGTGAGTCTTAACAGACCGGGAGTCAGTAACTCTGAACAGACCGAGTGTTAGTGACTCTGTCCAACCGGGAGTCAGTGACGCTGTACGACCGGGCGTCAGTGACGCTGTGCAGACCTGGAGTCAGTGATTCTGCACACAACGGGAGTCAGTTACTCTGTATAGAACGGGAGTCAATTACTCTGTACAGGCCGGGAGTCAGCGACTCTGTGCAGTTCGGAATCATTGATTATTTGCAGACCTGGTGTCAGCGACTCTGTCCATTTCGGGAGTCAGTGATTCTGCACCGACCGGAAGTCGGTTACTCTGTACAGACCGGAATCAGTGACTCTGTTCAGACAGTGAGTCAGTGAATCTGAACTGACCTGCAGTCATTGGCTCTGTACAGGCCGGGTGTCAGTGACTCTTTACAGACCGGGTTTCAGTGAGTTTTCATCGATCGGGAGTCAGTAAGTCTGTACAGACCGGGAGTCAGTGACTCGGTACAGGCCGGGGAGTGAGTGACTCTGTGCAGATCGGAATCATTGACTCTGTACAGATGGGGTATCAGTGAATCTATACAGGCCGGGAGTCCGTGACTCTGTTTGGACCGGAATCAGTGACTCTTTTCAGACAGTGATTCAGTGAACCTTTGCAGACAGTGGCTCTCTGCAGGTCGGGTGTCAATGACTCTGTCCAGACCGAAGTCAGTGATTCTGTAGAGACCGGGAGTCAGTGGCTCTGAAAGACAGGGAGTCAGTAACTCTGTACAGGCCGGGAGTCAGCGACTCTGTGCAGTTCGGAATCATTGATTAATTGCAGACCTGGTGTCAGCGACTCTGTCCAGAGCGGGAGTCAGTAATTCTGCACCGACCGGAAGTCGGTTACTCTGTACGGACAGTGAGTCGGTGAATCTGTTCAGACAGTGAGTCAGTGAATCTGAACTGACCTGCAGTCAGTGGCTCTGTACAGGCCGGGTGTCAGTGACTCTTTACAGACCGGGTTTCAGTGAGTTTTCATCGATCGGGAGTCAGTAAGTCTGTACAGACCGGGAGTCATTGATTCTGTACAGACCTGGAGTGTGACTCTGTACAGGCCGGGATTCAGTGACTCTATACAGTTCGGAATCATTCATGATATGCAGACCTGGAGTCAGCGACTCTGTACTGACGGGGAGTCAGTGATTCTGTACGTACCGCAAGTCAGTGACTCTGTACAGACCGGCAGTCAGTGATTCTGTGCGGCCCGGGAGTCAGTTACTCTGTCCAGACCGTGAGTCAGTGAATCTGCATCGACCGGAAGTCAATTACTATGTACAGACCGGGAGTCAGTGTCTCAGTTCAGACCGGTAGTCAGTACCTCTGCACAGACTGGGTATCAATAACTCTCTGCAGACCGGGAGATAGTGATTCTTCACAGACCGGGAGTCAATAACTTTGAACAGAATGAGAGTTTGTGACTCTGTGCAGACCTGGAGTCAGTGACACTGCACAGACCGGGAGTCAGTGACTCTGTCCAGGCCGGGAGTCGGTGACTCTGTAAGAACCTGGAGTCAGTGTCTCTGTACAGACATTTAGTCAGTGAATCTGTGCAGACCTGGCGTCAGTGGCTCTGTACAGAGCGGGTGTCAGTGACTCTGTACAGACCTGGAGTCAGTGTCCCTGTGCAGACCGGGATTCAATGGCTCTGTGCAGACCGGAAGTCAGTGACTCTCCATCGACAGGAAGTCAGTTAATCTCTACAGACCGGGAGTCAGTGACTCTGTGCATTGCGGGATACAGTGATTCTCTGCAGACCTACAATCAGTGAATCTGTACAGACCGGGAGTTCGTGAATCTGCACAGACCTGGAATCAGTGGCTCTGTACAGACCGGGTGTCAGTGACTCTGCATAGACCGGTTGACAGTGAGTCTTCATCGATCGGGAATCAGTGAATCTGTACAGACAGTGAGTCAGTGAATCTGCACAGACCTGGATTCATTGACTCAGTACAGATCGGAATCATTGACTCTGTGCATTCCTGCAGTCAGTGACTCTGTACGGACCGGGAGTTAGTGACTTTGTACGGACGGGGTGTCAGTGACTCTCAACAGAGTCACTGCCTTCCGGTCTGTACAGATTCACTGACACCGAGAGTTCGTGACTCTGTACAGACCTGGAGTCAGTGACTCTGAACAGACCGGGAGTCAGCGACTGTACAGGCCGGGAGTCAGTGTCTCTGTACGAACCGGGAGTCGGTGACACTGTGCAGACTGGGAGTTAGGGACGCTGTAAAGACCAAAGTCAGTGTCTCTGTATCGACCACGAGTCAGTGACTCTGTACAAGTCGGTAGTCAATGATTCTGTCCAGACGGGGAGTCATTGATTCTGTACAGACGTGGAGTCATTGATTCTGTATAGACCTCGGGTCAGTGACTCTATGCAGACCGGTAGTCAGTGAGTCTGTCATACCGGGAATCAGTGATTCTGTACAGACCTGGAGTCAGTACCTCTGCACAGACCGGGAGTCCGTGGCTCTGTGCAGACAGGGAGTCAGTGATTCTTCACAGACCAGGAGTCAATAACTTTGAACAGAACGAGAGTTAGTGACTCTGTGCAGACCTGGAGTCAGTGACACTGCACAGACCGGGAGTCAGTGACTCTGTCCATGCCGGGAGTCGGTGACTTTGTGCAGACAGCGAATCAGTCACTCTGTCCAGACAGGGAGTCAGTGATTCTGTACAGACCGGAATCAGTGAAACTGTGCAGACCTGGAGTCAGTGACTGTGTACAGATCGGGTGTCAGTGATTCTGTACAGACCTGGAGTCAGTGACTCTGTCAGGACCTGGAGTCAGTGACTTTGTACAGACGAGGTGTCAGTGACTCTGTACAGACAGGGAATCAGTGAATCTGTGCATACCAAGAGTCAGTGAATCTGTACAGACCGGGAGTCAGTGACTCTGTAGGACCGGGAGTCACTGACTCTGCACGGACCTGGAGTCAGTGGCTCTGTACAGAGCGGGTGTCAGTGACTCTGTGCAGACCTGGAGTCAGTGTCCCTGGGCAGACCGGGATTCAATGGCTCTGTGCAGACCGGAAGTCACTGACTCTCCATCGACAGGAAGTCAGTTAATCTCAACAGACGGGGAGTCAGTGACTCTGTGCATTGCGGGATTCAGTGACTCTCTGCAGACCTACAATCAGTGAATCTGTACAGACCGGGAGCTCGTAAATCTGGACAGGCCTGGAATCAGTGGCTCTGTACAGACCGGGTGTCAGTGACTCTGCACAGACCGGTTGACAGTGAGTCTTCACAGATCGGGAATCAGTGACTCTGTAAAGACAGTGAGTTAGTGAATCTGCACAGACCTGGAGTCATTGGCTCTGTGCAGATCGGAATCATTGACTCTGTGCATTCCTGCAGTCAGTGACTCTGTACGGACCGAGTGTTAGTGACATTGTACAGACGGGGTGTCAGTGACTCTCAACAGAGTCACTGCCTTCCGGTCTGTACAGAGTCACTGACACCGAGAGTTCGTGACTCTGTACAGACCTGGAGTCAGTGACTTTGTACAGACAGCGAATCAGTCACTCTGTACAGACAGGCAGTCAGTGATTCTGCACAGACCGGAATCAGTGAATATGTACAGGCCGGGAGTCCGTGACTCTGCATGGACCGGAATCAGTGTCTCTGTTCAGACAGTGAGTCAGTGAAACTGTGCAGAGCTAGAGTCAGTGAATCTGTACAGACCGGGAGTTAGTGGCTCTGTGCAGACCGGGAGTCAATGATTCTGTCCAGACCGGGAGTCAGTGAGTCTTTACAGACCGGGAGTCAGCAACTCTGAACAGGCCGAGTGTTAGTGACTCTGTCCAACCGGGAGTCAGTGACGCTGCACGACCGGGAGTCAGTGATGCTGAACAGACCTGGAGTCAGTGACTCTGCACAGAAAGGGAGTCAGTTCCTCTGTATATAACGGGAGTCAATTCCTCTGTACAGGCCGGGAGTCAGCGATTCTGTGCAGTTCGGAATCATTGATTATTTCAGACCTGGTGTCAGCGACTCTGTCCAGAGCGGGAGTCAGTGATTCTGCACCGACAGGAAGTCGGTTACTCTGTACAGACCGGAATCAGTGACTCTGTTCAGACAGTGAGTCAGTGAATCTGAACTGACCTGCAGTCAGTGGCTCTGTACAGGCCGGGTGTCAGTGACTCTTTGCAGACCGGGTTTCAGTGAGTTTTCATCGATCGGGAGTCAGTAAGTCTGTACAGACCTGGAGTCAGTGACACTGCACAGACCGGGAGTCAGTGACTCTGTCCAGGCCGGGAGTCGGTGACTCTGTCCAGAACGGAATCAGTGACTATGTTCAGACAGTGAATCAGTGAAACTGTGCAGACCTGGAGTCAGTGACTGTGTACAGATCGGGTGTCAGTGATTCTGTACAGACCTGGAGTCAGTGACTCTGTAAGGACCGGGAGTCAGTGAATTTGTACAGACGGGGTGTCAGTGACTATCTGCAGAGTCACTGCTTTCCGGTCTGTACAGAGTCACTGACACCGAGAGTTCGTGACTCTGTACAGACCTGGAGTCAGTGACTTTGTACAGACAGCGAATCAGTCACTCTGTACAGACAGGCAGTCAGTGATTCTGCACAGACCGGAATCAGTGAATATGTACAGGCCGGGAGTCCGTGACTCTGCATGGACCGGAATCAGTGTCTCTGTTCAGACAGTGAGTCAGTGAAACTGTGCAGAGCTAGAGTCAGTGAATCTGTACAGACCGGGAGTTAGTGGCTCTGTGCAGACCGGGAGTCAATGATTCTGTCCAGACCGGAAGTCAGTGAGTCTTTACAGACCGGGAGTCAGCAACTCTGAACAGGCCGAGTGTTTGTGACTCTGTCCAACCGGGAGTCAGTGACGCTGCACGACCGGGAGTCAGTGATGCTGAACAGACCTGGAGTCAGTGACTCTGCACAGAAAGGGAGTCAGTTCCTCTGTATATAACGGGAGTCAATTCCTCTGTACAGGCCGGGAGTCAGCGATTCTGTGCAGTTCGGAATCATTGATTATTTCAGACCTGGTGTCAGCGACTCTGTCCAGAGCGGGAGTCAGTGATTCTGCACCGACAGGAAGTCGGTTACTCTGTACAGACCGGAATCAGTGACTCTGTTCAGACAGTGAGTCAGTGAATCTGAACTGACCTGCAGTCAGTGGCTCTGTACAGGCCGGGTGTCAGTGACTCTTTGCAGACCGGGTTTCAGTGAGTTTTCATCGATCGGGAGTCAGTAAGTCTGTACAGACCTGGAGTCAGTGACACTGCACAGACCGGGAGTCAGTGACTCTGTCCAGGCCGGGAGTCGGTGACTCTGTCCAGAACGGAATCAGTGACTATGTTCAGACAGTGAATCAGTGAAACTGTGCAGACCTGGAGTCAGTGACTGTGTACAGATCGGGTGTCAGTGATTCTGTACAGACCTGGAGTCAGTGACTCTGTAAGGACCGGGAGTCAGTGAATTTGTACAGACGGGGTGTCAGTGACTATCTGCAGAGTCACTGCTTTCCGGTCTGTACAGAGTCACTGACACCGAGAGTTCGTGACTCTGTACAGACCTGGAGTCAGTGACTTTGTACAGACAGCGAATCAGTCACTCTGTACAGACAGGCAGTCAGTGATTCTGCACAGACCGGAATCAGTGAATATGTCCAGGCCGGGAGTCCGTGACTCTGCATGGACCGGAATCAGTGTCTCTGTTCAGACAGTGAGTCAGTGAAACTGTGCAGAGCTAGAGTCAGTGAATCTGTACAGACCGGGAGTTAGTGGCTCTGTGCAGACCGGGAGTCAATGATTCTGTCCAGACCGGGAGTCAGTGAGTCTTTACAGACCTGGCGTCAGCAACTCTGAACAGGCCGAGTGTTTGTGACTCTGTCCAACCGGGAGTCAGTGACGCTGCACGACCGGGAGTCAGTGATGCTGAACAGACCTGGAGTCAGTGACTCTGCACAGAAAGGGAGTCAGTTCCTCTGTATATAACGGGAGTCAATTCCTCTGTACAGGCCGGGAGTCAGCGATTCTGTGCAGTTCGGAATCATTGATTAATTGCAGACCTGGTGTCAGCGACTCTGTCCAGAGCGGGAGTCAGTAATTCTGCACCGACCGGAAGTCGGTTACTCTGTACGGACAGTGAGTCAGTGAATCTGTTCAGACAGTGAGTCAGTGAATCTGAACTGACCTGCAGTCAGTGGCTCTGTACAGGCCGGGTGTCAGTGACTCTTTACAGACCGGGTTTCAGTGAGTTTTCATCGATCGGGAGTCAGTAAGTCTGTACAGACCGGGAGTCATTGATTCTGTACAGACCTGGAGTGTGACTCTGTACAGGCCGGGATTCAGTGACTCTATACAGTTCGGAATCATTCATGATATGCAGACCTGGAGTCAGCGACTCTGTACTGACGGGGAGTCAGTGATTCTGTACGTACCGCAAGTCAGTGACTCTGTACAGACCGGCAGTCAGTGATTCTGTGCGGCCCGGGAGTCAGTTACTCTGTCCAGACCGTGAGTCAGTGAATCTGCATCGACCGGAAGTCAATTACTATGTACAGACCGGGAGTCAGTGTCTCAGTTCAGACCGGTAGTCAGTACCTCTGCACAGACTGGGTATCAATAACTCTCTGCAGACCGGGAGATAGTGATTCTTCACAGACCGGGAGTCAATAACTTTGAACAGAATGAGAGTTTGTGACTCTGTGCAGACCTGGAGTCAGTGACACTGCACAGACCGGGAGTCAGTGACTCTGTCCAGGCCGGGAGTCGGTGACTCTGTAAGAACCTGGAGTCAGTGTCTCTGTACAGACATTTAGTCAGTGAATCTGTGCAGACCTGGCGTCAGTGGCTCTGTACAGAGCGGGTGTCAGTGACTCTGTACAGACCTGGAGTCAGTGACTCTGTGCAGACCGGTAGTCAGTGGCTCTGTCAGACCGGGAATCAGTAACTCTGTATGGTCCTACAGTCAGTGACTCTGTAAGACCGGGAGTCAGTAACTCTGTACAGACCGGGCGTCAGTGACTCCGTACAGACCTGGAGGCTGTCAGTCTGTACAGACCGTGAGTCAGTGACACTGTGCAGTCGGGGTGTCAGTGCTGCTGTACAGACCTGGAGTCAGTGACTCAGCACAGACCGGGAGTCAGTTATTCTGTATGGAACGGGAGTCAATTACTCTGTACAGGCCGGGAGTCAGCGTCTCTGTGCAGTTCGGAATCATTGATTAGGTACAAACCTGGATTCAGCGACTCTGTGCAGAGCGGGAGTCAGTGATTCTGTAGCGACCCGAAGTCGGTGACTCTGTACAGTCAGTGAGTGCGTGAATCTGCGCAGATCTGGAGTCAGTGCCTCTTGCGGAACGGGTGTCAGTGAGTCTGTACAGACCGGAAGTCAGTGACTGTGTGCAGGCCGGGGAGTCAGTGACACTGTACGGACCGGGCGTCAGTGACTCCGTACAGACCCGGAGTCTGTCAGTCTGTACAGACCGGGAGTCAGTGACACTGTGCAGTCCGGGTGTCAGTGATGTTGTACAGACCTGGAGTCAATGACACTGCACAGACCGGGAGTCAGTTACTCTGTATAGAACGGGAATCAATTACTCGGTGCAGGCCGGCAGTCAGCGACTCTGTGCAGTTCGGAGTCAGTGATTATGTACGCACCTGGAGTCAGCGACTCTGTACAGAGAGGGAACCAGTGATTCTGTACCGACCCGAAGTCGGAGACTCTATACTGACCGGAATCAGTGACCATGTACAGACAGTGAGTGAGTGAATCTGCGCAGATCTGGAGTCAGTGCCTCTGTGCGGACCGGGTATCAGTGAGTCTTCAGAGATCGGTAATCAGTGACTCTGTGCAGACAGTGAGTTTGTGAATATGCACAGACCTGGAGTCAGTGGCTCTGTACAGATCGGGTGTCAGTGACTCTGTACAGACCGGAAGTCAGTGACTTTTTTCAGGACCTGGAGTCGGGTTCTCTGTCCAGACCGGGAGTCAGTGGTTCTGTACAGATCGGGAGTCTGTGATCCTGTAAGGACCGGGAGTCAGTGAATCGGTACAAACGGGGAGTCATTGATTCTGTACAGAACTGGAGACAGTGAGTCTGTACAAAACCTGGAGTCAGTGACGCTGCACAGACCGGGATCCAGTGACTCCGTACAGACCTGGAGTCAGTGAGTCTGTGCAGACCTGGAGCAAGTGACGATGTACAGACCGGTAGTCAGTGAGTCTGTCCAGACCGGGAATCAATGACCCTGTACTGAAAGGGAATCATTTACCTTGTACAGACCGAGAGTTGGTGACTTTGTACAGACAGGGAATCTGTCACTCTGTACAGACCGGGAGTCAGTGATTCTGTACGGACCGGGAGTCGGTGACACTGTGCAGACCGGGAGTTAGGGACGCTGCAAAGACCAGAGTCAGTGTCTCTGAATCGACCACGAGTCAGTGACTCTGTACAAGTCGGTAGTCAGTGATTCTGTCCAGACGGGGAGTCCTTGATTCTGTGTAGACCTCGAGTCAGTGACTCTATGCAGACCGGTAGTCAGTGAGTCTGTCATACCGGGAGTCAGTAATTCTGTACAGACCTGGAGTCAGTACCTCTGCACAGAGCGGGAGTCATTGACTCTGTACAGACGGGGAATTATTGATTATGTATAGACCTGGAGCCAGTGACGCTGTGCAGATCTGGAGTAAGTGTCTCTGTACAGACCGAGATTCAGTAACGTTGAACAGACCGAGAGTTACACACTCTGTACGACCGGGAGTCAGTGACGCTGTGCGACGGGGAGTCAGTGACTCTGTACAGACCGGGAGTCAGTGACTCTGTCCAGACCTGGGGACAGAGTGTCTGTACGGACCTGAAGCCAGTTGCGCTGTGCAGACCTGGAGCCATTTACTCTGTATAGAACCGGAGTCAGTGACTCTGTGCAGACCGGCAGTAAGTGAGTCTGCACAGACCGGGATTCAGTGACTCTGTACAGACGGGGAATTATTGATTGTGTACAGACCTGGAGTCAGCGACTCTGCACAGACCTGGAGCCAGTGACGCTGTACAGACCTGGAGTCATTTACTCTGTATGGAACCGGAGTCAGTGACTCTGTACAGACCGGGATTCAGTGATTCTGTACAGACCGAAATCAGTGAATATGTACAGGCCGGGAGTCCGTGACTCTGCATGGACCGGAATCAGTGTCTCTGTTCAGACAGTGAAACTGTGCAGACCTCGAGTCAGTGAATCTGTACAGACCGGGAGTTCGTGGCTCTGTGCAGACCGGGAGTCAATGATTCTGTCCAGACCGGGAGTCAGTGAGTCTTTACAGACCGGGAGTCAGCAACTCTGAACAGGCCGAGTGTTAGTGACTCTGTCCAACCGGGAGTCAGTGACGCTGTACGACCGGGAGTCAGTGATGCTGTATATAACGGGAGTCAATTCCTCTGTACAGGCCGGGAGTCAGCGATTCTGTGCAGTTCGGAATCATTGATTATTTGCAGACCTGGAATCAGCGACTCAGTACAGAGAGCGATTCGGTGATTCTGTACCGACCGGAAGTCGGTGACTCTGTACAGATCGGAATCAGTGACTCTGTGCAGACCGGTAGTCAGTGGCTCTGTGAGACCGGGAATCAGTAACTCTGTATGGTCCTGCAGTCAGTGACTCTGTAAGACCGGGAGTCAGTAACTCTGTACAGACCGGGCGTTAGTGACTCCGTACAGACCCGGAGGCTGTCAGTCTGTACAGACCGTGAGTCAGTGACACTGTGCAGTCGGGGTGTCAGTGATGCTGTACAGACCTGGAGTCAGTGACTCAGCACAGACCGGGAGTCAGTTATTCTGTATGGAACGGGAGTCAATTACTCTGTACAGGCCGGGAGTCAGCGACTCTGTGCAGTTCGGAATCATTGATTATGTACAAACCTGGAGTCAGCGACTCTGTACAGAGCGGGAGTCAGTGATTCTGTACCGACCCGAAGTCGGTGACTCTGTACAGTCAGTGAGTGCGTGAATCTGCGCAGATCTGGAGTCAGTGGCTCTGTGCGGACCGGGTGTCAGTGAGTCTGTACAGAGCGGAAGTCAGTGACTCTGTCGCGACCGGAAGACGGTGACTCTGTACAGGCGGGAATCATTGACTCTGTGCAGACAGTGAGTTAGTGAATACTGCACAGACCTGGAGTCAGTGGCTCTGTAAAGATCGGGTGTCAGTGACTCTGTACAGATCGGAAGTCAGTGACTGTGTGCAGGCCGTGGAGTCAGTGACACTGTACGGACCGGGCGTCAGTGACTCCGTACAGACCCGGAGTCTGTCAGTCTGTACAGACCGGGAGTCAGTGACACTGTGCAGTCCGGGTGTCAGTGATGTTGTACAGACCTGGAGTCAGTGACACTGCACAGACCGGGAGTCAGTTACTCTGTATAGAACGGGAATCAATTATTCGGTGCAGGCCGGCAGTCAGCGACTCTGTGCAGTTCGGAGTCATTGATTATGTACGCACCTGGAGTCAGCGACTCTGTACAGAGAGGGAATCAGTGATTCTGTACCGACCCGAAGTCGGAGACTCTGTACTGACCGGAATCAGTGACCATGTACAGACAGTGAGGGAGTGAATCTGCGCAGATCTGGAGTCAGTGGCTCTGTGCGGACCGGGTATCAGTGAGTCTTCAGAGATCGGTAATCAGTGACTCTGTGCAGACAGTGAGTTGGTGAATATGCACAGACCTGGAGTCAGTGGCTCTGTACAGATCGGGAATCAATGACCCTGTACTGAAAGGGAATCATTTACCTTGTACAGACGGGGAATTATTGATTGTGCACAGACCTGGAGTCAGCGACTCTGTACAGACCTGGAGTCAGTGACTCTGTATAGATCGGGAGTCAGTGAGTCTGTCCAGATGTGGGGACACAGCGTCTGTACAGACCTGGAGCCAGTTACGCTGTACAGACCTGGAGTCATTTATTCTGTATAGAACCGGAGTCAGTGACTCTGTACAGACCGGGAGTCAGTGATTCTGTACAGACCAGGAGTCAGTGGCTCTGTGCAGTCGGGGAGTCTTTGAATCTGCGCAGACCTGGAGTCAGTGACGCTGTACAGACCGGGTATCAGTGACTCTGTACAGACAGGGAGTCAGTGAATCTGTATGGACCCTGAGTCATTGACTATGTGCAGACTAGCAATAAGTGACTCTGCACAGACCGGGAGTCAGTGACAGTGCATGGACCGGACGTCAGTTTTGCTGCACGGACCGGAGGTCGGTGACTCCGC
Organism: Heptranchias perlo; assembly: GCF_035084215.1. Taxonomy (NCBI): domain Eukaryota; kingdom Metazoa; phylum Chordata; class Chondrichthyes; order Hexanchiformes; family Hexanchidae; genus Heptranchias; species Heptranchias perlo. The sequence goes on along the minus strand of NC_090357.1, from coordinate 33,452,133 downwards.
ACAGGCCGAGGGTCAGTGATTCTGTGCGGACCGGGAGTCGGTGACTCTGTACAGACCGGGAATCAGTGCTTCTATAAAGACCTGGAGCACGTTACGATGTACAGACCGGGAGTCAGTGAGTCTGCACTGAAAGGGAATCATTCACCCTGTACTGAAAGGGAATCATTGTACCCTGTACAGAACGAGAGTTAGTAACTTTGTACAGACAGAGAGTCAGTGACTCTGTATAGACCATGAGTCATTGACTCTGTGCAGACCAGCAATCTGTGACTCTGTACAGACCGGGACTTAGGGACGCTGTAAAGACCAGAGTCAGTGTCTCTTACAGACCACGAGTCAGTGACTCTGTACAAGTCGGAAGTCAGTGATTCTGTACAGATGGGGAGTAATTGATTCTGTACAGACGTGGAGTCATTGATTCTGTATAGACCTGGACTCAATGGATCTGTACAGACCTGAAATCAGTGAAGCTGTACAGACGGGGAATTATTGATTATGTACAGACCTGGAGTCAGCGACTCAGTACAGACCTGGAGTCAGTGACTCTGTACAGACCTTGAGTCAGTAACTCTGAACAGACGGAGAGTTACTGACTCTGTACGACCGGGAGTCAGTGACGCTGTGCGACGTGGAGTCAGTGACTCTGTACAGACCTGGAGTCAGTGACTCTGCACAGACCGGGAGTCAGTTACCCTGAAAAGAACGGGAGTCAATTACTCTGCATAGGCCGGGAGTCAGCGACTCTGCAGTTCGGAATCATTGATTATGTACAGACCTGGTGTCAGCGACTCTGCACAGAGCGGGAGGCAGTGAGTTAGTGCAGACCTGGAGCCAGTGACGATGCACAGACTGGGGTTCAGTGAGTTTGTCCAGACCGGGAATCACTGACCCTGTCCATCCAGGGAATTAATGACCCTGCACAGTCGGAGATTTAGTGACTTTGCACAGACAGGGAGTCAGTGAATTCTTCAGACCGAGTGTCATTGAATCTGTGCAGACCAGCAATCAGTGAGACTGCACAGACCGGGAGTCAGTGACAGTGCTTAGACCGGAAGTCAGTTTCGCGGCATGGACCGGAAGTCAGTGACTTTGTGCAGACTGGGAGTCAGTGAATCTCCAGGACCGGGAGTCAGTGAATCTCTACGACCGGGAGTCAATGACTCTGTACAGACCTGGAGACAGTGACGCTGCACAGACCGGGTGTCAGTGACTCTGTACAGACCGGAATCAGTGACTCTGTGCAGATAGGGATTCAGTGAATCTGAACATACCGAGAGCCAGTGGCTCTGTACAGACTGGTTTTCAGTATCTCTGTAGGACCGGGAGTCAGTGACTCTGTATCGACCGGTATCAGTGACGCTGTATAGACAGGGAGTCCGTGAATCTGAACATGCCGAGAGTCAGTGGCTCTGTACAGACCGGGAGACAGTGACTTTGTACAGACCTGGAGTCAGTGCTTCTGTACAGACCGGGAGTCAGTGTCTCTATGCAGACCGGGAGTCAGAGACTCTGTACTGACCGGGAGTCAGTGACTCTGTACAGAGCGGGAGTCAGTGACTGTGTACAGACGGGGAATTATTGATTATGTGCACACCTGGATTCAGCGACTCTGTGCAGACCTGGAGTCAGTGACTCTATACAGACCGGGAGTAAGTGACTCTGTACGGACGGAGAGTCAGTAACTCTGAACAGACCAAGAGTTACTGATTCTGTACGACCGGGTGTCAGTGACGGTGTCCGACGGGAGTCAGTGACTCTGTACAGGCCAGGATTTAGTGACTTTGTACGGACCGGTATCAGTGACTCTGCAGACCTGGAATCAGTCAATCTGTACAGACCGGGAGTTCGTGGCTCTGTGCAGACCGGGAGTCAGTGAGTCTTTACAGACCGGGAGTCAGTAACTCTGAACAGACCGAGTGTTCGTGACTCTGTCCAACCGGGAGTCAGTGACGCTGTCCGACCGGGAGTCAGTGATGCTGCACAGACCTGGAGTCAGTGACTCTGCACAGACCCGGAGTCAGTTACTCTGTATAGAACGGGAGTCAATTACTCTGTACAGGCCGGACGTCAGCGGCTCTGTACAGTTCGGAATCATTGATTACGTACAGACCTGGTGTCAGCGACTTTGTGCAGAGCGGGATTCAGTGATTCTGTACCGACCGGAAGTCGGTTTCTCTGTACAGAGCAGAATCAGTGACTCTGTGCAGACAGTGAGTCACTGTTTCTGCACAGACCTGGAGTCAGTTTCTCTGTACAGACTGGGAGTCAGTGACTCTGTGCAGACCTGGAATCAATTTCCCTGTGCAGACCGTTATTCAATGGCTCTGTGCAGACGTGGAGTCGCTGATTCTATACGGACCTGAAGTCGGTGACTCTGTGCAGACCTGAATTCAGTGACCGTGCATAGATCGAAAGTCAGTGACTCTGTACAGTCCAGGAGTCAGTGACTCTGTGCATAGCGGGATTCAGTGACTCCCTGCAGACCTGGAGTCAGTGAATCTGTACAGACCGGGAGTTAGTGATTCTGTACCGACCGGAATCAGTGACTCTGTGCAGACAGTGAGTCAGTGAATCTGCACAGACCTGGAGTCAGTTTCTCTGTGCAGACCGGGATTCAATGGCTCTTTGCAGACCGAGTGTCAGTGAGTCTTCATAGATCGGGAGTCAGTAAGTCTGTACAGAACGGGAGTCAGTGACTAGGTACAGGCGGGGGAGTCAGTGACTCTGTACAGATCGGAATCATTGACTCAGTACAGTGAGGGAGTCAGTGACTCTGTACAGACCGGTAGTCAGTGGCTCTGTAAGACCGGGAATCAATAACTCTGTACAGTCCTGCAGTCAGTGACTCTGTACGGGCCGGGAGTCAGTGACTTTGGACAGACGGGGTGTCAGTGACTGTACAGTCCGGGAGTCAGTGTCTCTGTACAGACCGGAATCAGTGAATCTGTACAGACAGGGAGTCAGTGAATCTGTACAGGCCGGGAGTCCGTGACTCTGTATGGACCGGAATAAGTGACTCTGTCCAGACAGGGTGTCAGTGAAACTGTGCAGACTTGGAGTCAGTGGCTCTGTACAGATCGTGTATCAGTGACTCTGTACAGACCGGAAGTCAGTGACTGTATACAGGCTGGGTAGTCAGTGACTCTGTACAGACCTGGAGTCAGTGACTCTGTACGGACCGGGAGTCAGTGACTTTTTACAGACGGGGTGTCAGTGATTCTCTGCTGAGTCACTGCCTTCCAGTCTGTACAGAGTCACTGACACCAAGAGTTCGTGACTCTGTACAGACCGGAATCAGTGACTCTGTACAGACAGGGAGTCAGTGAATCTGTACATACCGAGTGTCAGTGAATCTGTACAGACCGTGAGTCAGTGACCCTTTAGGACCGGGAGCCAGTGACTCTGTACGGACCTGGTGTCAGTGGTTCTGTACAGACAGTTAGTCATTGAATCTATACAGACCTGGCGTCAGTGGCTCTGTACAGACCGGGATTCAGTGATTCTGTACATAAGTGGAGTCAGTTTCACTGTGCAGACCGGGATTCAATCGCTCTGTGCAGACCGGGAGTCGGTAATTCTGTACGGACTTGATGTCTGTGACTCTGTGCAGACCGGGAGTCAGTGACTTTGTGTATATCGGGATTCAGTGACTCTCTGCAGACCTGGAGTCAGTGAATCTGTACAGACCGGGAGTTAGTGGCTCTGTGCAGACCTGGAGTCAGTGATTCTGTCCAGACCGGTTGTCAGTGAGTCTTTACAGACTGGGAGTCAGTAACTCTGAACAGATCGAGTGTTCGCGACTCTGTCCAACCGGGAGTCAGTGACGCTGTACGACCGGGAGTCAGTGATGCTGTACAGACGTGGTGTCAGTGACTCTGCACAGCACGGGAGTCAGTTACTCTGTGCAGTTCGGAATGATTGATTATGTACCGATCTGGAGTCAGCGACTCAGTCCAGACCGGAATCAGTGGCTCTGTACAGACCGGTAGTCAGTGGCTCTGTAAGACCGGGAATCAATAACTCTGTACGGTCCTGCAGTCAGTGACTCTGCACAGACCGGAATCAGTGAATCTGTACAGACAGGGAGTCAGTGAATCTGTGCAGGCCGGGATTCCGTGACTCTTTATGGACCGGAATCATTGACTCTGTTCAGACAGTGAGTCAGTGAAACTGTGCGGACCTGGCGTCAGTGGCTCTGTGCAGACCGGGTGTCAGTGACTCTGTACAGACCTGGAGTCAGTGACTCTCTGCAGACCTGGAGTCAGTGAATCTATCCAGACTGGTAGTTAGTGGCTCTGTGCAGACCGGGAGTCAGCGATTCTGTCCAGACCGGGTGTCAGTGAGTCTTTACAGACCGGGAGTCAGGAACTCTGAACAGACCGAGTGTAAGCGACTCTCTCCAACCGGGAGTCAATGACGCTGTACGACCGGGAGTCAGTGATTCTGTACAGACCTGGAGTCAGTGACTCTACACAGACCGGGAGTCAGTTACTCTGTATAGAATGGGAGTCAATTACACTGTACAGGCCGGGAGTCAGCGTCTCTGTGCAGTTCGGAATCATTGATTATGTACAGACCTGGAGTCAGCGATGCTGTACAGACCGGGATAAGTGACTCTGTGCAGACAGTGAGTCAGTGAATCTGCACAGACCTGGAGTCAGTGGCTCTGTACAGGCCGGGTGTCAGTGTCTCTGTACAGACTGGGGATCAGTGAGTCTTCAGAGATCGGGAGTCATTACATCTGTACAGACCGGGAGTCAGTGACTCGGTACTGGCCGGGGAGTCAGTGGCTCTGTAAGACCGGGAATCCGTAGCTCTGTACGGTCCTGCAGTCAGTGAATCTGCAGAGACCGGAATCAGTTAATCTGGTCAGACAGTGAGTCAGTGAAACTGTGCAGACCTGGAGTCAGTGGCTCAGCACAGATCGGGTATCAGTGACTCTGCACAGACCGGAAGTCAGTGACTGTGTACAGGCCGGGAGTCAGTGACTCTGCACAGACCGTGCGTAAGTGACTCTGTACAGACCTGGAGTCAGTGACTCGGTACAGGCCGGGGAGTCAGTGACTCTGTGCAGATCGGAATCATTGACTCTGTACAGAGAGGGAGTCAGTGACTCTGTGCAGACCGTTCGTCAGTGGCTCTGTCAGAGCGGGAATCAGTAACTCTGTACAGTCCTGCAATCAGTGACTCTGTACGGGCCGGGAGCCAGTGAATTTGTACAGACGGGTTGTCAGTAAATCTGTACAGAGTCACTGCCTTCCGGTCTATAGAGAGTCACTGACACCGAGAGTTCCTGACTCTGTACAGACCTTGAGTCAGTGACTCTGCACAGACCGGGAGTCAGTGACTGTACAGACAGGGAGTCAGTGAATCTGTACAGGCCGGGAGTCGGTGACTCTGCATGGACCGGAATCAGTGACTCTGGTCAGACAGTGAGTCAGTGAAACTGTGCAGACCTGGAGTCAGTGGTTCTGCACAGATCGGGTGTCAGTGACTCTGTACAGACCGGAAGTCAGTGACTGTGTACAGGCCGGGAGTCCGTGACTCTGTATGGACCGGAATCAATGACTCTGTTCAGACAGTGAGTCAGTGAAACTGTGCGGACCTGGCGTCAGTGGCTCTGTAAAGACCGGGTGTCAGTGACTGTGCAGACGTGGATTCAGTGTCCCTGTGCAGTCCGGGATTCAATGGCTCTGTGCAGACCGGGAGTCGGTGATTCTGTACGGACTTGAAGTCGGTGACTCTGTGCAGACCGGAAGTCAGTGACTCTGCATAGACCGGAAGTCAGTTGCTCTGTACAGACCGGGAGTTCGTGGCTCTGTGCAGACCGGGAGTAAGTGATTCTGTCCAGATCGGGAGTCAGTGAGTCTTTGCAGACCGGGAGTCAGTAACTCTGAACAGACCGAGTGTCAGTGACGCTTAACGATCGGGAATCAGTGATGCTGTGCAGACCTGGAGTCAGTGCCTCTGTGCAGACCGGGAGTTCGCGTCTCTGTGCAGACCGGGAGTCGGTCTCTCTGTGCAGACTGGATTCAGTGATTCTGCACAGACCGGGAGAAAGTGACTCTGTACAGACCGAGAGTTACTGACTCTGTACGACTGGGTGTCAGTGACGCTGTCCGACGGGAGTCATTGACTCTGTGCAGAACTGGAGTCAGTGACTCTGTACAGGCCGGGAGTTAGTGACTTTGTACGGACCGCAATCATGATTCTGTACAGACAGGGAGTCGGTGAATATGTACAGGACGGGAGTCAGTCACCCTGTGCTGACCTGGAGTCAGTTACTCTGTATGGAACGGGAGTCAGTGACTCTGTACAGACCTGGAGTCAGTGACTCTGTACCGACCTTAAGTCAGTGACGCTGCGCAGACCGGGAGTCAGTGACTTTGTACAGACCTGGAGTCGGCTTGTCCGTACAGACCGGGAGTCAGTGGTTCTGTACAGAACAGGAGTCAGTGACTCTGTACAGAACGGGAGTCATTGATTCTGTGCACACCTGGAGTCAGTGATTCTGTACAGACCGGGAGTCATTGTCTCTGTACAGACCGAGAATCAGTAACTCCGAACAGACCGAGAGTTACTCGCTCTGTACGACCGGGAGTCGGTGACGCTGTACGACGTGGAGTCAGTGACTCTGGATAGAACCGGAGTCACTGACTCTGTGCAGGCCGGGAGTTAGTAACTCTGTACGGACCGGAATCAGTGATTCTGTGCAGACTGGGAGTCAGTGTATCTGTACCGGACGGGAGTCAGTCACTCTGTACAGACCGGGAGTCAGTGACGTCAGTGACTTTGTCCAGACGGAATGTCAGTGACTCTCCACAGACTGGGAGGCAATGATTCTGCACAGACCGGGAGGCAGTGTCTCTGTACAGACAGTTAGTCAGTGATTCTGTACAGTCCTGGAGTCAGTGCCCCTGTGCAGACCGGGATTCATTCAATGGCTCTGTGCAGACCGGGAGTCGGTGATTCTGTGCAGACTTGAAGTCGGTGACTCTGTGCAGACCGGAAGTCAGTGACTCTGCATCGACCGGAAGTCAGTTACTCTGTACACACCGGGAGTCAGTGATTCTGTGTATAGCGGGATTCAGTGACTCGCTGCAGACCAGGAGTCAGTGAATCTGCACAGACCAGGAGTTAGTGCGTCTTTCCAGACCGGGAGTCAGTAACTCTGAATAGACCAAGTGTTAGTGACACTGTCCAACCGGGAGCCAGTGACGCTGTACGACCGGGAGTCAGTGATGCTGTGCAGACCTGGAGTCAGTGCCTCTGTGCAGACTGGGAGTTAGTGTCTGTGTGCAGACCGGGAGTCAGTGTCTCTGTGCAGACCGGATTCAGTGATTCTGCACAGACCGGGAGTCAGTGACTCTTTACACACCGTGAGTCAGTGAATCTGTACAGACGGGGAATTATTGATTCTGTGCACACCTGGAGTCAGCGACTCTGTGCAGACCTGGAGTCAGTGACTGTGTACAGACCGGGAGTCAGTGATTCTATACAGACCGAGTGTCAGTCACTCTGAACAGACGGAGAGTTACTGACTCTGTACGACCGGGTGTCAGTGACGCTGTCCGACAGGAGTCAGTGACTCTGCACAGACCGGGAGACAGTTACTCTGTAAAGAACCGGAGTCAGTGACTCTGTGCAGGCCAGGAGTTCGTGACTTTGTACGGACCGGAATCAGTGATGCTGTACAGACATGGAGTCCGTAGATATGTACAGGACGGGAGTGAGTCACCCTGTGCAGACCTGGAGTCAGTTACTCTGTATAGAAAGGGAGTCAGTGACTGTGTACAGGCCGGGTGTTTGAGACTCTGTACAGACCTTATGTCAATTACGCTGTGCAGACTGGGAGTTAGCGACTCTGTAGAGACCTGGAGTCGGGTTCTCTGTACAGACCGTGAGTCAGTGGTTCTGTACAGAATGGGAATGTGTGATTCTGTACGGACCGAGAGTCAGTGAATCCGTACAGATGGGGAGTCATTGATTCTGTACACACCTGGAGTCAGTGACTCTGTCCAGATCTGGGGACAGTTGTCTGTACAGAGCTGGAGCCAGTGACGCTGCACAGACCGAGAATCAGTAACTCTGAACAGGCCGAGAGTTACTGACTCTGTACGACCGGGATTCATTGACTCTGTACAGTCGGGGAGTCATTGATTCTGTACAGGCCGGTCGTCAGTGATTCTTTACAGACCTGAATTCAGTGACGTTGTCCAGACCGGGAATCGGTGTTTCTGTACGGACCGGAACTCGTTGACTCTGCACAGACCGGGCGTCAGTGACTCTTTGCAGACCGGGAGTCGGTCACTCTGTACAGACCGGGTGTCCGTGATTCTGGACAGACCTGGAATCAGTTACTGTGCACAGACCTGGAGTCGGGTTCTCTGCACAGACCGGGAGTCTGTGATACTGTACGGACCGGGAGTCAGTGAATCTGTACAGACAGGGAATCATTGACCCTGTACAGACCGAGAATTATTGTCTTTGAACAGGCAGGGTGTCAGTAACTCTGCATAGACCGGAAGTCAGATTCGCTGCACGGACCGGAAATCAGTGATTCTGGTCAGAAAGGGAGTCAGTGACTCTGCATAGACCGGGAATCAGTGACACTGTGCAGACCGGGAGTCAGTGAGTCTGTACAGACAGGGAGTCAGTGAATCTGTACAAACCGATAGTCAGTGAATCTGTACAGACCGGGAGTCAGTGACTCTGTCGGACTGGGAGTCACTGAATCTGTACAGACCTGGAATCAGTATCTCTGTTCAGACAGTTAGTCAGTGACTATGTACAGGCATGAAGTAATTTCCCTGTGCAGACCGGGATTCAATTGCTCTGTGCAGATCCGGAGTCGGTGATTCTGTACGGACTTGAAGTCGGTGACTCTGTGCAGACCGGAAGTCAGTGACTCTGCATAGACCGGAAGTCAGTTACTCTGTGCAGACCGGGAGTCAGTGATTCTGTCCAGATCGGGTGTCAGTGAGTCTTGACAGACCGGGAGTCAGTAACTCTGAACAGACCGAGTGTTAGTGACTCTGTCCAACCGGGAGTCAGTGACTATGGACGACCGGGAGTCAGTGATGCTGTGCAGACCTGGAGTCATTGCCTCTGTGCAGACCGGGAGTTAGTGTCTCTGTTCACAACGGGAGTCCGTGTCTCTGTGCAGACCGGATTCAGTGATTCTGCACAGACCGGAAGTCAGTGACTCTGTACAGACAGGGAATCATTGACCCTGTACAGACTGAGAGTGAGTGACTTTGAACAGACAGGGATTCAGTGCCTCTGCACAGACCGGAAGTCAGATTCGCTGCACGGACCGGAACTCAGTGATTCTGGACAGAAAGGGAATCAGTGACTCTGCATCGACCGGGAATCAGTGACACTGTGCAGAACGGGAGTAAGTGACTCTGCACAGACCGGAATCAGTGACTCTGTACAGACCGGGAGTCAGTGACTCTGTACAGAGGGGGAATTATTGACTATTTGCACAGCAAGAGTCAGCGACTCTGTGCAGACCTGGAGTCAGTGAATCTGGACAGACCGAGAGTCAGTAACTCTGAACAGACCGAGAGTTACTGTCTCTGTACGACCGGGTGTTAGTGACGCTGTCCGACGGGAGTCAGTGACTCTGCACACACCGGGAGACAGTTACTCTGTATGGAACCGCAATCAGTGACTCTGTGCAGGCCGGGAGTTAGTGACCTTGTACGGACCGGAATCAGCGATCCTGTACAGACAGGGAGTCCGTGAATGTGTATAGGACGGGAGTCAGTCACCCTGTGCAGACCTGGAGTCAATTACTCTGTATAGAACGGGAGTCAGTTTCTCTTTACAGGCCGGTAGTTTGTGACTCTGTACGGACCTGAATCAGTGATTCTGTAAAGAAAGGGAGTCAGTGGCTCTGTACAGACCTGGAATCAGTGAATCTGTGCAGAACGAGAGGCACTCACTCTGTACGACCGGGAGTCAGTGACGCAGTACGACGGGGAGTCAGTGACTCTGGATAGAACCGGAGTCACTGACTCTGTACAGGCCGGGAGTTAATAACTCTGTACGGACCGGAATCAGTGATTCTGTGCAGACTGGGAGTCAGTTTATCTGTACCGGACGGGAGTCAGTGAATCTGCATAGACCGGAAGTCAATTACTCTTTACAGACCGGGAGTCAGTGACTCTGTACAGACCAGTAGTCAGTGACTTTGTCCAGACGGAATGTCAGTGACTCTCCACAGACCGGGAGGCAATTATTCTGGACAGACCGGGAGGCAGTGAGTCTTCATAGACCCGGAGTCAGTGACCCTGTAAAGACCGGAATCAGTGACTCTGTGCAGAGAGTGAATCAATGAATCTGTACAGATCTGGATTCAGTGGCTCTGCACAAGCCGAGTGTCAGTGGCTCTGTCGACTCCGGGTGTCATTGATTCTGTACAGACAGGAAGTCAGTGACTCTGCACAGGCCGGGGAGTCAGAGACTCTGCACAGACCTGAAGTCAGTGGCTCTGTAAGAGCGGGAGTCAGTAACTCTGTAGAGACCGGGCGTCCGTGACTCCGTACAGACCGGGAGTCAGTGATTCTTTACAGACCTGGAGTCAGTGCCTCTGCACGGACCGAGAGTCAGTGAGTCTTTACAGACCGGGAATCAGTGACTCTGTACAGTCGGGGAGTCATTGATTCTGTACAGACATGGAGTCAGTGAAGCTGCACAGACCGGGAGTCAGTGACTCTCTACAGACCTGCAGTGAGTGATTCTGCACAGGCCTTGAGCAAGTGACGCTGTACATAACGGAAGTCAGTGAATCTGGACAGACCGGGAGTCAATGACTCTGTACAGACGTGGAGTACGTGATTCTGTGCAGAGCGGGAGTCAGTGATCCTGTGCAGACCGGAGTTAGTGACTCTGCAGAGACCGTGCGCACGTGACTCTGTAGAGACCTGGTGTCAGTGACTCTGTACAGACCTGGAGTCAGTGAGTCTGTACAGACCGGGAGTAAGTGACTCTATTCCGACCGAGAGTCAGTGATTCGGAAAGGACCGTGAGTCAGTGACTCTGTACAAACAGGAATCAGTGACTCTGTGCAAACAGTGAGTCAGTGAATCTGCACAGACCTGAAGTCAGTGGCTCTGTACAGGCCGGGTGTCAGTGACTCTGCACAGACCGGATGTAAGTGAATCTTCATAGATCGGGAGTCAGTAAGTCTGTACAGACCGGGAGTCAGTGACAATGTACGGAACGGAATCACTGAATCTGCACAGAGTGGGAGTCAATGACTCTGTACAGACCGGTAGTCAGTGGCTCTGTAAGCCCGGGAATCAGTACCTCTGTACAGTCCTTCAGTCAGTTAATCTGTACGGACCGGGAGTCAGTGACTTTGTAAAGACGGGGTCAGTGACTCTCTGCAGTGTCACTGACTTCCAGTCTCTACTGAGTCACTGCCTTCCGGTCTGCACAGAGTCACTGACACCGAGAGTTCGTGACTCTGTACAGACCGGGAATCAGTGACTCTGTACAGTCGGGGAGTCATTGATTCTGTACAGACATGGAGTCAGTGAAGCTGCACAGACCGGGAGCCAGTGACTCTCTACAGACCTGCAGTGAGTGATTCTGCACAGGTCTGGAGCAAGTGACGCTGTACAGAACGGAAGTCAGTGAATCTGGACAGACCAGGAGTCAGTGACTCTGCACAGACCGGAGTTAGTGAGTCTGCACAGACCGTGCGCAAGTGACTCTGTACAGACCTGGTGTCAGTGACTTTGTACAGACCTGGAGTCAGTGAGTCTGTACAGACCTGGAGTAAGTGACTTTATTCAGACCGAGAGTCAGTGATTCGGAAAGGACCGTGAGTCAGTGACTCTGTACAAACAGGAGTCAGTGACTCTGTGCAAACACTGAGTCAGTGAATCTGCACAGACCTGAAGTCAGTGGCTCTCTACAGGCCGGGTGACAGTGACTCTGTACAGACCGGAAGTCAGTGACTGTGTACAGGCCGGGGAGTTAGTGACTCTGTGCACAGCGGGATTTAATGGCTCTGTGCAGACCGGGAGTCGGTGATTCTGTACGGACTTGAAGTCGGTGACTCTGTGCAGACAGGGAGTCAGTGGTTCTGTAAGACCTGGAATCAGTACCTCTGTACAGTCCTTCAGTCAGTTACTCTGTACGGACCGGGAGTCAGTGACTCTGTACAGACGTGGAGTACGTGATTCTGTGCAGACCAGGAGTCAGTGATTCTGCACAGACCGGAGTTAGTGACTCTGCACAGACCGTGCGCAAGTGACTCTGTGCAGACCTGGAGTCAGTGAGTCTGTACAGACCGGGAGTAAGTGACTCTATTCAGCCCGAGAGTCAGTGATTCGGAAAGGACCGTGAGTCAGTGACTCTGTAGAAACAGGAGTCAGTGACTCTGTGCAAACACTGAGTCAGGGAATTTGCACAGACCTGAAGTCAGTGGCTCTGAACAGGCCGGGTGACAGTGACTCTGCACAGACCGGATGTAAGTGAGTCTTCATAGATCGGGAGTCAGTAAGTCTGTACAGACCGGGAGTCAGTGACAATGTACAGAACGGAATCACTGAATCTGCATAGAGTGGGAGTCAGTGACTCTGTACAGACCGGTAGTCAATGGCTCTGTAAGACCGGGAATCAGTACCTATGTACAGTCCTTCAGTCAGTTACGTTGTACGGACCGGGAGTCAGTGACTTTGTACAGACGGGGAGTCAGTGACACTCTGCAGTGTCACCGCCTTCCGGTCTCTACTGAGTCACTGCCTTCCGGTCTCTACAGTCACTGACACCGAGAGTTCGTGACTCTGCACAGACCTGGAATGAGTGACTCTGCACAGAGCTGGAGTCAGTGACTGTACAGGCCGGGAGTCACTTTTTCTGTACAGACCGGAATCAGTGAATCTGTACAGACAGGGAGTCAGTGAAAATGTGCAGATCTGGAGTCAGTGGCTCTGTACAGATCGGGTGTCAGTGACTCTGTACAGACCGGAAGTCAGTGAATGTGTACAGGCCGGGGAGTCAGTGACTCTGTACAGACCTGGAGTCAGTGACAATGTACGGACCGGGAGTCAGTGACTGTGTACAGGCCGGGGAGTCAGTGACTCTGTACAGACCTGGAGTCAGTGACTCTGTACAGACAGGGAGTCAGTGAATCTGTACATACCGAGAGTCATTGAATCTGTACAGACAGGGAGTCAGTGAATCTGTACAGGCCGGGATTCCGTGACTCTTTATGGACCGGAATCAGTGACTCTGTTCAGGGAGTGAGTCAGTGAAACTGTGCGGACCTGGCGTCAGTGGCTCTGTACAGACCGGGTGTCAGTGACTCTGTACAGACCTGGAGTCAGTGTCCCTGGGCAGACTGGGATTCAATGGCTCTGTGCAGATCGGGAGTCGGTGATTCGGTACGGACTTGACGTCGGTGACACTGACAGAAGTCAGTGCCTCTGCATAGACCGGATGTCAGTTATTCTGTACAGGCCGGCAGTCAGTGACTCTGTGCATAGCGGGATTCAGTGACTCTCTGCAGACCTGGAGTCAGTGAATCTATCCAGACTGGTAGTTAGTGGCTCTGTGCAGACCGGGAGTCAGCGATTCTGTCCAGACCGGGTGTCAGTGAGTCTTTACAGACCGGGAGTCAGTAACTCTGAACAGACCGAGTGTTAGTGACTCTCTCCAACCGGGAGTCAGTGACGCTGGACGACCGGGAGTCAGTGATTCTGTACAGACCTGGAGTCAGTGACTCTACACAGACCGGGAGTCAGTTACTCTGTATAGAATGGGAGTCAATTACACTGTACAGGCCGGGAGTCAGCGTCTCTGTGCAGTTCGGAATCATTGATTATGTACAGACCTGGAGTCAGCGATGCTGTACAGACCGGGATAAGTGAGTCTGTGCAGACAGTGAGTCAGTGAATCTGCACAGACCTGGAGTTAGTGGCTCTGTACAGGCCGGGTCTCAGTGTCTCTGTACAGACCGGGTGTCAGTGAGTCTTCAGAGATCGGGAGTCATTACATCTGGACAGACCGGGAGTCAGTGACTCGGTACTGGCCGAGGAGTCAGTGGCTCTGTAAGACGGGAAATCCGTAACTCTGTACGGTCCTGCAGTCAGTGAATCTGTAGAGACCGGAATCAGTTAATCTGTCCAGACAGGGAGTCAGTGAATTTCTTCAGACCAGTTGTCAGTGACTTTGTCCAGACGGAATGTCAGTGACTCTCCACAGACCGGGAGACAATGATTCTGTACAGACCGGGGGAAGTGAGTCTTCATAGACCCGGAGTCAGTAACTCTGAACGGACCGAGAGTTAGCCACTCTCTTCAGAACTGGAGTCAGTGACTCTGCACAGACCGGGAGTCAGTGACCCTGTAAAGACCGGAATCAGTGACTCTGTACGGACAGTGCGTCATTGAATCTGTACAGACCTGGATTCAGTGGCTCTGCTCAGACCGAGTGTCAGTGGCTCCGTACAGACCGGGTATCAGTGATTCTGTACAGACAGGAAGTCAGTGACTCTGCACAGACCGGGAGTCAGTGACTCCACAAAGACCTGAAGTCAGTGGCTCTATACCGTCCGGGTGTCAGTGACTCTGGACAGAGTAGGTGTAAATGACTCTGCACAGGGCGGGAGTCAGTAATTCTGTACAGACCGGACGTCCGTGACTCAGTACAGACCGTGAGTCAGTGATTCTGTACAGACCTGGAGTCAGTGCCTCTGTACAGTCGGGGAGTCATTGATTCTGTACAGACCTGGAGTCAGTGAAGCTGCAGAGACCGGGTGTCAGTGACTCTCTGTAGACCTGGAGTGAGTGAGTATGCACAGACCTGGAGCAAGTGACGCTGCACAGACCGGAAGTCAGTGAATCTGAACAGACCGGGAGTCAATGACTCGGTAAAGACGTGGAGTCCGTGAGTCTGTACAGTCCTGGAGTACGTGACTCTGTACAGACCGGGAGTAAGTGATTCTGTACAGACTGGAGTCAGTGACTCTGCACAGACCGTGCGTAAGTGACTCTGTACAGACCTGGAGTCAGTGACTCGGTACAGGCCGGGGAGTCAGTGACTCTGTGCAGATCTGAATCATTGACTCTGTACAGAGAGGGAGTCAGTGACTCTCTACAGACCGTTCGTCAGTGGCTCTGTCAGACCGGGAATCAGTAACTCTGTACAGTCCTGCAATCAGTGACTCTGTACGGACTGGGAGCCAGTCAATTTGTACAGACGGGGTGTCAGTAAATCTGTACAGAGTCACTGCCTTCCGGTCTATAGAGAGTCACTGACACCGAGAGTTCCTGACTCTGTACAGACCTTGAGTCAGTGACTCTGCACAGACCGGGAGTCAGTGACTGTACAGACAGGGAGTCAGTGAATCTGTACAGGCCGGGAGTCGGTGACTCTGCATGGACCGGAATCAGTGACTCTGGTCAGACAGTGAGTCAGTGAAACTGTGCAGACTTGGAGTCAGTGGCTCTGCACAGATCGGGTGTCAGTGACTCTGCACAGACCGGAAGTCAGTGACTGTGTACAGGCCAGGAGTCCGTGACTCTGTATGGACCGGAAGCAATGTCTCTGTTCAGACAGTGAGTCAGTGAAACTGTGCGGACCTGGCGTCAGTGGCTCTGTAAAGACCGGGTGTCAGTGACTCTGTGCAGACGTGGATTCAGTGTCCCTGTGCAGTCCGGGATTCAGTGGCTCTGTGCAGACCGGGAGTCGGTGATTCTGTACGGACTTGAAGTCGGTGACTCTGTGCAGTCCTGGAGTCAGTGATGCTGTGCAGACCTGGAGTCAGTGCCTCTGTACAGACCGGGAGTTAGCGTCTCTGTGCAGACCGGGAGTCGGTCTCTCTGTGCAGACTGTATTCAGTGATTCTGCACAGACCGGGAAAAAGTGACTCTGTACAGACCGAGAGTTACTGACTCTGTACGACCGGGTGTCAGTGACGCTGTCCGACGGGAGTCATTGACTCTGTGCAGAACTGGAGTCAGTGACTCTGTACAGGCTGGGAGTTAGTGACTTTGTACGGACCGCAATCATGATTCTGTACAGACAGGGAGTCGGTGAATATGTACAGGACGGGAGTCAGTCACCCTGTGCTGACCTGGAGTCAGTTACTCTGTATGGAACGGGAGTAAGTGACTCTGTACACGCCCGGAGTTTGTGACTCTGTCCGGACCGGAATCACTGATTCTGTAAAGGGAGTCAGTGGCTCTGTACAGCCCTGGAGTCAGTGACTCTGTACCGACCTTAAGTCAGTGACGCTGCGCAAACCGCGAGTCAGTGACTTTGTACAGACCTGGAGTTGGGTTGTCCGTACAGACCGGGAGTCAGTGGTTCTGTACAGAACAGGAGTCAGTGACTCTGTACAGAACGGGAGTCATTGATTCTGTGCACACCTGGAGTCAGTGATTCTGTACAGACCGGGAGTCATTGTCTCTGTACAGACCGAGAATCAGTAACTCCGAACAGACCGAGAGTTACTCGCTCTGTACGACCGGGAGTCGGTGACGCTGTACGACGTGGAGTCAGTGACTCTGGATAGAACCGGAGTCACTGACTCTGTGCAGGCCGGGAGTAGGGAACTCTGTACGGACCGGAATCAGTGATTCTGTGCAGACTGGGAGTCAGTTTATCTGTACCGGACGGGAGTCAGTCACTCTGTGCAGACCTGGACTCACCGTCTTCCTTCAGACCGGGAATCAGTTACTCTGCACAGACCGGGAGTCAGTGACTCTGTACAGACCAGTAGTCAGTGACTTTGTCCAGACGGAATGTCAGTTACTCTCCACAGACTGGGAGGCAATGATTCTGCACAGACCGGGAGGCAGTGTCTCTGTACAGACAGTTAGTCAGTGATTCTGTACAGGCCTGGAGTCAGTGCCCCTGTGCAGACCGGGATTCAATGGCTCTGTGCAGACCGGGAGTCGGTGATTCTGCATAGACCGGAAGTCAGTTACTCTGTACACACCGGGAGTCAGTGATTCTGTGCATAGCGGGATTCAGTGACTCGCTGCAGACCAGGAGTCAGTGAATCTGTACAGACCGGGAGTTAGTGCGTCTTTCCAGACCGGGAGTCAGTAACTCTGAATAGACCAAGTGTTAGTGACACTGTCCAACCGGGAGCCAATGACGCTGTACGACCGGGAGTCAGTGATGCTGTGCAGACCTGGAGTCAGTGCCTCTGTACAGACTGGGAGTTAGTGTCTCTGTGCAGACCGGGAGTCAGTGTCTCTGTGCATACCGGATTCAGTGATTCTGCACAGACCGGGAGTCAGTGACTCTTTACCCACCGTGAGTCAGTGAATCTGTACAGACGGGGAATTATTGATTCTGTGCACACCTGGAGTCAGCGATTCTGTGCAGACCTGGAGTCAGGGACTCTGTACAGACCGGGAGTCAGTGATTCTGTACAGACCGTGTGTCGGTAACTCTGAACAAACGGAGAGTTACTGACTCTGTACGACCGGGTGTCAGTGACGCTGTCCGACGGGAGTCAGTGACTCTGCACAGACCGGGAGACAGTTACTCTGTAAAGAACCGGAGTCAGTGACTCTGTGCAGGCCAGGAGTTCGTGACTCTGTACAGAGGGGGAATTATTGACTATTTGCACACCTGGAGTCAGCGACTCTGTGCAGACCTGGAGTCAGTGAATCTGGACAGACCGAGAGGCAGTAACTCTGAACAGACCGAGAGTTACTGTCTCTGTACGACGGGTGTTAGTGATGCTGTCCGACGGGAGTCAGTGACTCTGCACACAGCGGGAGACAGTTACTCTGCATGGAACTGCAATCAGTGAATCTGTGCAGGCCGGGAGTTAGTGACCTTGTACGGACCGGAATCAGCGATCCTGTACAGACAGGGAGTCCGTGAATGTGTATAGGACGGGAGTCAGTCACCCTGTGCAGACCTGGAGTCAATTACTCTGTATAGAACGGGAGTCAGTTTCTCTTTACAGGCCGGTAGTTTGTGACTCTGTACGGACCTGAATCAGTGATTCTGTAAAGAAAGGGAGTCAGTGGCTCTGTACAGACCTGGAATCAGTGAATCTGTGCAGAACGAGAGGCACTCACTCTGTACGACCGGGAGTCAGTGACGCAGTACGACGGGGAGTCAGTGACTCTGGATAGAACCGGAGTCACTGACTCTGTACAGGCCGGGAGTTAATAACTCTGTACGGACCGGAATCAGTGATTCTGTGCAGACTGGGAGTCAGTTTATCTGTACCGGACGGGAGTCAGTGAATCTGCATAGACCGGAAGTCAATTACTCTTTACAGACCGGGAGTCAGTGACTCTGTACAGACCAGTAGTCAGTGACTTTGTCCAGACGGAATGTCAGTGACTCTCCACAGACCGGGAGGCAATTATTCTGAACAGACCGGGAGGCAGTGAGTCTTCATAGACCCGGAGTCAGTGACCCTGTAAAGACCGGAATCAGTGACTCTGTGCAGAGAGTGAATCAATGAATCTGTACAGATCTGGATTCAATGGCTCTGCACAAGCCGAGTGTCAGTGGCTCTGTCGACTCCGGGTGTCATTGATTCTGTACAGACAGGAAGTCAGTGACTCTGCACAGGCCGGGGAGTCAGAGACTCTGCACAGACCTGGAGTCAGTGGCTCTGTAAGAGCGGGAGTCAGTAACTCTGTAGAGACCGGGCGTCCGTGACTCCGTACAGACCGGGAGTCAGTGATTCTTTACAGACCTAGAGTCAGTGCCTCTGCACGGACCGAGAGTCAGTGAGTCTTTACAGACCGGGAATCAGTGACTCTGTACAGTCGGGGAGTCATTGATTCTGTACAGACATAGAGTCAGTGAAGCTGCACAGACCGGGAGTCAGTGACTCTCTACAGACCTGCAGTGAGTGATTCTGCACAGGCCTGGAGCAAGTGACGCTGTACAGAACGGAAGTCAGTGAATCTGGACAGACCGGGAGTCAGTGACTCTGTACAGACGTGGAGTACGTGATTCTGTGCAGAGCGGGAGTCAGTGATTCTGTGCAGACCGGAGTTAGTGACTCTGCACAGACCGTGCGCAAGTGACTCTGTAGAGACCTGGTGTCAGTGACTCTGTACAGACCTGGAGTCAGTGAGTCTGTACAGACCGGGAGTAAGTGACTCTATTCAGACCGAGAGTCAGTGATTCGGAAAGGACCGTGAGTCAGTGACACTGTACAAACAGGAATCAGTGACTCTGTGCAAACAGTGAGTCAGTGAATCTGCACAGACCTGAAGTCAGTGGCTCTGTACAGGCCGGGTGTCAGTGACTCTGCACAGACCGGATGTAAGTGAATCTTCATAGATCGGGAGTCAGTAAGTCTGTACAGACCGGGAGTCAGTGACAATGTACGGAACGGAATCACTGAATCTGCACAGAGTGGGAGTCAATGACTCTGTACAGACCGGTAGTCAGTGGCTCTGTAAGACCGGGAATCAGTACCTCTGTACAGTCCTTCAGTCAGTAACTCTGTACGGACCGGGAGTCAGTGACTTTGTACAGACGGGGAGTCAGTGACTCTCTGCAGTGTCACTGCCTTCCGGTCTCTACTGAGTCACTGCCTTCCGGTCTGCACAGAGTCACTGACACCGAGAGTTCGTGACTCTGTACAGACCGGGAATCAGTGACTCTGTACAGTCGGGGAGTCATTGATTCTGTACAGACATGGAGTCAGTGAAGCTGCACAGACCGGGAGCCAGTGACTCGCTGCAGAGCTGCAGTGAGTGATTCTGCACAGACCTGGAGCAAGTGACGCTGTACAGACCGGAAGTCAGTGAATCTGGACAGACCGGGAGTCAGTGACTCTGAACAGACGTGGAGTACGTGATTCTGTGCAGACCGGGAGTCAGTGATTCTGTACAGACCGGAGTTAGTGACTCTGCACAGACCGTGCGCAAGTGACTCTGTACAGACCTGGAGTCAGTGAGTCTGTACAGACAGGGAGTCAGTGAAAATGTGCAGATCTGGAGTCAGTGGCTCTGTACAGATCGGGTGTCAGTGACTCTGTACAGACCGGAAGTCAGTGACTGTGTACAGACCTGGAGTCAGTGACACTGTACGGACCGTGAGTCAGTGACTGTGTACAGGCCGGGGAGTCAGTGACTCTGTACAGACCTGGAGTCAGTGACTCTGTACAGACAGGGAGTCAGTGAATCTGTACATACCGAGAGTCATTGAATCTGTACAGACAGGGAGTCAGTGAATCTGTACAGGCCGGGATTCCGTGACTCTTTATGGACCGGAATCAGTGACTCTGTTCAGAGAGTGAGTCAGTGAAACTGTGCGGACCTGGCGTCAGTGGCTCTGTACAGACCGGGTGTCAGTGACTCTGTACAGACCTGGAGTCAGTGTCCCTGGGCAGACTGGGATTCAATGGCTCTGTGCAGACCGGGAGTCGGTGATTCGGTACGGACTTGACGTCGGTGACACTGACAGAAGTCAGTGCCTCTGCATAGACCGGATGTCAGTTATTCTGTACAGGCCGGCAATCAGTGACTCTGTGCATAGCGGGATTCAGTGACTCTCTGCAGACCTGGAGTCAGTGAATCTATCCAGACTGGTAGTTAGTGGCTCTGTGCAGACCGGGAGTCAGCGATTCTGTCCAGACCGGGTGTCAGTGAGTCTTTACAGACCGGGAGTCAGTAACTCTGAACAGACCGAGTGTTAGTGACTCTCTCCAACCGGGAGTCAGTGACGCTGTACGACCGGGAGTCAGTGATTCTGTACAGACCTGGAGTCAGTGACTCTACACAGACCGGGAGTCAGTTACTCTGTATAGAATGGGAGTCAATTACACTGTACAGGCCGGGAGTCAGCGTCTCTGTGCAGTTCGGAATCATTGACTATGTACAGACCTGGAGTCAGCGATGCTGTACAGACCGGGATAAGTGAGTCTGTGCAGACAGTGAGTCAGTGAATCTGCACAGACCTGGAGTCAGTGGCTCTGTACAGGCCGGGTGTCAGTGAGTCTTCAGAGATCGGGAGTCATTACATCTGTACAGACCGGGAGTCAGTGACTCGGTACTGGCCGAGGAGTCAGTGGCTCTGTAAGACGGGAAATCCGTAACGCTGTACGGTCCTGCAGTCAGTGAATCTGTAGACACCGGAATCAGTTAATCTGTCCAGACAGGGAGTCAGTGAATTTCTTCAGACCAGTTGTCAGTGACTTTGTCCAGACGGAATGTCAGTGACTCTCCACAGACCGGGAGACAATGATTCTGTACAGACCGGGGGAAGTGAGTCTTCATCGACCCGGACTCAGTAACTCTGAACGGACCGAGAGTTAGCCACTCTCTTCAGAACTGGAGTCAGTGACTCTGCACAGACCAGGAGTCAGTGACCCTGTAAAGACCGGAATCAGTGACTCTGCACAGACAGTGAGTCAATGAATCTGTACAGACCTGGATTCAGTGGCTCTGCTCAGACCGAGTGTCAGTGGCTCTGTACAGACCGGGTATCAGTGATTCTGTACAGACAGGAAGTCAGTGACTCTGCACAGGCCGGGAGTCAGTGACTCCACAAAGACCTGAAGTCAGTGGCTCCATACCGTCCGGGTGTCAGTGACTCTGGACAGAGTAGGTGTAAATGACTCTGCACAGGGCGGGAGTCAGTAATTCTGTACAGACCGGACGTCCGTGACTCAGTACAGACCGGGAGTCAGTGATTCTGTACAGACCTGGAGTCAGTGCTTCTGTACAGTCGGGGAGTCATTGATTCTGTACAGACCTGGAGTCAGTGAAGCTGCAGAGACCGGGTGTCAGTGACTCTCTGCAGACCTGGAGTGAGTGAGTATGCACAGACCTGGAGCAAGTGACGCTGCACAGACCGGAAGTCAGTGAATCTGGACAGACCGGTAGTGAATGACTCGGTAAAGACGTGGAGTCCGTGAGTCTGTACAGTCCTGGAGTATGTGACTCTGTACAGACCGGGAGTAAGTGATTCTGTACAGACTGGAGTCAGTGACTCTGCACAGACCGTGCGTAAGTGACTCTGTACAGACCTGGAGTCAGTGACTCGGTACAGGCCGGGGAGTCAGTGACTCTGTGCAGATCTGAATCATTGACTCTGTACAGAGAGGGAGTCAGTGACTCTCTACAGACCGTTCGTCAGTGGCTCTGTCAGACCGGGAATCAGTATCTCTGTACAGTCCTGCAATCAGTGACTCTGTACGGACCGGGAGCCAGTGAATTCGTACAGACGGGGTGTCAGTAAATCTGTACAGAGACACTGCCTTCCGGTCTATAGAGAGTCACTGACACCGAGAGTTCCTGACTCTGTGCAGACCTTGAGTCAGTGAGTCTGCACAGACCGGGAGTCAGTGACTGTACAGACAGGGAGTCAGTGAATCTGTACAGGCCGGGAGTCGGTGACTCTGCATGGACCGGAATCAGTGACTCTGGTCAGACAGTGAGTCAGTGAAACTGTGCAGACCTGGAGTCAGTGGCTCTGCACAGATCGGGTGTCAGTGACTCTGTACAGACCGGAAGTCAGTGACTGTGTACAGGCCGGGAGTCCGTGACTCTGTATGGACCGGAATCAATGACTCTGTTCAGACAGTGAGTCAGTGAAACTGTGCGGACCTGGCGTCAGTGGCTCTGTAAAGACCGGGTGTCAGTGACTCTGTGCAGACGTGGATTCAGTGTCCCTGTGCAGTCCGGGATTCAATGGCTCTGTGCAGACCGGGAGTCGGTGATTCTGTACGGACTTGAAGTCGGTGACTCTGTGCAGACCGGAAGTCAGTGACTCTGCATAGACCGGAAGTCAGTTGCTCTGTACAGAACGGGAGTCAGTGACTTTGAGCAAAGCGGGATTCAGTGACTCTCTGCAGTCCTGGAGTCAGTGAATCTGTACAGACCGGGAGTTAGTGGCTCTGTGCAGACCGGGAGTAAGTGATTCTGTCCAGATCGGGAGTCAGTGAGTCTTTACAGACCGGGAGTCAGTAACTCTGAACAGACCGAGTGTTAGTGACTCTGTCCAACCGGGAGTCAGTGACGCTGTACGACCGGGAGTCAGTGATGCTGTGCAGACCTGGAATCAGTGCCTCTGTACAGACCGGGAGTTAGCGTCTCTCTGCAGACCGGGAGAAAGTGACTCTGTACAGACCGAGAGTTTCTGACGCTGTCCGACGGGAGTCATTGACTCTGTGCAGAACTGGAGTCAGTGACTCTGTGCAGGCTTGGAGTTAGTGACTTTGTACGGACCGCAATCATGATTCTGTACAGACAGGGAGTCGGTGAATATGTACAGGACGGGAGTCAGTCACCCTGTGCTGACCTGGAGTCAGTTACTTTGTATGGAACGGGAGTCAGTGACTCTGTACACGCCCGGAGTTTGTGACTCTGTCCGGACCGGAATCAGTGATTCTGTAAAGGGAGTCAGTTGCTCTGTACAGACCTGGAGTCAGTGACTCTGTGCCGACCTTAAGTCAGTGACGCTGCGCAGACCGGGAGTCAGTGACTTTGTACAGACCTGGAGTTGGGTTGTCCGTACAGACCGGGAGTCAGTGGTTCTGTACAGAACAGGAGTCAGTGACTCTGTACAGAACGGGAGTCATTGATTCTGTGCACACCTGGCGTCAGTGATTCTGTACAGACCGGGAGTCATTGTCTCTGTACAGACCGAGAATCAGTAACTCCGAACAGACCGAGAGTTACTCGCTCTGTACGACCGGGAGTCGGTGACGCTGTACGACGTGGAGTCAGTGACTCTGGATAGAACCGGAGTCACTGACTCTGTGCAGGCCGGGAGTTAGTAACTCTGTACGGACCGGAATCAGTGATTCTGTGCAGACTGGGAGTCAGTTTATCTGTACCGGACGGGAGTCAGTCACTCTGTACAGACCTGGACTCACCGTCTCCCTTCAGACCGGGAGTCAGTTACTCTGTACAGACCGGGAGTCAGTGACTCTGTACAGACCAGTAGTCAGTGACTTTGTCCAGACGGAATGTCAGTGACTCTCCACAGACTGGGAGGCAATGATTCTGCACAGACCGGGAGGCAGTGTCTCTGTACAGACAGTTAGTCAGTGATTCTGTACAGGCCTGGAGTCAGTGCCCCTGTGCAGACCGGGATTCAATGGCTCTGTGCAGACCGGGAGTCGGTGATTCTGTCCCGACTTCAACTCGGTGACTTTGTGCAGACCGGGAGTCAGTGACTCTGCATAGACCGGAGGTCAGTTACTCTGTACACACCGGGAGTCAGTGATTCTGTGCATAGCGGGATTCAGTGACTCGCTGCAGACCAGGAGTCAGTGAATCTGTACAGACCGGGAGTTAGTACGTCTTTCCAGACCGGGAGTCAGTAACTCTGAATAGACCAAGTGTTAGTGACACTGTCCAACCGGGAGCCAATGACGCTGTACGACCGGGAGTCAGTGATGCTGTGCAGACCTGGAGTCAGTGCCTCTGTACAGACTGGGAGTTAGTGTCTCTGTGCAGACCGGGAGTCAGTGTCTCTGTGCAGACCGGATTCAGTGATTCTGCACAGACCGGGAGTCAGTGACTCTTTACACACCGTGAGTAAGTGAATCTGTACAGACGGGGAATTATTGATTCTGTGCAAACCTGGAGTCAGCGACTCTGCAGACCTGGAGTCAGTGATTCTGTACAGACCGCGTGTCAGTAACTCTGAACAAACGGAGAGTTACTGACTCTGTACGACCGGGTGTCAGTGACGCTGTCCGACAGGAGTCAGTGACTCTGCACAGACCGGGAGACAGTTACACTGTAAAGAACCGGAGTCAGTGACTCTGTGCAGGCCAGGAGTTCGTGACTTTGTACGGACCAGAATCAGTGATTCTGTACAGACATGGAGTCCGTAGATATGTACAGGACGGGAGTCAGTCACCCTGTGCAGACCTGGTGTCAGTTACTCTGTATAGAAAGGGAGTCAGTAACTGTGTACAGGCCGGGTGTTTGAGACTCTGTACAGACCTTATTGTAATTACGCTGTGCAGACCGGGAGTGAGTGATTCTGTGGAGACCTGGAGTCGGGTTCTCTGTACAGACCGGGAGTCAGTGGTTCTGTACAGAATGGGAATGTGTGATTCTGTACGGACCGAGAGTCAGTGAATCCGTACAGATGGGGAGTCATTGATCCTGTACACACCTGGAGTCAGTGACTGTCCAGACTTGGGGACATTAGTTTGCACAGAGCTGGAGCCAGTGACGCTGCACAGACCGAGAATCAGTAATTCTGAACAGGCCGAGAGTTACTGACTCTGTACGACCGGGATTCATTGACTCTGTACAGTCGGGGAGTCATTGATTCTGTACAGGCCGGTCGTCAGTGATTCATTACAGACCTGAATTCAGTGACGTTGTCCAGACCGGGAATCGGTGTTTCTGTCCGGACCGGATCTCGTTGACTCTGTCCAGACCGGGCGTCAGTGACTCTTTGCAGACCGGGAGTCGGTCACTCTGTACAGACCGGGTGTCCGTGATTCTGGACAGACCTGGAATCAGTTACTGTGCACAGACCTGGAGTCGGGTTCTCTGCACAGACAGGGGGTCTGTGATACTGTACGGACCGGGAGTCAGTGAATCTGTAAAGACAGGGAATCATTGACCCTGTACAGACTGAGAGTTAGTGTCTTTGAACAGGCAGGGTGTCAGTCACTCTGCATAGACCGGAAGTCAGATTCGCTGCACGGACCGCAAGTCAGTGATTCTGGAGAGAAAGGGAGTCAGTGACTCTGCATAGACCGGGAATCAGTAACACTGTGCAGACCGGGAGTCAGTGAGTCTGGACAGACAGGGAGTCAGTGACTCTGTAGGACTTGGAGTCATTGACTCTGCACAGAATCTGGAGTCAGTATCTCTATTCAGACAGTTAGTCAGTTACTCTGCACAGGCCTGGAGTCATTTCCCTGTGCAGACCGGGATTCAATGGCTCTGTGCAGACCCGGAGTCGGTGATTCTGTACGGACTTGAAGTCGGTGACTCTGTGCAGACCGGAAGTCAGTGACTCTGCATAGACCGGAAGTCAGTTACTCTGTACAGACCGGGAGTCAGTGACTCTGTGCAGACCGGGAGTCAGTGATTCTGTCCAGATCGGGTGTCAGTGAGTCTTTACAGACCGGGAGTCAGTAACTCTGAACAGACCGAGTGTTAGTGACTCTGTCCAACCGGAAGTCAGTGACGCTGTACGACCGGGAGTCAGTGATGCTGTGCAGAACGGGAGTCGGTGACTCTGTACAGACCGGAATCAGTGACTCTGTACAGACCGAGAGTTACTGACTCTGTACGACCGGGTGTCAGTGACGCTGTCCGACTGTAGACAGTGACTCTGTGCAGACCTGGAGTCAGTGACTCTGCACACACCGGGAGACAGTTACTCTGCATGGAACCGCAATCAGTGACTCTGTACAGGCCGGGAGTTAGTGACCTTGTACGGACCGGAATCAGCGATTCTGTACAGACAGGGAGTCAGTGAATGTGTACAGGACGGGAGTCAGTCACCCTGTGCAGACCTGGAGTCAATTACTCTGCATAGAACGGGAGTCAGTGTCTCTGTACAGGCCGGGAGTTTGTGACTCTGTTCGGACCGGAAACTGTGATTCTGGAAAGAAAGGGAGTCAGTGGCTCTGTGCAGACCTGGAATCAGTGAATCTGTGCAGACCGAGAGGCACTCACTCTGTACGACCGGGAGTCAGTGACGCTGTACGACGGGGAGTCAGTGACTCTGGATAGATCCGGATCACTGATTCTGTGCAGGCCGGGAGTTAATAACTCTGTACGGACCGGAATCAGTGATTCTGTGCAGACTGGGAGTCAGTGTATCTGTACCGGACGGGAGTCAGTCACTCTGTACAGACCTGGACTCACCGTCTCCCTTCAGACCGGGATTCAGTTACTCTGTACAGACCGGAAGTCAGTGAATCTGCATGGACCGGAAGTCAATTACTCTTTACAGACCGGGAGTCAGTGACTCTGTACAGACCAGTAGTCAGTGAGTTTGTCCAGACGGAATGTCAGAGACTCTCCACAGACTGGGAGGCAATGATTCTGCACAGACCTGGAGGCAGTTTCTCTGTACAGACAGTTAGTCAGTGACTCTGTACAGGCCTGGAGTCAGTGTCCCTGTACAGACCGGGATTCAATGGCTCTGTGCAGACCGGGAGTCGGTGATTCTGTACGGACTTGAAGTCGGTGACTCTGTGCAGACCAGGAGTCAGTGAATCTGTACAGACCGGGAGTTAGTGGCTCTGTGCAGACCGGGAGTCAGTGATTCTGTCCAGACCGGGTGTCAGTGCGTCTTTCCAGACCGGGAGTCAGTAACTCTGAACAGACCGAGTGTTAGTGACACTGTCCAACCGGGAGCCAGTGACGCTGTACGACCGGGAGTCAGTGATGCAGTGCAAACCTGGAGTCAGTGCCTCTGTACAGACCGGGAGTTAGTGTCTCTGTGTGGACCGGGAGTCAGTGTCTCTGTGCAGACCGGATTCAGTGATTCTGCACACACCGGGAGTCAGTGACTCTGTACAGACGGGGCATTATTGATTATGTGCACACTTGGAGTCAGCGACTCTGTGCAGACCTGTAGTCATTGACTCTGTACAGACCGGGAGTCAGTGACGCTGTACAGACCGAGTGTCAGTAACTCTGAACAGACGGAGAGTTACTGACTCTGTACGACCGGGATTCATTGACTCTGTACAGTCGGGGAGTCATTGATTCTGTACAGGCCGGTCGTCAGTGATTCTTTACAGACCTGAATTCAGTGACGTTGTCCAGACCGGGAATCGGTGTTTCTGTACGGACCGGAACTCGTTGACTCTGCACAGACCGGGCGTCAGTGACTCTTTGCAGACCGGGAGTCGGTCACTCTGTACAGACCGGGTGTCCGTGATTCTGGACAGACCTGGAATCAGTTACTGTGCACAGACCTGGAGTCGGGTTCTCTGCACAGACCGGGAGTCTGTGATACTGTACGGACCGGGAGTCAGTGAATCTGTAC
Source organism: Heptranchias perlo (assembly GCF_035084215.1). Classification (NCBI taxonomy): domain Eukaryota; kingdom Metazoa; phylum Chordata; class Chondrichthyes; order Hexanchiformes; family Hexanchidae; genus Heptranchias; species Heptranchias perlo. Next base: position 33,424,188 of record NC_090357.1, on the reverse strand, counting down.
AGACAGGGAATCATTGACCCTGTACAGACCGAGAATTATTGTCTTTGAACAGGCAGGGTGTCAGTAACTCTGCATAGATCGGAAGTCAGATTCGCTGCACGGACGGGAAATCAGTGATTCTGGTCAGAAAGGGAGTCAGTGACTCTGCACAGACCGGGAATCAGTGACACTGTGCAGACCGGGAGTCAGTGAGTCTGTACAGACAGGGAGTCGGTGAATCTGTACAAACCGAGAGTCAGTGAATCTGTACAGACTGGGAGTCAGTGACTCTGTAGGACTGGGAGTCATTGACTCTGTACAGACCTGGAGTCAGTATCTCTGTTCAGACAGTTAGTCAGTGACTCTGTACAGGCCTGGAGTCATTTCCCTGTGCAGACCGGGATTCAATGGCTCTGTGCAGACCCGGAGTCGGTGATTCTGTACGGACTTGAAGTCGGTGACTCTGTGCAGACCGGAAGTCAGTGACTCTGCATAGACCGGAAGTCAGTTACTCTGTACAGACCGGGAGTCAGTGAATCTGTGCAGACCGGGAGTCAGTGATTCTGTCCAGATCGGGTGTCAGTGAGTCGTTACAGACCGGGCGTCAGTAACTCTGAACAGACCGAGTGTAAGTGATTCTGTCCAACCGGGAGTCAGTGACGCTGTACGACCGGGAGTCAGTGATGCTGTGCAGACCTGGAGTCAGTGCCTCTGTGCAGACCGGGAGTTAGTGTCTCTGTTCAGAACGGGAGTCCGTGTCTCTGTGCAGACCGGATTCAGTGATTCTGCACAGACCGGAAGTCAGTGACTCTGTACAGACAGGGAATCATTGACCCTGTACAGACTGAGAGTGAGTGACTTTGAACAGACAGGGATTCAGTGCCTCTGCACAGACCGGAAGTCAGATTCGCTGCACGGACCGGAACTCAGTGATTCTGGACAGAAAGGGAATCAGTGACTCTGCATCGACCGGGAATCAGTGACACTGTGCAGAACGGGAGTCAGTGACTCTGTACAGACCGGAATCAGTGACTCTGTACAGACCGGGAGTCAGTGACTCTGTACAGAAGGGGAATTTTTGACTATTTGCACACCTGGAGTCAGCGACTCTGTGCAGACCTGGAGTCAGTGAATCTGTACAGACCGAGAGTCATTAACTCTGAACAGACCGAGAGTTACTGTCTCTGTACGACCGGGTGTTAGTGACGCTGTCCGACGTTAGTCAGTGACTCTGTGCAGACCTGGAGTCAGTGACTCTGCACACACCGGGAGACAGTTACTCTGTATGGAACCGCAATCAGTAACTCTGTGCAGGCCGGGAGTTAGTGACCTTGTACGGACCGGAATCAGCGATCCTGTGCAGACAGGGAGTCCGTGAATGTGTATAGGACGGGAGTCAGTCCCCTGTGCAGACCTGGAGTCAATTACTCTGCATAGAACGGGAGTCAGGTTCTCTGTACAGGCCGGGAGTTTGTGACTCTGTACGGACCTGAATCAGTGATTCTGTAAAGAAAGGGAGTCAGTGGCTCTGTACAGACCTGGAATCAGTGAATCTGTGCAGACCGAGAGGCACTCACTCTGTACGACCGGGAGTCAGTGACGCAGTACGACGGGGAGTCAGTGACTCTGGATAGAACCGGAGTCACTGACTCTGTACAGGCCGGGAGTTAATAACTCTGTACGGACCGGAATCAGTGATTCTGTGCAGACTGGGAGTCAGTTTATCTGTACCGGACGGGAGTCAGTGAATCTGCATAGACCGGAAGTCAATTACTCTTTACAGACCGGGAGTCAGTGACTCTGTACAGACCAGTAGTCAGTGACTTTGTCCAGACGGAATGTCAGTGAATCTCCACGGACCGGGAGGCAATGATTCTGGACAGACCGGGAGGCAGTGAGTCTTCATAGACCCGGAGTCAGTGACCCTGTAAAGACCGGAATCAGTGATTCTGTGCAGACAGTGAATCAATGAATCTGTACAGACCTGGATTCAGTGGCTCTGCACAAGCCGAGTGTCAGTGGCTCTGTCGAGTCCGGGTGTCATTGATTCTGTACAGACAGGAAGTCAGTGACTCTGCACAGGCCGGGGAGTCAGAGACTCTGCACAGACCTGGAGTCAGTAGCGCTATACAGACCGGGTGTCAGTGACTCTCCACAGACCTGCAGTGAGTGATTCTGCACAGGCCTGGAGCAAGTGACGCTGTACAGAACGGAAGTCAGTGAATCTGGACAGACCGGGAGTCAGTGACTCTGTAGAGACGTGGAGTACGTGATTCTGTGCAGAGCGGGAGTCAGTGATTCTGTACAGACCGGAGTTAGTGACTGCACAGACCGTGCGCAAGCGACTCTGGACAGAGCTGGTGTCAGTGACTCTGTACAGACCTGGAGTCAGCGAGTCTGTACAGACCGGGAGTAAGTGACTCTATTCAGACCGAGAGGCAGTGCCTCTGTACGGACCGAGAGTCAGGGAGTCTTTACAGACCGGGAATCAGTGACTCTGTACAGTCGGGGAGTCATTGATTCTGTACAGACATGGAGTCAGTGAAGCTGCACAGACCGGGAGTCAGTGACTCTCTACAGACCTGCAGTGAGTGATTCTGCACAGGCCTGGAGCAAGTGACGCTGTACAGAACGGAAGTCAGTGAATCTGGACAGACCGGGAGTCAGTGACTCTGTACAGACGTGGAGTACGTGATTCTGTGCAGAGCGGGAGTCAGTGATTCTGTACAGACCGGAGTTAGTGACTCTGCACAGACCGTGCACAAGTGACTCTGTACAGACCTGGTGTCAGTGACTCTGTACAGACCTGGAGTCAGTGAGTCTGTACAGACCGGGAGTAAGTGACTCTATTCAGACCGAGAGTGAGTGATTCGGAAAGGACCGTGAGTCAGTGACTCTGTACAAACAGGAGTCAGTGACTCTGTGCAAACAGTGAGTCAGTGCATCTGCACAGACCTGAAGTCAGTGGCTCTGTACAGGCCGGGTGTCAGTGACTCTGCACAGACCGGATGTAAGTGAATCTTCATCGATCGGGAGTCAGTAAGTCTGTTCAGACCGCGAGTCAGTGACAATGTACGGAACGGAATCACTGAATCTGCACAGAGTGGGAGTCAATGACTCTGTACAGACCGGTAGTCAGTGGCTCTGTAAGACCGGGAATCAGTACCTCTGTACAGTCCTTCAGTCAGTTACTCTGTACGGAACGGGAGTCAGTGACTTTGTACAGACGGGGAGTCAGTGACTCTCTGCAGTATCACCGACTTCCGGTCTCTACTGAGTCACTGCCTTCCGGTCTGCACAGAGTCACTGACACCGAGAGTTCGTGACTCTGTACAGACCGGGAATCAGTGACTCTGTACAGTCGGGGAGTCATTGATTCTGTACAGACATGGAGTCAGTGAAGCTGCACAGACCGGGAGCCAGTGACTCTCTACAGACCTGCAGTGAGTGATTCTGCACAGAACTGGAGCAAGTGACTCTGCACAGACCGTGCGCAAGTGACTCTGTACAGACCTGGTGTCAGTGACTCTGTACAGACCTGGAGTCAGTGAGTCTGTACAGACCGGGAGTAAGTGACTCTATTCAGACCGAGAGTCAGTGATTCGGAAAGGACCGTGAGTCAGTGACTCTGTACAAACAGGAGTCAGTGACTCTGTGCAAACACTGAGTCAGTGAATCTGCACAGACCTGAAGTCAGTGGCTCTGTACAGGCCGGGTGACAGTCACTCTGTACAGACCGGAAGTCAGTGACTGTGTACAGGCCGGGGAGTCAGTGACTCTGTGCACATCGGGATTTAATGGCTCTGTGCAGACCGGGAGTCGGTGATTCTGTAGGACAGGGAGTCACTGACTCTGTACCGACCTGGAGTCAGTGTCTCTGTACAGACAGTTCTTCAGTGAATCTGTACATACCGAGAGTCATTGAATCTGTACAGACCGGGAGTCAGTGACTCTGTAGGACAGGGAGTCACTGACTCTGTACGGACCTGGAGTCAGTGTCTCTGTACAGACAGTTCTTCAGTGAATCTGTACAGACCTGGCGTCAGTGGCTCTGCACAGACCGGGTGACCGTGACTCTGTACAGACCTGGAGTCAGTGTCCCTGTGCAGACCGGGATTTAATGGCTCTTTGCAGACCGGGAGTCGGTGATTCTGTACGGACTTGAAGTCGGTGACTCTGTGCAGACCGGAAGTCAGTGACTCTGCATATAACGGAAGTCAGTTACTCTGTGCAGACCGTGAGTCACTGACTCTGTGCACAGCGGGATTCAGTGACTCTCTGCAGACCTGGAGTCATTGAATCTGTACAGACCGGGAGTTAGTGGCTCTGTACAGACCGGGAGTCAGTGACTCTGTACAGACCGGTAGTCAGTGGCTCTGTAAGAGCGGGAGTCAGTCACTCTGTACAGACCGGGCGTCCGTGACTCCGTACAGACCGGGAGTCAGTGATCCTTTACAGACCTGGAGTCAGTGCCGCTGCACGGACCGAGAGTCAGTGAGTCTGTATAGACCGGGAGTCAGTGACTCTGTACAGCCGGGGAGTCATTGATTCTGTACAGACATGGAGTCAGTGAAGCTGCACAGACCGGGAGTCAGTGACTCTCTGCAGACCTGCAGTGAGTGATTGTGCACAGACCTGGAGCAAGTGACGCTGCACAGACCGGAAATCAGTGAATCTGGACAGACAGGGAGTCAGTGACTCTCTACAGACGTGGAGTACGTGATTCTGTGCAGACAGTGAGTCAGTGAATCTGCACAGACCTGAAGTCAGTGGTTCTGTGCAGGTCGGGTGCAAATGAGTCTTCATAGATCGGGAGTCAGTCAGTCTGTACAGACCGGGAGTCAGTGACAATGTACAGAACGGAATCACTGAATCTGCATAGAGTGGGAGTCAGTGACTCTGTACAGACCGGTAGTCAGTGGCTCTGTAAGACCGGGAATCAGTACCTCTGTACAGTCCTTCAGTCAGTTACTCTGTACGGACCGGGAGTCAGTGACTTTGTACAGACGGGGAGTCAGTGACTCTCTGCAGTGTCACTGCCTTCCGGTCTCTACTGAGTCACTGCCTTCCGGTCTGTACAGACTCACTGACACCGAGAGTTCTTGACTCTGTCCAGACCTGGAATCAGTGAATCTGTAAAGACAGGGTGTCAGTGAAACTGTGCAGACCTGGAGTCAGTGGCTCTGTACAGATCGGGTGTCAGTGACTGTGTACAGGCCGGGGAGTCAGTTACTCTGCACAGACCTGGAGTCAGTGACTCTGTACGGACCTGGAGTCAGTGACTCTGTACAGACCTGGATTCAGTGACTCTGTGCAGACAGGGAGTCAGTGAATCTGTACATACCGAGAGTCATTGAATCTGTACAGACCGGGAGTCAGTGACTCTGTAGGACAGGGAGTCACTGACTCTGTACGGACCTGGAGTCAGTGTCTCTGTACAGACAGTTCTTCAGTGAATCTGTACAGACCTGGCGTCAGTGGCTCTGTGCAGACCGGGTGACCGTGACTCTGTACAGACCTGGAGTCATTGACACTGTGCACAGCGGGATTCAGTGACTCTCTGCAGACCTGGAGTCATTGAATCTGTACAGACGGGGAGTTAGTGGCTCTGTACAGACCGGGAGTCAGTGACTCTGTACAGACCGGTAGTCAGTGGCTCTGTAAGAGCGGGAGTCAGTCACTCTGTACAGACCGGGCGTCCGTGACTCCGTACAGACCGGGAGTCAGTGATTCTGTACAGACCTGGAGTCAGTGCCGCTGTACGGACCGAGAGTCAGTGAGTCTGTACAGACCGGGAGTCAGTGACTCTGTGCAGTCGGGCAGTCATTGATTCTGTACAGACATGGAGTCAGTGAAGCTGCACAGACCGGGAGTCAGTGACTCTATACAGACCTGCAGTGAGTGATTGTGCACAGACCTGGAGCAAGTGACGCTGCACAGACCGGAAGTCAGTGAATCTGGACAGACAGGGAGTCAGTGACTCTGTACAGACGTGGAGTACGTGATTCTGTGCGGACCGGGAGTCAGTGATTCTTTACAGACCTGGAGTCAGTGCCGCTGTACGGACCGAGAGTCAGTGAGTCTGTACAGACCGGGAGTCAGTGACTCTGTACAGTCGGGGAGTCATTGATTCTGTACAGACATGGAGTCAGTGAAGCTGCACAGACCGGGAGTCAGTGACTCGATACAGACCTGCAGTGAGTGATTGTGCACAGACCTCGAGTAAGTGACGCTGCACAGACCGGAAATCAGTGAATCTGGACAGACAGGGAGTCAGTGACTCTGTACAGACGTGGAGTACGTGATTCTGTACAGACCGGAGTTAGTGACTCTGCACAGACCGTGCGCAAGTGACTCTGCACAGACCTGGTGTCAGTGACTCTGTACAGACCTGGAGTCAGTGAGTCTGTACAGACCAGGAGTAAGTGACGCTGCACAGACCGGAAATCAGTGAATCTGGACAGACAGGGAGTCAGTGACTCTGTACAGACGTGGAGTACGTGATTCTGTGCAGAACGGGAGTCAGTGATTCTGTACAGACCGGAGTTAGTGACTCTGCACAGACCGTGCGCAAGTTACTCTGCACAGACCTGGTGTCAGTGACTCGGTACAGACCTGGAGTCAGTGAGTCTGTACAGACCAGTAGTAAGTGACTCTATTCAGACCGAGAGTCAGTGATTCGGAAAGGACCGTGAGTCAGTGACTCTGTACAAACAGGAGTCAGTGACTCTGTGCAGACAGTGAGTCAGTGAATCTGAACAGACCTGAAGTCAGTGGCTCTGTGCAGGCCGGGTGCAAGTGAGTCTTCATAGATCGGGAGTCAGTAAGTCTGTACAGACCGGGAGTCAGTGACAATGTACAGAACGGAATCACTGAATCTGCATAGAGTAGGAGTCAGTGACTCTGTACAGACCGGTAGTCAGTGGCTCTGTAAGACCGGGAATCAGTACCTCTGTACAGTCCTTCAGTCAGTTACTCTGTACGGACCGGGAGTCAGTGACTTTGTACAGACGGGGAGTCAGTGACTCTCTGCAGTGTCACTGCCTTCCGGTCTCTACTGAGTCACTGCCTTCCGGTCTGCACAGACTCACTGACACCGAGAGTTCTTGACTCTGTCCAGACCTGGAATCAGTGAATCTGTAAAGACAGGGTGTCAGTGAAACTGTGCAGACCTGGAGTCAGTGGCTCTGTACAGATCGGGTGTCAGTGACTCTGTGCAGACAGGGAGTCAGTGAATCTGTGCATACAGAGAGTCATTGAATCTGTACAGACCGGGAGTCAGTGACTCTGTAGGACAGGGAGTCACTGACTCTGTACGGACCTGGAGTCAGTGTCTCTGTACAGACAGTTCTTCAGTGAATCTGTACAGACCTGGCGTCAGTGGCTCTGTACAGACCGGGTGACCGTGACTCTGTACAGACCTGGAGTCAGTTTCCCTGTGCAGACCGGGATTCAATGGCTCTGTGCAGACCGGGAGTCGGTGATTCTGTACGGACTTGAAGTCGGTGACTCTGTGCAGACCGGAAGTCAGTGACTCTGTGCCGACCGGGAGTCAGTGATTCTGTGCATAGCGGGATTCTGTGGCTCTCTGCAGACCTGTAGTCAGTGATACTGTACCAACCGGAAGTAGGTGACTCTGTACAGACCGGAATCAGTAACTCTGCACAGACAGTGAGTTAGTGAATCTGCACAGACCTGGAGTCAGTTACTCTGTACACACCGGGTGTCAATGACTGTGTACAGACCTGGACTCAGTGCCCTTGTGCAGACCGGGATTCAATGGCTCTGTGCAGACCCGGAGACGGTGATTCTGTCCGGACTTGAAGTCGGTGACTCTGTGCAGACCGGACGTCATGACTCTATGCCGACCGGGAGTCAGTGACTCTGTGCATCGCGGGATTCAGTGAATCTCTGCAGACCTGGAGTCAGTGAATCTGTACAGACCGGGAGTTAGTGGCTCTGTGCAGACCGGGAGTCAGTGATTCTGTCCAGACCGGGAGTAAGTGTGTCTTTACAGACCGGTCGTCACTGACGCTGTCCGACCGGGAGTCAGTGATGCTGTGCAGACCTGGAGTCAATGACTCTGCACAGACCGGGAGTCAGTTACTCTGTACAGGCCGGTAGTCAGCGACTCCGTACAGAGCGGGAGTCAGTGATTCGGTACCGACCGGAAGTAGGTGACTCTGTACAGACCGGAATCAGCGACTCTGTACAGACAGTGAGTTAGTGAATCTGCTCAGACCTGGAATCAGTGGCTCTGTACAGACCGGGTGTCAGTGACTCTGTACAGACCGGGATTCAGTCAGTCTGTCCAGACCGGGAATCACTGATCCTGTACAGACAGGGAATCATTGACCCTGAACAGACCGAGAGTTAGTGGCTTTGCAGAGACCGGGAGTCAGTGACAGTGCTTCGACTGGAAGTCAGTTTCGCTGCACGGACCGGAAGTCAGTGAATCTGGACAGACCGGGAGTCAGTGACTCTCTACGACCGGGAGTCAGTGAATCTGAACAGGCCTAGCGAGAGTGACTCTGCACAGAGCGGGAGTCAGTGACACTGTGCAGACCGGGAGTCAGTGACTCTGTTCAGACCGGAATCAGTCACTCCGTGCATACAGGGAGTGAGTGAATCTGAACATGCCGAGAGTCAGTGGCTCTGTACAGACCAGGAGTCACTGATTCTGTACAGACCTGGAGTCAGTTACTCTGTCCAGACCGAGAGTCAGTGCGACTGTCCAGACCGGGAGTCAATGACTATGTACAGTCGGGGAGTCATTGATTCTGTGCAGACCTGGAGTAAGTGACGCTCTGCGGACAGTGTGTCAGTGACTCTGCACAGACCGGATTCAGTTACTCTGTACAGACCGGGAGTCACTGACTCTGTACAGACGGGGAATTATTGATTATGTACAGGCCTGGAGTGAGCGACTCTGTACAGACCCGGAGTCAGTGACTCTTTACAGACCGGGTGCCAGTTACTCTGTCCAGACTGAGGGAAAGTGAGTCTGCACAGACCTGGAGCCAGTGACGCGGTACAGACCTGGAGTCAGTGTCTCTACACAGACCGAGAGTCAGTAACTCTGAACATACCGAGAGTTACTGACTCTGTCCGACCGCGAGTCAGTAACGCTGTGCGACGGGGACTCAGTGAACCTGCAAAGACCGGGAAGCAATTACTCTGTATAGAACCGGTGTCAGTGACTCTGTACATGCCGGGAGTGAGTGACTCTGTACGGACCGGAATCAATGATTCTGTACAGACAGGGAGTCAGTAAATTTGTACAGGACGGGAGTCAGTCACTCTGTACAGACCTGTACAGACATGGAATCAGTGACCCTGTACAGACATGGAATCAGTGACCCTGCACAGACCGAGAGTTAGTGACTTTGTACAGACAGGGAGTCAGTGGCACCGCACAGACCTGGAGTCACTGACTCTGTACATGCCTGAAGTCAGTGACGCTGTACAGACCGGGAGTATGTGACGCTGTACAGACCGGGAGTCGGTGACTCTGGATAGACGGGAATCATTGATTATGTACAGACGTGGAGTGAGCGACTCTGTACTGACCTGCAGTCAATGACTCTGTGCAGACCGGGAGTCAGTGACGCTGTCCAGACCTGGAGTCAGTGAGTCTGTACAGAACTGGAGCCAGTGACGCTGTACAGACCGAGAGTCAATGAATCTGGACAGACCGGGAGTCTGCGACTCTGTGCAGACCTGCAGTCGGTGACTCTGTTCAGGACGGGAGTCATTGGCTCTGTTCAGAACGGGAGTCATTGGCTCTCTACAGAGCGGGACTCAATGATTCTGTACGGACCCGGAGTCTGTGAATCTACATGGACCGGAAGTCAATTACTCGCTACAGACCGGGAGTCAATGATTCTGTGCAGACTGGGAGTCAGTGAGTCTTTATAGTGCGGGAGTCAGTAACTCTGAGCACACCGAGAGTTAGTGACTTTGCACAGACAGCGAATCAGTGACTCTGTATACACCGTGAGTCATTGACTCTGTGCAGAACCGGAATCAATGACTCTGTACAGACCGGGAATTAGTGACTCTGTGCATACCGGGAGTAAGTGACACTGCATAGACCGGAAGTCAGTTACACTGCCCGGACCGGAAGTCAGTGACTCTGTGCAGACAGGTAGTCGGTGACTCTGGACATACCGGAATCAGTGACTCTGTTCCGACAGGGACTCAGTGAATCTGAACATACCGAGAGTCAGTGGATCTGTACAGATTGGGTGTTAGTTTCTCTGTAGGACCGGGAGTCAGTGTCTTTGTCCAGACCGGGAGTCACTGACTCTGTACAGACGGGGAATTACTGATTATATACAGACCCAGAGTCAGGGACTCTGTAATAACCTGGAGTCACTGACTCTTTACAGATCGGGTGCCAGTTACTCTGTCCGGACCTGGGGAAAATGAGTCTGCACAGACCTGGAGCCAGTGACCCGGTACAGGCCTGGAGTCAGTGTCTCTGCACAGACCGAGAGTCAGTAACACAGAACAGACCGAGAATTACTGACTCTGTACGACCGCGAGTCAGTGACGCTGTGCGATGGGGAGTCAGTGACTCTGTACCTGGAGTCAGTGAACCTGCAAAGACCGTGAATCAGTTACTCTGTATAGAACCGAATTCAGTGACTCTGTACAGGCCGGGAGTTCGTGATTCTGTACGGACCGGAATCAGTGAATTTGTACAGGACGGGAGTCAGTTACTCTGTACAGACCTGGAGTTAGTTACTCTGTATAGAACGGGAGTCAGTGACTCTGGACAAAACCTGGAGTCAGTGACGCTGTACAGACCGGATACAGTGACTCCGTACAGACCTGGAGTCAGTGAGTCTGTGCAGACCTGGAGCAAGTGACGATGCTCAGACCGGGAGTCAATGAGTCTGTACAGACCGGGAATCACTGACCCTGTACAGACATGGAATCAGTGACCCTATACAGACCGAGAGTTAGTGACTTTGTACAGACAGGGAGTCAGTGGCACTGCACAGACCTGGAGTCACTGACTCTGTACAGGCCTGAAGTCAGTGACGCTGTACAGACTGGCAGTAAGTGACTCTGTACAGACCGGGAGTCTGTAATTCTGTACGGAGCGGGAGACAGTGAATCTGTGCAGACGGGGAGTCACTGATTCTGCACAGCCGTGGAGTCAGTGACTCTGAACAGACCGAGAGTTACTGACTCTGTACGACCGCGAGTCAGTGACGCTGTGCGATGGGGAGTCAGTGACTCTGTACCTGGAGTCAGTGAACCTGCAAAGACCGTGAATCAGTTACTCTGTATAGAACCGGATTCAGTGACTCTGTACAGGCCGGGAGTTCGTGATTCAGTACGGACCGGAATCAGTGAATTTGTACAGAACGGGAGTCAGTCACTCTGTACAGACCTGGAGTTAGTTACTCTGTATAGAACGGGAGTCAGTGACTCTGGACAAAACCTGGAGTCAGTGACGCTGTACAGACCGGATACAGTGACTCCGTACAGACCTGGAGTCAGTGAGTCTGTGCAGACCTGGAGCAAGTGACGATGCTCAGACCGGGAGTCAGTGAGTCTGTACAGACCGGGAATCACTGACCCTGTACTGACAGGGAATCATTGACCCTGCACAGGCCGAGAGTTCGTGACTTTGTTGGGACAGGTAGTCAATGACTCTGTATAGACCGTGATTCATTGATTCTGTGCAGATCAGGAATCAGTGACTCTGGACAGATCGGGAGTCTGTGACGCTGCATGGACCGGAAGTCAGTTTCGCTGCACTGACCGGAAGCCAGTGTTTCTGTGCAGACCGGGAGTCAGTTACTCTGTCCTTCCGGGAGCCAGTGACTCTGCGTAGACCGGCAGTAAGTGACACTGTACAGACCGGAATCAGTGTCTCTGTACAGACAGGGAGTCCCTGAATCTGAACATACCGAGAGTCAGTGGCTCTGTGCAGACCGGGAATCAGTGACTCTCAAATAACCTGGAGTCAGTTTCTCTGTACAGACCGGGAGTCAGTGGCTCTGCACAGACCGGGAGTCACTGACTCTGTACAGACCGGATTCAGTGACTCTGCACAGAGCGGGAGTCAGGGACTCTGTTCAGACCGCGAGTTAGTGACTCTGTACAGATGGGGAATTATTGATTATGTACAGACCTGGAGTCAACGACTCTGTCCAGACGTGGGGACAGTGAGTCTGTACAGACCTGCAGCCAGTGGCGCTGCACAGACCTTAAGTCAGTGTTTCTGTACAGATCGAGAGTCAGTAACTCTGAACAGACCGAGATTTACTGACGATGTAAGACCGGGAGTCAGTGACACTATGCGACGGGGAGTCAGTGACTCTGTTCAGACCTGAGGTCATTGACTCTGCACAGACCCAGAGTCAGTTAATCTGTATAGAACCGGAGTCAGTGAGTCTGTACAGGCCGGGAGTTATTGAGTCTGAACGGACCGGAATCAGTGAATCTGTGCAGAACGGGAGTCAGTCAATCTGTACAGACCTGGAGTCAGTTGCTCTGTTTAGAACGGGAATCTGTGACTCTGTACATGCCGGGAGATAGTGACTCTGCACGGACCGGAATCAGTGATTCTGTACAATCGGGGAGTCATTGATTCTGTACAGACCTGGAGTCAGTGACGCTGTCCAGACCGGGTTTCAGTTACTCTGTACAGACCTGCAGTGAGTGAGTCTGCACAGACTTGGAGCAAGTGACGCTGTACAGACCGAAAGTCAGTGACACTGCACAGACCGGGAGTCAGTGACTCTGTGCAGACCTGGAGTCAGTAACTTTGCACAGATCGGACGTCAGTGACTCCGTACAGAGCGGGAGTCAGTGAGTCTGTACAGACCTGGAGCCAGTGACGCTGTACAGACCTTGAGTCAGTGTTTCTGTACAGACCGAGAGTCAGTAACTCTGAACAGACCGAGAGTTACTGACTCTGCAAGGCCGGGAGTCAGTGACGCTGTGCGACGGGGAGTCAGTGACTCTGCACAGACCGGGAGTCAGTTACTCTGTACAGAACGGGAGTCAATTATTCTGTACAGGCTAGGATGCAGCGACTCTGTGCAGTTCGGAATCATTGATTATGTACAGACCTGGAGTCAGCGACTCTGGATAGAGCGGGAGTCAGTGATTCTGTACCGACCGGAAGTCGGTGACTCAGTGCAGACAGTGAGGCAGTGAATCTGCACAGACCTGAAGTCAGTGGCTCTGTGCAGGCCGGGTGTCAGTGACCCTGTACAGACAGGGTGTCAGTGTGTCTTCAGAAATCGGGAGTCAGTAAGTCTGTACAGACCGGGAGTCAGTGACTATGTACAGATGGTAATCATTGACTCTGTGGAGGGAGGGAGTCAGTGACTCTGTACAGACCGGTAGTCAGTGGCTCTGCAAGACCGGGAATCAGTAACTCTGTTCAGTCCTGCAGTCAGTTACTCTGTATGGAACGGGAGTCAGTGGCTTTGTACAGACGGGGTGTCTGTCACTGTACAGGCCTGGAGGAAGTGTCTCTGTACAGACCGGAATCAGTGAATCTGTACAGACAGGGAGTCAGTGAATCTGTACAGGCCGGGAGTCCGTGACTCTGTATGGACCGGAATCAGTGACTCTTTTCAAACAGTGAGTCAGTGAGTCTGTACAGACCTGGAATCAGTGACTCTGCACAGACCGAGAGTCAGTGACACTGTGTAGACCGAGAGTCAGTGACTCTGTGCAGACCGGAATAAGTGACTCTGTGCAGACAGAGAGTCCGTGAATCTGAACATACAGAGAGTCAGTGAATCTGAACAGGCCTGGAGTCCGTGACTCTGTATGTACCGGAATCAGTGACTCTGTTCAGACAGTGAGTCACTGAAACTGTGCAGACCTGGAGTCAGTGGCTCTGTACAGATCGGGTGTCATTGACTCTGTACAGACCGGAAGTCAGTGACTGTGTACAGGCCGGGGAGTCAGTGACTCTGTACAGACTTGGAGTCAGTAACTCTGTACGGACCGGGAGTCAGTGACTTTTTTACAGACGGGGTGTCAGTGAGCCGTTGCAGACCGGGAGTCAGTAACTCTGAACAGACCGAGTGCTAGTGACTCTGTCCAACCGGTAGTCAGTTACTCTGTACAGAACAGGAGTCAATTACTGTGGACAGGCCGGGAGTCAGCGACTCTGTACAGAGCAGAAGTCAGTGATTCTGTACCGACCGGTGTCAGTGAGGCTTCATAGATCGGGAGTCAATAAATCTGTACAAACCGGGAGTCAGTGATTCGGTGCAGGCCGGGGAGTCAGTGACTCTGTACAGATCGTTATCATTGACTCTGTACAGAGATGTAGTCAGTGACTCTTTACAGACCGGTATTCAATGGCTCTGTAAGACCGCGAATCAGTAACTCTGTGCAGTGCTGCAATCAGTGACTCTGCACGGACCGGGAGTCAGTGACTTTGTACAGACCGCGAGTCAGTGACTGTACAGGCCGGGAGTCAGTGACTCTGTTGAGACAGTGAGTCAGTCAAACTGTGCAGACCTGGAGTCAGTGGCTCTGCACAGATCGGGTGTCATTGACACTGTACAGACCGGTTGTCAGTGACTGTGTACAGGCCGGGGAGTCAAAGACTGTGTACAGACCTGGAGTCAGTAACTCTGCACAGACCGGGAGTCAGTGACTTTTTACAGACGGGGTGTCAGTGACTCTCTGCAGAGTACCTTCCTCCGGTCTGTACAGAGTTACTGACACCGAGAGTTTGTGACTCTGTACAGACCGGAATCAGTGACTCTGTACAGACAGGGAGTCATTCAATCTATACATACCGAGAGGCATTGACTCTGTACAGACCGGAAGTCAGTGAATGAACAGGCCGGGGAGTCAATGACTCTGTACAGACTTGGAGTCAGTAACTCTGTACGGACAGGGAGTCAGTGACTTTTTTACAGACGGGGTGTCAGTGAGCCGTTGCAGATCGGGAGTCAGCAACTCTTAACAGACCGAGTGCGAGTGACTCTGTCCAACCGGGAGTCCGTTACTCTATATAGAACGGGAGTCAATTACTCTGTACAGGCCGGGAGTCAGCGACTCTGTGCAGTTCGGAATCATTGATTATTTACAGACCAGGAGTCAGCGACTCTGTGCAGACGGGAGTCAGTGATTCTGCACCGACAGGATGTCGATGACTCTGTGCAGACCGGAATCAGTGACTCTGTGCAGACAGTGAATTAGTGAATCTGCACAGACCTGGAGTCAGTGGCTCTGTACAGGCCGGCTGTCACTGACTCTGAACAGATCGGGCGTCAGTGAGTCTTCACAGATGGGGAGTCAGTAAGTCTGTACATACCGGGAGTCAGTGATTCGGTACAGGCCGGGGAGTCAGTGACTCTGTACAGATCGGAATCATTGACTCTGTACAGAGATGTTGCCAGTGACTCTGTACAGACCGGTAGCCAGTGACTCTGTAAGACCGGGAATCAGTAACTCTGTACAGTGGTGCAATCAGTGACTCTGTACGGAGCGGGAGTCAGTGACTTTGTACAGACGGGGTGTCAGTGACTCTCGACAGACCGCGAGTCAGTGACTGTACAGGCCGGGAGTCAGTGTCTCTGTGCGGACCGCAATCAGTGAATCTGTACAGGCCGGGAGTCAGTGAATCTGTACAGGCCGGGAGTCCGTGACTCTGTATGGACAGGAGTCAGTGACTCTGTTCAGACAGTGAGTCACTGAAACTGTGCAGTCCTGGAGTCAGTGGCTCTGTACAGATCGGGTGTCATTGACTCTGTACAGACCGGAAGTCAGTGACTGTGTACAGGCCGGGGAGTCAGTGACTGTACAGACTTGGAGTCAGTGACTCTGTACGGACCGGGAGTCAGTGACTTTTTTACAGACGTGGTGTCAGTGAGCCGTTGCAGACCGGGAGTCAGTAACTCTGAACAGACCGAGTGTTAGTGACTCTGTCCAACCGGTTGTCAGTTACTCTGTACAGAACAGGAGTCAATTACTGTGTACAGGCCGGGAGTCAGCGACTCTGTACAGAGCAGAAGTCAGTGATTCTGTACCGACCGGTGTCAGTGAGGCTTCATAGATCGGGAGTCAATAAATCTGTACAAACCGGGAGTCAGTGATTCGGTGCAGGCCGGGGAGTCAGTGACTCTGTACAGATCGTTATCATTGACTCTGTACAGAGATGTAGTCAGTGACGCTTTACAGACCGGTAGTCAATGGCTCTGTAAGACCGCGAATCAGTAACTCTGTGCAGTGCTGCAATCAGTGACTCTGCACGGACCGGGAGTCAGTGACTTTGTACAGACCGCGAGTCAGTGACTGTACAGGCCGGGAGTCAGTGACTCTGTTGAGACAGTGAGTCAGTCAAACTGTGCAGACCTGGAGTCAGTGGCTCTGCACAGATCGGGTGTCATTGACACTGTACAGACCGGTTGTCAGTGACTGTGTACAGACCTGGAGTCAGTAACTCTGTACAGACCGGGAGTCAGTGACTTTTTACAGACGGGGTGTCAGTGACTCTCTGCAGAGTACCTTCATCCGGTCTGTACAGAGTTACTGACACCGAGAGTTTTTGACTCTGTACAGACCGGAATCAGTGACTCTATACAGACAGGGAGTCATTCAATCTATACATACCGAGAGTCATTGATTCTGTACAGACCGGAAGTCAGTGAATGAACAGGCCGGGGAGTCAGTGACTCTGCACAGACTTGGAGTCAGGAACTCTGTACGGACCGGGAGTCAGTGACTTTTTTACAGAAAGGGTGTCAGTGAGCCGTTGCAGACCGGGAGTCAGCAACTCTGTCCAACCGGGAGTCCGTTACTCTGTATAGAACGGGAGTCAATTACTCTGTACAGGCCGGGAGTCAGCGACTCTGTGCAGTTCGGAATCATTGATTATTTACAGACCAGGAGTCAGCGACTCTGTGCAGAAGGGAGTCAGTGATTCTGCACCGACAGGATGTCGATGACTCTCTACAGACCGGAATCAGTGACTCTGTGCAGACAGTGATTCAGTGAATCTGCACATACCTGCAGTCAGTGGCTCTGTACAGGCCGGGTGTCACTGACTCTGAACAGACCGGGCGTCAGTGAGTCTTCACAGATGGGGAGTCAGTAAGTCTGTACATACCGGGAGTCAGTGATTCGGTACAGGCCGGGGAGTCAGTGACTCTGTACAGATCGGAATCATTGACTCTGTACAGAGATGTTGCCAGTGACTCTGTACAGACCGGTAGCCAGTGACTCTGTAAGACCGGGAATCAGTAACTCTGTACAGTGGTGCAATCAGTGACTCTGTACGGAGCGGGAGTCAGTGACTATGTACAGACGGGGTGTCAGTGTCTCTGTGCGGACCGCAATCAGTGAATCTGTACAGGCAGGGAGTCAGTGAATCTGTACAGGCCGGGAGTCCGTGACTCTGTATGGATCGTAATCAGTGACTCTGTTCAGACAGTGAGTCACTGAAACTGTGCAGACCTAGAGTCAGTGGCTCTGCATAGATCGGGTGTCATTGACTCTGTACAGACCGGAAGTCAGTGACTGTGCACAGGCCGCGGAGTCAGTGACTCTGCAAGACCGGGAGTCAGTGACTTTTTACAGACGGGGTGTCAGCGACTCTCTGCAGAGTCACTTCCTCCGGTCTGTACAGAGTCACTGACACCGAGAGTTCGTGACTCTTTACAGACCGGAATCAGTGAATCTGTACAGACAGGGAGTCAGTGAATCTGTGCATACCGAGAGTCAGTGAATCTGTACAGACCGGGTGTCAGTGAGTATTCATAGATCGGGAATCAGTAACTCTGTACACTGCTGCAATCAGTGACTCTGCACGGACCGGGAGTCAGTGACTTTGTACGGACGGGGTGTCAGTGACTCTCTGCAGACCGCGAGTCAGTGACTGTACAGGCAGGGAGTCAGTGTCTCTGTGCAGACCGCAACCAGTGAATCTGGACAGGCAGGGAGTCAGTGAATCTGTACAGGCCGGGAGTCCGTGACTCTGTATGGAACGGGATTAGTGACTCTGTTCAGACCGTGAGTCACTCAAACTGTGCAGACCTGGAGTCAGTGGCTCTGTTCAGATCGGGTCTCATTGACTCTGTACAGACCGGAAGTCAGTGACTGTGTGCAGGCCTGGGATTCAGTGACTCTGTGCGGACCTGGAGTCAGTGAATCTGTACGGACCGGGAGTCAGTGACTTTTTACAGACGTGGTTTATGTGACTCTCTGCAGAGTCACTTCCTCCGGTCTGTACAGAGTCACTGACACCGAGAGTTCGTGACTCTGTACAGACCGGAATCAGTGACTCTGTACAGACAGGGAGTCAGTGAATCTGTACATACCGAGAGTCAGTGAATCTGTACAGAACGGAGTCAGTGACTCTGTCGGACCTGGAGTCACTGACTCTGTAACGGACCTGGCGTCAGTGGCTCTGTGCAGACCGGATGTTAGTGACTCTGCACAGACCTGGAGTCGGTGATTCTGAACGGACTTGAAGTCGGTGACTCTGTGCAGACCGGAAGTCAGTGACTCTGAACAGACCGAGTGTTAGTGACTCTGTCCAACCGGGAGTCAGTGACGCTGTACGACCGGGAGTCAGTGATGCTGTGCAGACCTGGACTCAGTGACTCTGCACAGACCGGGAGTCAGTTACTCTGCACAGAACGGGAGTCAATTACTCTGTACAGGCCGGGAGTCAGCGACTCTGTGCAGTTCGGAATCATTGATTATTTACAGACCTGGAGTCAGCGACTCTGTGCAGAGCGGGAGTCAGTGATTCTGTACCGACCGTAAGTCGGTGACTCTGTACAGACCGGAATCAGTGACTCTGTGCAGACAGTGAGTCAGTGAATCTGCACAGTCTTGGAGTCAGTGGCTCTGTACAGGCCGGGTGTCAGTGAATCTTTGCAGACCGGTAGTCAATGGCTCTGTAAGACCGGGAATCAGTATCTCTGTACAGTCCTGCAGTCAGTGACTCTGTGCAGACCGGAATCAGTGAATCTGTACAGACAGGGTGTCGGTGAGTCTTTACAGGTCGAGAGTCCGTGAATCCGTATTGACCGGAATCAGTGACTCTTTTCAGACAGTGAGTCAGTGAAACTGTGCAGACCTGGATTCAATGGCTCTCTCCAGATCGGGTGTCAGTGACTCTGTACAGACCGGAAGTCAGTGACTCTGTCGAGACCGGGAGTCAGTGGCTCTGTTGGACCGGGAGTCTGTAACTCTGTACAGACCGGGCGTCACTGACTCCGTACAGACCCGGAGTCGGTGACTCTGTACAGACCGGAGTCAGTGAATCTGTACAGTTCGGAATCATTGATTATGTACAGACCTGGAGTCAGCGACTCTGTACAGACCGGGAGTCAGTGATTCTGTACGTACCGCAAGTCCGTGACTCTGTACAGACCGGCAGTCAGTGATTCTGTACGGCCCGGGAGTCAGTTACTCTGTCCAGACCGGGATTCGGTGAATCTGTATGGACCGGAAGTCAATTACTATGTACAGACCGGGAGTCAGTGATTCTGTTCAGACCGGGAGTCAGTGACATTGTACAGAATGGGTATCAATGACTCTCTGCAGACCGGGAGTCAATGAATCTTCATAGACCGGGAGTCAATAACTTTGAACGGAACGAGAGTTAGTGACTCTGTGCTGATCTGGAGTCAGTGACACTGCACAGATCGGGAGTCAGTGATTCTGTCCAGGCCGGGAGCCAGTGACTCTGTACAGACCGGAATCAGTGACTCTGTTCAGATAGTGAGTCAGTGAAACTGTGCAGACCTGGAGTCAGTGGCTCTGTACAGATCGGGTGGCAGTGACTCTGTACATACCGGAAGTCAGTGACTGTGTACAGGCCGGGGAGTCATTGACTCTGTGCAGACCTGGAGTCAGTGAATCTGTACGGACCGGGAGTCAGTGACTTTTTACAGACGGGGTGTCAGTGACTCTCTGCAGAGTCACTGCCTTCCGGTCTGTACAGAGTCACTGACACCGAGAGTTCGTGCCTCTGTACAGACCGGAATCAGTGACTCCTTACAGACAGGGAGTCAGTGTCTCTGTACAGACAGTTAGTCAGTGAATCTGTACAGACCTGGCGTCAGTGGCGCTGTTCAGACCGGGTGTCAGTGACTCTGTACAGACCTGGAGTCAGTTTCCCTGTGCATACCGGGATTCAATGGCTCTGTGCAGACCGGGAGTCGATGATTCTGTACGGACTTGACGTCGGTGACTCTATGCAGACCGGAGGTCAGTGACTCTGCATAGACCGGAAATCAGTTACTCTGTACAGACCGGGAGTCAGTAACTTTGTGCATAGCGGGATTCAGTGACTCTCTGCAGACCTGCAGTCAGTGAATATGTAGAGACCGGGAATTAATGGCTCTGTGCAGACCGTGAGTCAGTGAGCCTTTACAGACCGGGAGTCAGGAACTCTGAACAGACCGAGTGTTCGTTACTCTGTCCAACCGGGAGTCAGTGACGCTATACGACCGGCAGTCAGTGATGCTGTGCAGACCTGGAGTCAGTGACTCTGCACAGACCGGCAGTCAGTGACTATGTTTCGAACGGGAGTCAATTACTCAGTCCAGGCCCGGAGTCAGCGATTCTGTGCAGTTCGGAATCATTGATTATTTACAGACCTGGAGTCAGCAACTCTGTGCAGAGCGGGAGTCAGTAATTCTGTACCGAGCGGAAGTCGGTGACTCTGTACAGACCGGAATCAGTGACTCTGTGCAGACAGTGAAACAGTGAATCTGCACAGACCTAGCGTCAGTGGTTCTGTGCAGACCGGGTGTCAGTGACTCTGTACAGACCTGGAGTCAGTGTCCCTGTGCAGACCGGGATTCAATGGCTCTGTGCAGACCAGGAGTCGGTGATTCTGTACGGACTTGAAGTCGGTGACACTGTGCAGACCGGAAGTCAGTGACTCTGAACAGACCGAGTGTTAGTGACTCTGTCCAACGGGGAGTCAGTGACGCTGTCCGACCGGGAGTCAGTGATGCTATGCAGAGCTGGATTTAGTGACTCTGCACAGACCGGGAGTCCGTTACTCTGCATAGATCGGGAGTCAATTACACAGTACAGGGCCGGAGTCAGCGACTCTGTGCAGTTCGGAATCATTTATTATTTACAGACCTGAAGTCAGCGACTCTGTGCAGAGCGGGAGTCAGTAATTCTGTACCGACCGGAAGTCGTTGACTCTGTACAGACCGGAATCAGTGACTCTGTGCAGAAAGTGAGTCAGTGAATGTTCACAGACCTGGAGTCAGTGGCTGTGTACAGGCCGTGTGTCAGTGACTCTTTACAGACCGGGTTTCAGAGAGTCATCATGATCGGGAGTCAGTAAGTCTGTACAGATTGAGGTCAGTGACTCGGTGCAGGCCGGGGAGTCAGTGACGTTGTAAAGATCGGAATCATTGACTCTGCGCAGAGAGGGAGTCAGTGACTCTGTGCAGGCCGGGAGTCCGTGAGTCTGTATGCACCGGAATCAGTGACTCTTTTCGGACAGTGAGTCAGTGAACCTGTTCCGACCTGGATTCAGTGGCTGTCTACAGATCGGGTGTCAGTGACTCTGTACAGACCGGAAGTCAGTGACTCTGTAGAGACCGGGAGTCAGTGGCTCTGTAAGACCTGGAGTCAGTAACTCTGTACAGACTGGGCGTCAGTACCTCTGTACAAACCGGGCGTCAGTGACTCCGTACAGACGCGGAGTCTGTGAGTCTGTACAGACCGGGAGTCAGTGACTCTGTACAGTAGGGGAGTCATTGATTCTGTGCAGACCTGGAGTCGGTGACTCTGTACAGGCCGGGAGTCAGTTAATCTGTACAGTTCGGAATCATTGATTGTGTACAGAACTAGAGTCAGCGACTATGCACAGACCGGGAGTCGGTGATTCTGTACGTACCGCAAGTTGGTGACTCTGTATAGACCGTCCGTCAGTGATTCTGTACGGCCCGGGAGTCAGTTACTCTGTCCAGACCGGGAGTCAGTGAATCTGAATCGACCGGAAGTCAATTACTATGTACAGACCGTGAGTCAGTTAATCTGCATCGACCGGAAGTTAATTACTATGTACAGACCGGGAGTCAGTGACACTGTTCAGACCGGGAGTTAGTGTCTTTACACAGACTGGGTTTCAATGACTCTCTGCAGACCGGGAGTCAGTGAGTCTTCATGGACCGGGAGTCAGTTACTCTTTACAGACGTGGTGTCAGTGACTCTCTTCAGACCGGGAGTCAGTGACTGTACAGGCCAGGAGTCAGTGTCTCCGTACAGAACTGGAGTCAGTGAATCTGAATCGACCGGAAGTCAATTACTATGTACAGACCGTGAGTCAGTTAATCTGCATCGACCGGAAGTTAATTACTATGTGCAGACCGGGAGTCAGTGACACTGTTCAGACCGGGAGTTAGTGTCTTTACACAGACTGGGTTTCAATGACTCTCTGCAGACCGGGAGTCAGTGAGTCTTCATGGACCGGGAGTCAGTTACTCTTTACAGACGTGGTGTCAGTGACTCTCTTCAGACCGGGAGTCAGTGACTGTACAGGCCAGGAGTCAGTGTCTCCGTACAGAACGGAATCAGTGAATCTGTACAGGCCGGGATTCCGTGACTCTTCATGGACCGGAATCAGTGACTTTGTTCAGACAGTGAGTCAGTAAAACTGTGCGGACCTGGCGTCAGTGGCTCTGTACAGACCGGGTGTCAATGACTGTGTACAGACCTGGAGTCAGTGTCCCTGGGCAGACCCGGATTCAATGGCTCTGTGCAGACCGGGAGTCGGTAATTCTGTACGGATTTGAATTCGGTGACTCTGACGGAAGTCAGTGACTCTGTGCAGGCCGGGAGTCCGTGAGTCTGTATGCACCGGAATCAGTGACTCTTTTCGGACAGTGAGTCAGTGAACCTGTTCCGACCTGGATTCAGTGGCTGTCTACAGATCGGGTGTCAGTGACTCTGTACAGACCGGAAGTCAGTGACTCTGTAGAGACCGGGAGTCAGTGGCTCTGTAAGACCTGGAGTCAGTAACTCTGTACAGACTGGGCGTCAGTACCTCTGTACAAACCGGGCGTCAGTGACTCCGTACAGACGCGGAGTCTGTGAGTCTGTACAGACCGGGAGTCAGTGACTCTGTACAGTAGGGGAGTCATTGATTCTGTGCAGACCTGGAGTCGGTGACTCTGTACAGGCCGGGAGTCAGTTAATCTGTACAGTTCGGAATCATTGATTGTGTACAGAACTAGAGTCAGCGACTATGCACAGACCGGGAGTCGGTGATTCTGTACGTACCGCAAGTTGGTGACTCTGTATAGACCGTCCGTCAGTGATTCTGTACGGCCCGGGAGTCAGTTACTCTGTCCAGACCGGGAGTCAGTGAATCTGAATCGACCGGAAGTCAATTACTATGTACAGACCGTGAGTCAGTTAATCTGCATCGACCGGAAGTTAATTACTATGTACAGACCGGGAGTCAGTGACACTGTTCAGACCGGGAGTTAGTGTCTTTACACAGACTGGGTTTCAATGACTCTCTGCAGACCGGGAGTCAGTGAGTCTTCATGGACCGGGAGTCAGTTACTCTTTACAGACGTGGTGTCAGTGACTCTCTTCAGACCGGGAGTCAGTGACTGTACAGGCCAGGAGTCAGTGTCTCCGTACAGAACTGGAGTCAGTGAATCTGAATCGACCGGAAGTCAATTACTATGTACAGACCGTGAGTCAGTTAATCTGCATCGACCGGAAGTTAATTACCATGTGCAGACCGGGAGTCAGTGACACTGTTCAGACCGGGAGTTAGTGTCTTTACACAGACTGGGTTTCAATGACTCTCTGCAGACCGGGAGTCAGTGAGTCTTCATGGACCGGGAGTCAGTTACTCTTTACAGACGTGGTGTCAGTGACTCTCTTCAGACCGGGAGTCAGTGACTGTACAGGCCAGGAGTCAGTGTCTCCGTACAGAACGGAATCAGTGAATCTGTACAGGCCGGGATTCCGTGACTCTTCATGGACCGGAATCAGTGACTTTGTTCAGACAGTGAGTCAGTAAAACTGTGCGGACCTGGCGTCAGTGGCTCTGTACAGACCGGGTGTCAATGACTGTGTACAGACCTGGAGTCAGTGTCCCTGGGCAGACCCGGATTCAATGGCTCTGTGCAGACCGGGAGTCGGTAATTCTGTACGGATTTGAATTCGGTGACTCTGACGGAAGTCAGTGACTCTGCAAAGACAGGAAGTCAGTTACTCTATACCGACCGCGAGTCAGTGACTCTTTATGGACCGGAATCATTGACTTTGTTCAGACAGTAAGTCAGTCAAACTGTGCGGACCTGGCGTCAGTGGCTCTGTACAGACCTGGAGTCAGTGTCCCTCGGCAGACACGGTATCTATGACTCTGTGCAGACCGGGTGTCGGTGATTCGGTACGGATTTGAAGTCGGTGACTCTGACGGAAGTCAGTGACTCTGCATGGACAGGAAGTCAGCTGCTCTGTACCGACCGGGATTCAGTGACTCTGTGCATAGCGGGTATCAGTGAATCTCTGCAGACCTGGAGTCAGTGAATCTGTGCAGACCGGCAGTCAGTGATTCAGTCCAGACCGGGTGTCAGTGAGTCTTTACAGACCGGGAGTCAGTAATTCTGAACAGACCGAGTGTTAGTGACTCTGTCCAACCGGGAGTCAGTGACGCTGTGCGACCGGGAGTCAGTGATGCTATACAGACCTGGAGTCAGTGACTCCACACAGACCGGGAGTCAGTTGCTTTGTATAGAATGGGAGTCAATTACTCTGAACAGGCTGGGAGTCAGCGATTCTGTGCAGTTCGGAATCATTGATTATGCACTGATCTGGAGTCAGCGATGCAGTCCAGAGCGGGAGTCAGTGATTCTGTGCCGACTGGAAGTCAGTTACTCTGTACAGACCGGGATCAGTGACTCTGTGCAGACAGTGAGTCAGTGAATCTGTACAGACCGTGAATAATGACTCTGTACAGACCTGGAGACAGTGACTCGGTACAGGCCGGTGAGTCAGTGACTCTGTGCAGATGGGAATCATTGACTCTGTACAGAGAGGGACTCAGTGACTCTGTACAGATCGTTAGTCAGTGGCTCTGTCAGACCGGGAATCAGTAACTCTGTACAATCCTGCAATCAGTGACTCTGCACAGAACGGGAGTCAGTGAATCTGGACAGGCCGGGAGTCCGTGACTCTGTATGGACCGGAATCAGTGACTCTGTTCATACAGTGAGTCAGTGAAACTGTGCAGACCTGGAGTCAGTGGCTCTGCACAGATCGGGTGTCAGTGACTCTGTACAGACCGGAAGTCAGTGACTGTGTACACGCCGGGAATCCGTGACTCTGTATGGACCGGAATCAGTGATTCTGTTGAGACAGTGGGTCAGTGAAACTGTGCGGACCTGTCGTCAGTTGCTCTGTAAAGTGTTCCTGTGCAATCCGGTATTCAATGGCTCTGTGCAGACCGGTAGTCGGTGATTCTGTACGGACTTGAATTCGGTGACTCTGTGCAGACCGGAAGTCAGTGACTCTGCACAGACCGGAAGTCAGTTACTCTGTACAGACCGGGAGTCAGTGACTTTGTGCATAGCGGGAATCAGTGACTCTCTGCAGACCTGGAGTCAGTGAATATGTACAGACCCGGTGTCAGTGAGTCTTTACAGACCGGGAGTCAGTAACTCTGAACAGACCGAGTGTTAGTGACTCTGTCCAACCGGGAGTCAGTGACGCTGTCCGACCGGGAGTCAGTGATGCTGTGCAGACCTGGAGTCAGTGACTCTGCACAGACGGGAGTCAGTTACAATGTATGGAACGGGAGTCAATTACTCTGTATAGGCCGGGAGTCAGCGACTCTGTGCAGCTCGGAATCATTGATTATGTACAGACCTGTAGTCAGCGACTCTGCACTGAGCGGGAGTAACTGATTCTGTACCGACCGGAAGTCGATTGCTCTGTACAGACCGGAATCAGTGACTCTGTGCAGACCGGGTGTCAGTGAGTCTTCATAGATCGGG